>NC_134353.1:205962020-206291020 GCF_048569485.1 Anomaloglossus baeobatrachus | reverse complement strand
TCCTTGACTGGAGACTGCACTTCCCATGGTTGTTCCTTCCCGGTGAAAGACCTGGCTAGTTTCCTGCCAGCGTTGAGAAACATGTGATGGTGTCTCCACGGCTTTCTTGTTTTGCATATTTCCCAGGGGGCATTGTTCTAGAATCACTGCGTTGAGAAACACGTGATGGTGTCTCCGCGTTGCTGGATGTTGATCTCCCTAAGGTCAACCATCCTTACCTATGTAATATTCTGGGCATCTTCAGACTGCTATTTTTAGGCTGGGGGCCCAATAACCATGGGCCTCCCCAGCCTGAGAATACCATCCACCAGCTGTCAACTTTATTTTGGCTGAGTATCAAAATTGGGGGGGGGGGCGCACACCATTTTTTTAAAATTATTTATTGAAATAATTTAAAAAAGTCTCATGGGGTCCCGCTTATTTTGATGCACAGCCAAGATATCGCACACAGCTGGAGGCTGCAGCCTGCAATTGTATGCTTTATTTGTGCAGGTATCAATATACGAGGGACCTTACGCCAATTTTTTAATGTATTTATTTATTTTTACACGTCACTCGGGAAGACAGACAGCTACTGTCAGGGCAACCAATCAGAGACACTGGCAGTCTAACTGCATCTATCATAGACAGAGGGAAGCAGTGCATATGCATGAGTGATAATGAGCGGCCCCAGAAGTAGTGTGAGAGCCGCGCTGAGACTTGTATGTCCTGCTGTACCCATTTTGAATTCCTTTTTTTTTTTTTTTATAGAAATGTCTGGCCAATCACAGCCTTGCCAATACTTGACATGGCTGTGATGGGGCCAGAAGTGGATGGTTTAAATAGTATAACCGTTACCAAACAAAACCGATCTTTGCTGATTTTGAGAAAATTGCTTGTGAATCCAAGCCTGAGCCAAAGAATCCAAGGCTTTTACCAAATTTGAAGTTGGAAAACCTGTTTCCAATAATTTCACTCATTTCTAGACATTATCAAACCTGAATTTTAAAGTTTGGTGTCCGTACTGAGCGCAGATTTTAGAAAAAATTCAGTCTTCAAGTTCGGAGTTCGGGTGCTTTTTGTATGCAAACCATGTGAGTGAGCATTGGTGTGCTCGGGTACGCTCGGTGCCCGGCCCAATGCGAGCTGCTTGCGGTGTTTAAATGGCTCGCACTGGAGGTAAAATCAGAGCTATCAGATGTCGTTTGTGCAAAAGAAATATCCTAAACCGAATTGCCCAATCGGTGCATTCCAATGAGGTTCAGCTCCAGTTCAGGTCCAAAACAGAACTTTATCTAAAGTCCACATAAAAACTAATTCAAAAGTAAAGATGATCAGACCCATGGAAATTCGGTGGATGTAGTTGGACTTTTTAAAAAGTTCAATTTAGGGCCTGGACTTGACCTAAACTACAATGAAACTCACTAATTGAGCAGTTCGGATCTCCGTCCACATGCAGCCAGCCAGAAATAGAACACTTCCAGTGGTGGATAGCCGGGTTTTTTCTTTTTTATTGGTGCACACTACATTCGATCATGTTATTGTTACCAACAGTGCAAGCCAATCAAAAACTGCAAGTGACTCGCACTGGGCTGAGCACCGAGCGTACCTGAGCACAGCGATGTTCGTGTGAGTGGTTTGCATACATAAAGCACCCGATCTCCAAACGTGAACTCTGTTTTTTTGTTAAGTCTGTGTTAAATACAAACACTAAACCCTGAGTTTGCTTATCTTTATTCAAGAGGTATTTTCACCCAGACAGCAAATGTGTCAGGTGAACTGCTATTATTGCTCTTATCAAATCCTGGAACTCGAGGTAAGTGAATAGCCAGACTTATCCAACTCCAGTGACTGTTCCTAAAATTCAGACCCAAAATCTGAGTCCATTAAACCCACCGCTCAGCACTATAGATGCTGGAGTCTGCTTCTCCAGATCATACATCATTGATACTTCATACCTCCCATCCAGGAACAGACCCACTGTCACCTTACAATAGGTATACAATCCGTGAAGATGATAGGGCACATATATGAAATATGAGCACCTGAATGAGACCTAAATCTATGAAGGATAAACAAGAGAAAAAAATAATATTTATTTCCCAAGAAAAGTAGAACGTCATAACAATAATTAGTCTTTCTGCATTTTTTTATAGTTCAGAGACCACTGAGTCATCTGGTTTTATATAGGCGGGCCATGGATTATCTACTTTTTCCTTCTCATAGAGACAAAAACATATCTCTCATGATATTTAACAATGTTTAGGGATCAAGAAAGGTACCAGAAAATAGAAACATACTAAATACAGTTTATTTGTGGAAGTTAGATATATAGATTATATATTATATTGCCATAAATAACCTGTTACACACAAGCAATTTTTAAATTTAAAATTATGACTCATAATGTATTTGACATTTTGACATTACTAAAATATATAAGACCAAACAAGCTGATCTATTAAGTTGCTACAGAATAATGGTGATATATCTTCCCTGGAGATCTGGATGCACTTTATTTCTCTCAAATACAAGGCGTAATGAACAGATGTGACCTGATTGCTGCCAAAGTCATGGATAAAGCCATTGTGTTAACCAAGAGCTCATCTTTAACAAGCTGTCCATTGTGTTTCTATCTTTAAATATTCCAGAAGTGTAAAAACTGTTCAATTAAATATAGTTTTTAATTTTTATATTTTTCATATTGGATCTACGAATGCTAAGATCACTTTAGGACCAGATGATTCTTTGTATTTTTTATTCCGATTTTTCCATCCGTATTCCAAAAGCCATAGCTTTTTTTTTTCAGGCAATATAGCCATGTGGCGGCTTATTTTTTCTGTGATGAATTGTAATTTTTAATTACAACATCCATTTTATCATGTGATGTAATGAAGAGTGGTAACAAATTTAGGGTTGCAAGATAACAAGAAAAGTTTTCCTTTATGTACAGCTTTCATTTGACTGTAGAAAGGAACTGGTAGTATAAGTCTCGAGGTGAGTACCAAGATGCAGATAATAAACATATAGATTTTGTTTTATTTTAGTGGTAAAAAAAATTGCATTTTTTTAAAAAACTTTTGCTTCTGTCTTGAAATTTCAAGAGTTGTAATGTTTTCAGTTTTTGGGGTGTGGAGCTGTGTGACTTCTTGATTTTTGTGCCCTAAGCCGATGTTTGTATCAATAACATTTTGGGGTATGTACGATGCTTTTTGTTGTCACAATATCCAAAAATATCAAAATTGTAGAGTTTTGATATTTTTTCTGGTCATGCTTTTTACCAATTGCATTAGTTTATTTTAGATTTTGATAGATCGGACTTTTAAGAACTCAGCAATACCAAATAGAGTATGTGTATTTTTCTTTTTTCTAATTTCTAACGTGGTAAAAGGCAGGGGGTAGTTTGAACTTGATGCTTCTTCTTTCTTCTTTTTAATGCATGTAATAGTCCCTCACAGGACTAGAATCTGTGATCATCCAAATTTGTAATTTTACATTCTTTAAAAATTTCACCCCGGGGCGATTTCCGTTTTTTGTTTTTGTTTTTTGCTCCCCTTTTTCCGAGGGTCGTATCATTTTTATTTTTCTGTCACTCTTGCCATATGTGGCTTGTTTTTTGCAGGACGAGTTGCACTTTTAAATGAAACCATGAGTTTTACCATGGAATGTATACTGGAAAATGGGAAAAAATTCCAAAGTCCGAAAAATTTGCAAAAAAAAGTGTAATTGCACAATTGTTTTAAAGGTATTTTATTCACCATATTCACTATATGGTAAAAATGGTGCCTCTGGTTGGTACGAGTTCGTAGATACCAAACACTGTATAGGTTTACCTTTATCTAAGGGGTTAAAGAAATTCAGAAGTTTGTCTGAAAAAAGTGCCACACTTTTTGCGCCATTTTCGTGAACCGCAGCGTTCTCATTTTTCGGGATATGGGGCTCAGTGTTGGCTTAAATTTTGCGTCTTGAGTTGACATTTTTAATGCTTCTATTTTTGTGCAGACATTATGTTTTGATCGTCTGTTATTGCATTTTGCGCCAAATTTGTGATGATCAAAAATGTAATTTTGCATTTTGCATTTGAATGTTTTTTGCCGCTATGCCACTATGTTGTTTACCCATAAGATTAATTGATTTTATATTTTGATAGATTGGGCATTTCTGAACTTGTCGATACAAAATATCTGTGCATTTTTAATTTTTTTAACCCTTTAATTTTCATTGGGGTGAATGGGGGGGTGATTTGAACTTTTAGTTTCTTTTATTTTTTAATTTTTTTTATTTTACTACTCCACCTAGAGGATAACAATCTGCAGTCTAATCGTTCATTCATTTCTGATCATTCAGGACAACTCTGATCAGCAGAAATACTGCAGTTTTGTTCCAGCCTCTGCTCATGATAACTACAGGAGTCATCACTTGACCAGTTGCTACCATGGCAACCATTAGCTCCCCGTGATCGCGTTACAGGGTATTTCATGGTGGCGGGGAAAGGCCATTTAAATCATGCTGTCCCATTTTTACAGAGTGATCTAAGGGGTTAACAGGCATGGGTTGATTGTGGATCCAACTGCGCCTGCGATGCACACATGTCTGCTGTTACAATTAGCAAACATGTTCATGGATTACTGCCGGCTCACCACAGCAGCTGGCGTAGATTACCCTAGATTTAGGACGTACCGTTACGTCCTGGGTCATGAAGGGGTTAATCTTCCTCAAAGTCAGTCTTTGAAGTTTGACTTATTGTGGATGATTACCACAGTCATTTAAATGCAACACCCCTTTAGGACACCTCCATGGGCAGGGTGTCCAATAGTTCTCACCTTATTATGGCACAATTCCACCACCCAAATCTTACTGAAAGCTTTACGGGAATGCAGATGGGTCTTCTTCTTCTGTCAGTGGTTGACATGGTAGAAGCCCTATTTACTGTTAAGCTCACTGAGGGGCGGCGAGCGTCCGGGGGTGGATCCACTGGACCGTGCACTGGACTCCCCTGAGGACGCGACCAACAGCGAACCTCTATACAGGTACTGTGCAGCGCTTCCAACAGAAGGCCTAAATGCATGGCAGCCAGGGACCAGAGGGGGGCACTTTCTTAGAGATGGATACAATCACAATGTCAAGTACAGGAGTATGAGATATAGTGGTACCATGGTGGAGGCTCAGATGAGATGGCACTGAGGAGTAGGTCTGGATGAGATGGCACTGTGGTGAAGGCTCAGGTGTGGTGACAGTCAGGAGATGGCTCAGACGGATGGCACTGTGGTAAAGTCTCTGACGTGATGGCACACAGGCAACGGAGGTAAGCAGGCTTTAGGATGAGACAGTGGTTAGTAACAAGAGACTGGAACTGGTAATAGATACAATAAAAAACAGGGGCCTGAGAACTAGCTACAGGCAATGTTGCTCAGATGCCTCCTCTCAGGGAAGGTGGACTTAAATACCCTTTAGGAAACAGGTGACCTCTGAGGTCACTTCCAGGTAATGGGACGCTAAACCCTTTAAAAAAGGGGGCGTGGCTGCGTGAGCACCAAATGAGCACTTACTGAAGTCCTGCCTTTGGCCTTGAAGTAGGAAGAGGTTGCAACAGACTCCTGGACAGAAGCAGAACGCATGGCCCGGGAGTGTGAGGAGACCGTCGCAGGACCTGGAGCAGGAAAGGAGGCTGCTGGGCAGGTGAGAGGAAGGATGCCGCTGCCGGAGGCTGGGTGCAGGGCCAGGCATGGGAGCCACGTTGGAACTGGGCAGGTGAGAGGAGGGGCGCGCCCCTCCGGGGCTTGGTGGTGATGGGTGCTACATTTCGCTCTGTACACAATCACAAGAGATGAGGTTGAAACACTTAACTTTTTTATTTATAGAATATATAACGAGGAACAGCAAACAAATGATATCACACAAACACAGGCTAAGCAGTAAAGACCAAAAGTGTTGGCACCCTTGAAATTGTTCCAGAAAATGTAGTATTACTCTCAGAAAATTATTGAAATTACACATGATTTTTCATACACATCTTTATAGCCTTTGTGTATGTTTGGAACAGCACAAAAAAAACTGAGTTAAAACAGGCCATTAGGACATATTTTCACACAAAATCCCCAAAATGGGCCAGACAAATTTGTTAAATTTTGTCTTTTCAAAATTGTGGGTACACTTTGTTTCAAGCATTTGATGCTCGTTCAAACTTCCCTGTGGCAAGTAACAGGAGTGAGCAATAAGAATATCATGCCTGAAACCAGCTAAAAAGGGGAGAAGTTGACTCAATCTTTGCATTGTGTGTCTGTGTGTGCCACAGTAAGTATGGAGAACAGAAATAGGAAAGGAAGAACTGTATGATGATTTTAGAACCAAAATTGTTTTAAAATATCAACAATCTCAAGGTTACAAGCCCCCTCTCCTAAGATCTTGATGTTGCTTTGTCCATGCTATGCAACATAATCAAGACGTTTACAAGCCTGTCACTGTAGCCAACCTCCCCGGACATGGACAGCAAAGAAAAATTAATTAAAGGTTGCAATGCAGGAAAGTCAGGTTGGTGGATATGCAGCCCCTATCAAAGTCCAAAGAAAGTCAAGCAGTCCTGCAGGCTCAGGGAGCATTAGTGTCAACGCAAACATTTTATTTACATTTGAATTAAATCAATCACAGGAGACCCAGGAGAACCAAATTGTTGACACAGAGACCTAAAAAAGCTAGACCGCAGTATGCCAAAATGTACGTGAATAAGCCAAAAGCCTCCTGAGAAAGCATTTTGTGGACAGATGAGACCAAGATAGAGCTTTTTGGTAAAGCACATCCTTCTGTTTACCAAAATCGGAATGAGGCCAACAAAGAAAATAACGCAATACCCACAGTCAAATATGATGGAGGTTCAAAGATGTTTTGGGATGTTTTTGTTTCCTCTGGCACTAGATGTGAAATTATATCCCGTTTGCTTTTTTCATCATTTTTTTGTGTTGTTTCAATACACGCAAAGGAAATAAACGTCTATGACAAAACGTGTAGTTGCACTAGTTTTCTGGGAGATATACTTGATTTCCTGAAACAATTTAATGGGTGCTAACACTTTGAGCCATGACTGTATGTGACACTCTTAATGGTAAAGAATGTGCTTTTTAGCCGGCCTAATTGTTGTTATCCCACAGGGCAATCCTTGAGAGGAGAACAGTACAGAAATCAAACATAGTGTCACACTGAGTTTTGCACAATCTTCACCAACTGAACATTCACATTGCAGACTCTGACACTCCACCCGATGGTTTCTCTGGTGTTTGGGATCAGCATAAGCTTACTTAGGCATCGACCTGCTGTTTGCTGAATCATGCAGGCTTGCAAGAGTTAATTCTGCTAGTCTGCTTGTTACGTTTCTTTGATCACATGTGGTGGGGAGGCCAATCACATCTGCTCCCGTTCTATTTTAGCTGGATGAAATCTTCTACCCATGCCAGCTATCGCTTCAATGTTGGTCTGTGAGGTATGGTGTTCCAGATTCTCTGTTCAAAATTGTGCAATTTACTTGTTACAGTTGTGGACGTTTACCCCTGTTGTTTTGTAGCTTCCTTTCTTCTCTTATGTTTCCTCCTGAATCTCTTAATATCTTTATTAGTGGTGAGCGAATTCGTGGGTATTTGGGTTTGCCGAACCAGCGTGGACTAAAAAAAAAATCAAGTTCATCAGCTGAACTTGACCCAGGACAATGAATCCCATACAAGTCAATGGGGATGAGAAGTTTTGGGTAGTAAAAGGGTTTTAGTAAGTGTTAGGGGGCTACAAATAGAAGTTGAATGGTAGTAAGAGCAGGATAGTTATACATACCATGTTTCCCAGAGGATCACACTGCAGTCGGACTCATTTCTGGGCCCGCTTATTAAGCTTCAGCATTATTCACTGCTTCCCCCACAAAGCCTTTGTGCCAGTGTCTGTGATTGCAGACTGTTATTACAAACCACCCCATTCTGTGTCCACGTCCAGGATTGGTTGCAGTCAGTTTGCTGAATAGTAGTGTAAATATGAAAAAAAAAATAATTTTAAAATATAACGTGTCCCGCAGTCCTACAGTCTGGGAGTCAGGTCACCTGAGGTCACACAGTGGAACTAGTGTGAAAGACAAATAAACAAATAAATTATTTATTCGGTGTTTGTTTTTTGTTTATTTTCACTTCGAAGATTAATAATGGGAGTATCTGATAGACACCTCCCATTAGTAAGACACGGCTAAATGCCGCTTTACACTCTACGATTTATCTGACGATATGTCGTCGGGGTCACGGTTTTCGTGATGCACTTCCGTCATCGTTAGCGACATCGTTGCATGTGACTCCGAATGATCGCAAATAGGGTGAAAATCGTTGATCGTTGACACATTGTTCAGTTTCAAAATATTGTTCGTCGTTTGGAACTCAGCAGACATTGCTACATTTCACACCCTGCCAACGACGAACAACATCCACACGACCGCCTTGGTCAAACAATATATCGCTGAATGATGTAGCATCGTTTGTGAGATGTGTACGTGTGACCGCTACAAAATGACCTATGAGCGATCTCGACAAATCGTAACAATGATCTGGGCGTGTCACATCGCTAACGAGATCGCTAGCAAAATCGTTGTGTGTAAAGCAGTCTTTAATGACAGCTGTCATTTTTTTGACAAATTTCATCTGTCAAACAATACCTAGAAATGTGATTGACTGCATAATTTTAAGAAGGCAAAGAAAACCGCCAAGACTTTTTTACCTAGTTCACTAGCAAATTGACAGCAGGCAGTACTAAATAACAATACCTAGAAATGTGATTGACTGCGTAATTTTGAGCAGGTAATGAAAACTAGAGTTGAGCGCGGTTCGCGGTTCGAGGTTCTCCAGTTCTAGGCTCGAGTGATTTTTGGGGCTGTTCGAGATCGAACTAGAACTCGAGCTTTTTGCAAAAGCTCGATAGTTCTAGATACGTTCGAGAACGGTTCTAGCAGCAAAAAGCAGGGCTTTTTACAGCTGCAGTGTGCAGGAGCCATCGCTGGCAGCCTGCCACAAGCTGGTAACCAAGATAAACATCGGGTATCCAAGCAAAGCGCTTTGGTTAGTAACCCGATGTTTATCTTAGTTACGTGCAGGAAGCCCACACTTCCCGCTCAGCTCACCCCGCCCCCTCCTGCCCGCGGCATGTACACATACATATACACACACGCACACACACACACACTCTCACACACACACCCCCCCCCGCTCGGCTTACCTGCGGTGATGAAGTCCCGCCATCCCGACCTCAGCGCTGTCACTGTCCTCCATGGCCGCTGCTTGTCACATCACCTATCGCTTCCGACCCGAGACTGACACTGGCGGTGACGTCACGGACCTCTCGCGATACTTGATGTGAAGGCGCCGGTCATTGACCTCAGTGACAGGGGCTGTCGGCAGTGCTGGAGATCAGCGCAGGTAATGTACCTCGCTGACAGCAGCACTTGTCACCCCCCTGCAGTGACCTGGGCTGACCCATTGATGTTAGCTCAGGTCACTGCATTGCTCTCCCAGCCAATGGGGAACATCCTGCTCTTCATTGACTGGGACAGTGTGGATCGTCATGGCAACCCCTTGGATTACACCAGACCTGGATTTGTTTTTCAATCTAATAAATTGGTTAAAGAGGGAATGTTTTGGGGAGTGTTTTTTCAAATAAAAATGTGTTTGTCGTCTATTTTTTTTTATTACTGACTGGGTTGGTGATGTCGGGTATCTGATAGACGCCTGACCTCACCAACCCCAGGGCTTGATGCCAGGTGACATTACACATCTGGTATTAACCCCATATATTACCCCGTTTGCCACCGCACCAGGGCGCGGAATGAGCTGGGGCGAAGCACCAGGATTGGCGCATCTAATGGATGCGCCACTTCTGGGGCGGCTGCGGCCTGCTATTTTTAGGCTGGGGAGATTCCAACAACCATGGACCTCCCAAGTCTGAGAATATCAGGCCCCAGCTGTCTGCTTTACCTTGGCTGGTGATCCAATTTTGGGGGACCCCTACGTGTTTTTTTTTTAAATTATTTATTTAATTTAAAATAACAGCGTGGGGTGCCCTCAGTTTTGGATTACCAGCCAAGGTGAGGTTGCCAGCTGTGGTCTGCAGGCTGCAGCCGTCTGCTTTACCCTAGCTGGCTACAAAACTAGGGGGAACCCTACGTCATTTTTTTTTCATTTTTTTGGCTAAATACAAAGCTAAGCACCCCTTAGTGCCACATGAAAGGTACCAAAGGGTGCTCCACTTTTTCTCCATTTTTTTCTCCACTTTTTCTCCACTTTTTTCTCCACTTTTTCTCCTCTTATGCTCCACTTTTTCTCCACTTTTTCTCCTCTTAATCTCCACTTTTTCTCCACTTTTTCTCCACTTTTTCTCCACTTTTTCTCCACTTTTTTCTCCACTTTTTCTACTCTTATGCTCCACTTTTTCTCCACTTTTTCTCCACTTTTTCTCCACTTTTTCTCCTCTTATGCTCCACTTTTTCTCCACTTTTTCTCCTCTTAATCTCCACTTTTTCTCCTCTTATGCTCCACTTTTTCTCCACTTTTTCTCCACTTTTTCTCCTCTTATGCTCCACTTTTTCTCCACTTTTTCTCCACTTTTTCTCCTCTTATGCTCCACTTTTTCTCCACTTTTTCTCCTCTTTTTCTCCTCTTATGCTCCACTTTTTCTCCACTTTTTTCTCCACTTTTTCTCCTCTTATGCTCCACTTTTTCTCCACTTTTTCTCCACTTTTTCTCCACTTTTTCTCCTCTTATGCTCCACTTTTTCTCCACTTTTTCTCCTCTTAATCTCCACTTTTTCTCCACTTTTTCTCCACTTTTTCTCCTCTTATGCTCCACTTTTTCTCCACTTTTTCTCCACTTTTTTCTCCACTTTTTCTCCTCTTATGCTCCACTTTTTCTTCACTTTTTCTCCACTTTTTCTCCACTTTTTCTCCTCTTATGCTCCACTTTTTCTCCACTTTTTCTCCACTTTTTCTCCACTTTTTCTCCTCTTATGCTCCACTTTTTCTCCACTTTTTCTCCACTTTTTCTCCACTTTTTTCTCCACTTTTTCTCCACTTTTTTCTCCACTTTTTCTCCTCTTATGCTCCACTTTTTCTCCACTTTTTCTCCACTTTTTCTCCATTTTTTTCTCCACTTTTTCTCCACTTTTTCTCCACTTTTTTCTCCACTTTTTTCTCCACTTTTTCTCCTCTTATGCTCCACTTTTTCTCCACTTTTTCTCCACTTTTTTCTCCACTTTTTCTCCTCTTATGCTCCACTTTTTCTCCACTTTTTCTCCACTTTTTCTCCTCTTATGCTCCACTTTTTCTCCACTTTTTCTCCACTTTTTCTCCTCTTATGCTCCACTTTTTCTCCACTTTTTCTCCTCTTAATCTCCACTTTTTCTCCACTTTTTCTCCACTTTTTCTCCTCTTATGCTCCACTTTTTCTCCACTTTTTCTCCACTTTTTTCTCCACTTTTTCTCCTCTTATGCTCCACTTTTTCTCCACTTTTTCTCCACTTTTTCTCCTCTTATGCTCCACTTTTTCTCCACTTTTTCTCCACTTATTCTCCACTTTTTCTCCTCTTATGCTCCACTTTTTCTCCACTTTTTCTCCACTTTTTCTCCACTTTTTTCTCCACTTTTTCTCCACTTTTTTCTCCACTTTTTCTCCTCTTATGCTCCACTTTTTCTCCACTTTTTCTCCACTTTTTCTCCACTTTTTTCTCCACTTTTTCTCCACTTTTTCTCCACTTTTTCTCCACTTTTTTCTCCACTTTTTCTCCTCTTATGCTCCACTTTTTCTCCACTTTTTCTCCACTTTTTTCTCCACTTTTTCTCCTCTTATGCTCCACTTTTTCTCCACTTTTTCTCCACTTTTTCTCCACTTTTTCTCCTCTTATGCTCCACTTTTTCTCCACTTTTTCTCCACTTTTTCTCCTCTTATGCTCCACTTTTTCTCCACTTTTTCTCCTCTTATGCTCCACTTTTTCTCCACTTTTTCTCCACTTTTTCTCCACTTTTTCTCCACTTTTTCTCCATTTTTTTCTCCACTTTTTCTCCACTTTTTCTCCACTTTTTCTCCACTTTTTCTCCACTTTTTCTCCACTTTTTCTCCATTTTTTTCTCCACTTTTTCTCCACTTTTTCTCCACTTTTTCTCCACTTTTTCTCCACTTTTTTCTCCACTTTTTTCTCCACTTTTTCTCCTCTTATGCTTTACTTTTTCTCCACTTTTTCTCCACTTTTTCTCCTCTTATGCTCCACTTGTTCTCCACTTTTTCTCCACTTTTTCTCCATTTTTTCTCCTCTTATGCTCCACTTTTTCTCCACTTTTTCTCCACTTTTTCTCCTCTTATGCTCCACTTTTTCTCCACTTTTTCTCCACTTTTTCTCCACTTTTTTCTCCACTTTTTCTCCTCTTATGCTCCACTTTTTCTCCACTTTTTCTCCACTTTTTCTCCACTTTTTCTCCACTTTTTTCTCCACTTTTTTCTCCACTTTTTTCTCCACTTTTTCTCCTCTTATGCTCCACTTTTTCTCCACTTTTTCTCCACTTTTTTCTCCACTTTTTCTCCTCTTATGCTCTACTTTTTCTCCACTTTTTCTCCACTTTTTCTCCACTTTTTCTCCTCTTATGCTCCACTTTTTCTCCACTTTTTCTCCACTTTTTCTCCTCTTATGCTCCACTTTTTCTCCACTTTTTCTCCACTTTTTCTCCACTTTTTTCTCCACTTTTTCTCCACTTTTTTCTCCACTTTTTCTCCTCTTATGCTCCACTTTTTCTCCACTTTTTCTCCACTTTTTTCCCCACTTTTTCTCCTCTTATGCTCCACTTTTTCTCCACTTTTTCTCCACTTTTTCTCCTCTTATGCTCCACTTTTTCTCCACTTTTTCTCCACTTTTTCTCCTCTTATGCTCCACTTTTTCTCCACTTTTTCTCCACTTTTTTCTCCACTTTTTTCTCCACTTTTTTCTCCACTTTTTTCTCCACTTTTTCTCCTCTTATGCTCCACTTTTTCTCCACTTTTTCTCCACTTTTTTCTCCACTTTTTCTCCTCTTATGCTCCACTTTTTCTCCACTTTTTCTCCACTTTTTCTCCTCTTATGCTCCACTTTTTCTCCACTTTTTCTCCACTTTTTCTCCTCTTATGCTCCACTTTTTCTCCACTTTTTCCTCCACTTTTTCTCCTCTTATGCTCCACTTTTTCTCCACTTTTTCTCCACTTTTTTCTCCACTTTTTCTCCACTTTTTTCTCCACTTTTTCTCCTCTTATGCTCCACTTTTTCTCCACTTTTTCTCCACTTTTTCTCTACTTTTTCTCCATTTTTTTCTCCACTTTTTCTCCACTTTTTCTCCACTTTTTTCTCCACTTTTTTCTCCACTTTTTTCTCCACTTTTTCTCCTCTTATGCTCCACTTTTTCTCCACTTTTTCTCCTCTTATGCTCCACTTTTTCTCCACTTTTTCTCCTCTTAATCTCCACTTTTTCTCCTCTTATGCTCCACTTTTTCTCCACTTTTTCTCCTCTTATGCTCCACTTTTTCTCCACTTTTTCTCCACTTTTTCTCCTCTTATGCTCCACTTTTTCTCCACTTTTTCTCCACTTTTTCTCCACTTTTTCTCCTCTTATGCTCCACTTTTTCTCCACTTTTTCTCCACTTTTTTCTACACTTTTTCTCCACTTTTTTTCTCCACTTTTTCTCCTCTTATGCTCCACTTTTTCTCCACTTTTTCTCCACTTTTTCTCCACTTTTTCTCCATTTTTTTCTCCACTTTTTCTCCACTTTTTCTCCACTTTTTTCTCCACTTTTTTCTCCACTTTTTCTCCTCTTATGCTCCACTTTTTCTCCACTTTTTCTCCACTTTTTTCTCCACTTTTTCTCCTCTTATGCTCCACTTTTTCTCCACTTTTTCTCCACTTTTTCTCCACTTTTTCTCCTCTTATGCTCCACTTTTTCTCCACTTTTTCTCCACTTTTTCTCCTCTTATGCTCCACTTTTTTTCCACTTTTTCTCCACTTTTTCTCCACTTTTTTCTCCACTTTTTCTCCACTTTTTTCTCCACTTTTTCTCCTCTTATGCTCCACTTTTTCTCCACTTTTTCTCCACTTTTTCTCCACTTTTTTCTCCACTTTTTCTCCTCTTATGCTCCACTTTTTCTCCACTTTTTCTCCACTTTTTCTCCTCTTATGCTCCACTTTTTCTCCACTTTTTCTCCTCTTATGCTCCACTTTTTCTCCACTTTTTCTCCTCTTAATCTCCACTTTTTCTCCTCTTATGCTCCACTTTTTCTCCACTTTTTCTCCACTTTTTCTCCACTTTTTCTCCACTTTTTCTCCTCTTATGCTCCACTTTTTCTCCACTTTTTCTCCTCTTAATCTCCACTTTTTCTCCTCTTATGCTCCACTTTTTCTCCACTTTTTCTCCTCTTAATCTCCACTTTTTCTCCTCTTATGCTCCACTTTTTCTCCACTTTTTCTCCACTTTTTCTCCTCTTATGCTCCACTTTTTCTCCACTTTTTCTCCTCTTATGCTCCACTTTTTCTCCACTTTTTCTCCACTTTTTCTCCACTTTTTCTCCACTTTTTTCTCCACTTTTTTCTCCACTTTTTCTCCTCTTATGCTCCACTTTTTCTGCACTTTTTTCTCCACTTTTTCTCCTCTTATGTTCCACTTTTTCTCCACTTTTTCTCCACTTTTTCTCCTCTTATGCTCCACTTTTTCTCCACTTTTTCTCCACTTTTTCTCCACTTTTTCTCCTCTTATGCTCCACTTTTTCTCCACTTTTTCTCCACTTTTTCTCCTCTTATGCTCCACTTTTTCTCCACTTTTTCTCCACTTTTTTCTCCACTTTTTCTCCACTTTTTCTCCTCTTATGCTCCACTTTTTCTCCACTTTTTCTCCACTTTTTCTCCACTTTTTCTCCATTTTTTTCTCCACTTTTTCTCCACTTTTTCTCCTCTTATGCTCCACTTTTTCTCCACTTTTTCTCCACTTTTTTCTCCACTTTTTCTCCACTTTTTTCTCCACTTTTTCTCCTCTTATGCTCCACTTTTTCTCCACTTTTTCTCCACTTTTTCTCCACTTTTTCTCCATTTTTTTCTCCACTTTTTCTCCACTTTTTCTCCACTTTTTTCTCCACTTTTTTCTCCACTTTTTTCTCCACTTTTTCTCCTCTTATGCTCCACTTTTTCTCCACTTTTTTCTCCACTTTTTCTCCTCTTATGCTCCACTTTTTCTCCACTTTTTCTCCACTTTTTCTCCACTTTTTCTCCTCTTATGCTCCACTTTTTCTCCACTTTTTCTCCACTTTTTCTCCTCTTATGCTTTACTTTTTCTCCACTTTTTCTCCACTTTTTCTCCACTTTTTTCTCCACTTTTTCTCCTCTTATGCTCCACTTTTTCTCCACTTTTTCTCCACTTTTTCTCCTCTTATGCTCCACTTTTTCTCCACTTTTTCTCCACTTTTTCTCCTCTTATGCTCCACTTTTTCTCCACGTTTTCTCCTCTTATGCTCCACTTTTTCTCCTCTTAATCTCCACTTTTTCTCCTCTTATGCTCCACTTTTTCTCCACTTTTTCTCCACTTTTTCTCCACTTTTTCTCCACTTTTTCTCCTCTTATGCTCCACTTTTTCTCCACTTTTTCTCCTCTTAATCTCCACTTTTTCTCCTCTTATGCTCCACTTTTTCTCCACTTTTTCTCCTCTTAATCTCCACTTTTTCTCCTCTTATGCTCCACTTTTTCTCCACTTTTTCTCCTCTTATGCTCCACTTTTTCTCCACTTTTTCTCCTCTTATGCTCCACTTTTTCTCCACTTTTTCTCCACTTTTTCTCCACTTTTTCTCCACTTTTTTCTCCACTTTTTTCTCCACTTTTTCTTCTCTTATGCTCCACTTTTTCTCCACTTTTTCTCCACTTTTTTCTCCACTTTTTCTCCTCTTATGCTCCACTTTTTCTCCACTTTTTCTCCACTTTTTCTCCTCTTATGCTCCACTTTTTCTCCACTTTTTCTCCACTTTTTCTCCTCTTATGCTCCACTTTTTCTCCACGTTTTCTCCTCTTATGCTCCACTTTTTCTCCTCTTAATCTCCACTTTTTCTCCTCTTATGCTCCACTTTTTCTCCACTTTTTCTCCACTTTTTCTCCACTTTTTCTCCACTTTTTCTCCTCTTATGCTCCACTTTTTCTCCACTTTTTCTCCTCTTAATCTCCACTTTTTCTCCTCTTATGCTCCACTTTTTCTCCACTTTTTCTCCTCTTAATCTCCACTTTTTCTCCTCTTATGCTCCACTTTTTCTCCACTTTTTCTCCTCTTATGCTCCACTTTTTCTCCACTTTTTCTCCTCTTATGCTCCACTTTTTCTCCACTTTTTCTCCACTTTTTCTCCACTTTTTCTCCACTTTTTTCTCCACTTTTTTCTCCACTTTTTCTTCTCTTATGCTCCACTTTTTCTCCACTTTTTCTCCACTTTTTTCTCCACTTTTTCTCCTCTTATGCTCCACTTTTTCTCCACTTTTTCTCCACTTTTTCTCCTCTTATGCTCCACTTTTTCTCCACTTTTTCTCCACTTTTTCTCCACTTTTTCTCCACTTTTTCTCCTCTTATGCTCCACTTTTTCTCCACTTTTTCTCCTCTTATGCTCCACTTTTTCTCCACTTTTTCTCCACTTTTTTCTCCACTTTTTCTCCACTTTTTTCTCCACTTTTTCTCCTATTATGCTCCACTTTTTCTCCACTTTTTCTCCACTTTTTTCTCCACTTTTTTCTCCACTTTTTTCTCCACTTTTTCTCCTCTTATGCTCCACTTTTTCTCCACTTTTTCTCCACTTTTTTCTCCACTTTTTCTCCTCTTATGCTCCACTTTTTCTCCACTTTTTCTCCACTTTTTCTCCTCTTATGCTCCACTTTTTCTCCACTTTTTCTCCACTTTTTCTCCTCTTATGCTCCACTTTTTCTCCACTTTTTCTCCACTTTTTCTCCTCTTATGCTCCACTTTTTCTCCACTTTTTCTCCACTTTTTTCTCCACTTTTTCTCCACTTTTTTCTCCACTTTTTCTCCTCTTATGCTCCACTTTTTCTCCACTTTTTCTCCACTTTTTCTCCATTTTTTTCTCCACTTTTTCTCCACTTTTTCTCCACTTTTTTCTCCACTTTTTTCTCCACTTTTTTCTCCACTTTTTCTCCTCTTATGCTCCACTTTTTCTCCACTTTTTCTCCACTTTTTCTCCTCTTATGCTCCACTTTTTCTCCACTTTTTCTCCTCTTATGCTCCACTTTTTCTCCACTTTTTCTCCTCTTAATCTCCACTTTTTCTCCTCTTATGCTCCACTTTTTCTCCACTTTTTCTCCTCTTAATCTCCACTTTTTCTCCTCTTATGCTCCACTTTTTCTCCACTTTTTCTCCACTTTTTCTCCTCTTATGCTCCACTTTTTCTCCACTTTTTCTACTCTTAATCTCCACTTTTTCTCCTCTTATGCTCCTCTTAATCTCCACTTTTTCTCCTCTTATGCTCCACTTTTTCTCCACTTTTTCTCCTCTTAATCTCCACTTTTTCTCCTCTTATGCTCCACTTTTTCTCCACTTTTTCTCCACTTTTTCTCCTCTTAATCTCCACTTTTTCTCCTCTTATGCTCCACTTTTTCTCCACTTTTTCTCCTCTTAATCTCCTCTTTTTCTCCTCTTATGCTCCACTTTTTCTCCACTTTTTCTCCACTTTTTCTCCTCTTATGCTCCACTTTTTCTCCACTTTTTCTCCTCTTATGCTCCACTTTTTCTCCACTTTTTCTCCACTTTTTCTCCACTTTTTCTCCTCTTATGCTCCACTTTTTCTCCACTTTTTTCTCCACTTTTTCTCCTCTTATGCTCCACTTTTTCTCCACTTTGTCTCCACTTTTTCTCCACTCTTTCTCCTCTTATGCTCCACTTTTTCTCCACTTTTTCTCCACTTTTTCTCCACTTTTTTCTCCGCTTTTACTCCACTTTTTTCTCCACTTTTTCTCCTCTTATGCTCCACTTTTTCTCCACTTTTTCTCCACTTTTTCTCCTCTTATGCTCCACTTTTTCTCCACTTTTTCTCCACTTTTTCTCCTCTTATGCTCCACTTTTTCTCCACTTTTTCTCCACTTTTTCTCCACTTTTTCTCCTCTTATGCTCCACTTTTTCTCCACTTTTTCTCCACTTTTTCTCCTCTTAATCTCCACTTTTTCTCCACTTTTTCTCCACTTTTTCTCCACTTTTTCTCCATTTTTTTCTCCACTTTTTCTCCACTTTTTCTCCACTTTTTTCTCCACTTTTTTCTCCACTTTTTCTCCTCTTATGCTCCACTTTTTCTCCACTTTTTCTCCACTTTTTTTACACTTTTTCTCCACTTTTTCTCCACTTTTTTCTCCACTTTTTCTCCACTTTTTTCTCCACTTTTTCCCCTCTTATGCTCCACTTTTTCGCCACTTTTTCTCCACTTTTTCTCCTCTTATGCTCCACTTTTTCTCCACTTTTTCTCCACTTTTTCTCCACTTTTTCTCCTCTTATGCTCCACTTTTTCTCCACTTTTTCTCCTCTTATGCTCCACTTTTTCTCCACTTTTTCTCCACTTTTTCTCCATTTTTTTCTCCACTTTTTCTCCACTTTTTTCTCCACTTTTTTCTCCACTTTTTTCTCCACTTTTTCTCCACTTTTTCTCCTCTTATGCTCCACTTTTTCTCCACTTTTTCTCCTCTTATGCTCCACTTTTTCTCCACTTTTTCTCCACTTTTTCTCCACTTTTTTCTCCACTTTTTTCTCCACTTTTTCTCCTCTTATGCTCCACTTTTTCTCCACTTTTTCTCCACTTTTTTTAAACTTTTTCTCCACTTTTTCTCCACTTTTTTCTCCACTTTTTCTCCACTTTTTTCTCCACTTTTTCCCCTCTTATGCTCCACTTTTTCTCCACTTTTTTCTCCACTTTTTCTCCTCTTATGCTCCACTTTTTCTCCACTTTTTCTCCACTTTTTCTCCACTTTTTCTCCATTTTTTTCTCCACTTTTTCTCCACTTTTTCTCCACTTTTTTCTCCACTTTTTTCTCCACTTTTTTCTCCACTTTTTCTCCTCTTATGCTCCACTTTTTCTCCACTTTTTTCTCCACTTTTTCTCCTCTTATGCTCCACTTTTTCTCCACTTTTTCTCCACTTTTTCTCCACTTTTTCTCCTCTTATGCTCCACTTTTTCTCCACTTTTTCTCCACTTTTTCTCCTCTTATGCTTTACTTTTTCTCCACTTTTTCTCCACTTTTTCTCCACTTTTTTCTCCACTTTTTCTCCTCTTATGCTCCACTTTTTCTCCACTTTTTCTCCACTTTTTCTCCTCTTATGCTCCACTTTTTCTCCACTTTTTCTCCACTTTTTCTCCTCTTATGCTCCACTTTTTCTCCACGTTTTCTCCTCTTATGCTCCACTTTTTCTCCTCTTAATCTCCACTTTTTCTCCTCTTATGCTCCACTTTTTCTCCACTTTTTCTCCACTTTTTCTCCACTTTTTCTCCACTTTTTCTCCTCTTATGCTCCACTTTTTCTCCACTTTTTCTCCTCTTAATCTCCACTTTTTCTCCTCTTATGCTCCACTTTTTCTCCACTTTTTCTCCTCTTAATCTCCACTTTTTCTCCTCTTATGCTCCACTTTTTCTCCACTTTTTCTCCTCTTATGCTCCACTTTTTCTCCACTTTTTCTCCTCTTATGCTCCACTTTTTCTCCTCTTATGCTCCACTTTTTCTCCACTTTTTCTCCACTTTTACTCCACTTTTTTCTCCACTTTTTTCTCCACTTTTTCTTCTCTTATGCTCCACTTTTTCTCCACTTTTTCTCCACTTTTTTCTCCACTTTTTCTCCTCTTATGCTCCACTTTTTCTCCACTTTTTCTCCACTTTTTCTCCTCTTATGCTCCACTTTTTCTCCACTTTTTCTCCACTTTTTCTCCACTTTTTCTCCACTTTTTCTCCTCTTATGCTCCACTTTTTCTCCACTTTTTCTCCACTTTTTCTCCTCTTATGCTCCACTTTTTCTCCACTTTTTCTCCACTTTTTTCTCCACTTTTTCTCCACTTTTTTCTCCACTTTTTCTCCTCTTATGCTCCACTTTTTCTCCACTTTTTCTCCACTTTTTTCTCCACTTTTTTCTCCACTTTTTTCTCCACTTTTTCTCCTCTTATGCTCCACTTTTTCTCCACTTTTTCTCCACTTTTTTCTCCACTTTTTCTCCTCTTATGCTCCACTTTTTCTCCACTTTTTCTCCACTTTTTCTCCTCTTATGCTCCACTTTTTCTCCACTTTTTCTCCACTTTTTCTCCACTTTTTCTCCACTTTTTCTCCTCTTATGCTCCACTTTTTCTCCACTTTTTCTCCACTTTTTCTCCTCTTATGCTCCACTTTTTCTCCACTTTTTCTCCACTTTTTTCTCCACTTTTTCTCCACTTTTTTCTCCACTTTTTCTCCTCTTATGCTCCACTTTTTCTCCACTTTTTCTCCACTTTTTCTCCATTTTTTTCTCCACTTTTTCTCCACTTTTTCTCCACTTTTTTCTCCACTTTTTTCTCCACTTTTTTCTCCACTTTTTCTCCTCTTATGCTCCACTTTTTCTCCACTTTTTCTCCACTTTTTCTCCTCTTATGCTCCACTTTTTCTCCACTTTTTCTCCTCTTATGCTCCACTTTTTCTCCACTTTTTCTCCTCTTAATCTCCACTTTTTCTCCTCTTATGCTCCACTTTTTCTCCACTTTTTCTCCTCTTAATCTCCACTTTTTCTCCTCTTATGCTCCACTTTTTCTCCACTTTTTCTCCACTTTTTCTCCTCTTATGCTCCACTTTTTCTCCACTTTTTCTACTCTTAATCTCCACTTTTTCTCCTCTTATGCTCCTCTTAATCTCCACTTTTTCTCCTCTTATGCTCCACTTTTTCTCCACTTTTTCTCCTCTTAATCTCCACTTTTTCTCCTCTTATGCTCCACTTTTTCTCCACTTTTTCTCCACTTTTTCTCCTCTTAATCTCCACTTTTTCTCCTCTTATGCTCCACTTTTTCTCCACTTTTTCTCCTCTTAATCTCCTCTTTTTCTCCTCTTATGCTCCACTTTTTCTCCACTTTTTCTCCACTTTTTCTCCTCTTATGCTCCACTTTTTCTCCACTTTTTCTCCTCTTATGCTCCACTTTTTCTCCACTTTTTCTCCACTTTTTCTCCACTTTTTCTCCTCTTATGCTCCACTTTTTCTCCACTTTTTTCTCCACTTTTTCTCCTCTTATGCTCCACTTTTTCTCCACTTTGTCTCCACTTTTTCTCCACTCTTTCTCCTCTTATGCTCCACTTTTTCTCCACTTTTTCTCCACTTTTTCTCCACTTTTTTCTCCACTTTTTCTCCACTTTTTTCTCCACTTTTTCTCCTCTTATGCTCCACTTTTTCTCCACTTTTTCTCCACTTTTTCTCCTCTTATGCTCCACTTTTTCTCCACTTTTTCTCCACTTTTTCTCCTCTTATGCTCCACTTTTTCTCCACTTTTTCTCCACTTTTTCTCCACTTTTTCTCCTCTTATGCTCCACTTTTTCTCCACTTTTTCTCCACTTTTTCTCCTCTTAATCTCCACTTTTTCTCCACTTTTTCTCCACTTTTTCTCCACTTTTTCTCCATTTTTTTCTCCACTTTTTCTCCACTTTTTCTCCACTTTTTTCTCCACTTTTTTCTCCACTTTTTCTCCTCTTATGCTCCACTTTTTCTCCACTTTTTCTCCACTTTTTTTACACTTTTTCTCCACTTTTTCTCCACTTTTTTCTCCACTTTTTCTCCACTTTTTTCTCCACTTTTTCCCCTCTTATGCTCCACTTTTTCGCCACTTTTTCTCCACTTTTTCTCCTCTTATGCTCCACTTTTTCTCCACTTTTTCTCCACTTTTTCTCCACTTTTTCTCCTCTTATGCTCCACTTTTTCTCCACTTTTTCTCCTCTTATGCTCCACTTTTTCTCCATTTTTTCTCCACTTTTTCTCCATTTTTTTCTCCACTTTTTCTCCACTTTTTTCTCCACTTTTTTCTCCACTTTTTTCTCCACTTTTTTCTCCACTTTTTCTCCTCTTATGCTCCACTTTTTCTCCACTTTTTCTCCACTTTTTCTCCTCTTATGCTCCACTTTTTCTCCACTTTTTCTCCTCTTATGCTCCACTTTTTCTCCACTTTTTCTCCTCTTAATCTCCACTTTTTCTCCTCTTATGCTCCACTTTTTCTCCACTTTTTCTCCTCTTAATCTCCACTTTTTCTCCTCTTATGCTCCACTTTTTCTCCACTTTTTCTCCACTTTTTCTCCTCTTATGCTCCACTTTTTCTCCTCTTATTCTCCACTTTTTCTCCACTTTTTCTCCACTTTTTTCTCCACTTTTTTCTCCACTTTTTTCTCCACTTTTTTCTCCACTTTTTCTCCTCTTATGCTCCACTTTTTCTCCACTTTTTCTCCTCTTAATCTCCACTTTTTCTCCTCTTATGCTCCACTTTTTCTCCACTTTTTCTCCTCTTAATCTCCACTTTTTCTCCTCTTATGCTCCACTTTTTCTCCACTTTTTCTCCACTTTTTCTCCACTTTTTCTCCTCTTAATCTCCACTTTTTCTCCTCTTATGCTCCACTTTTTCTCCACTTTTTCTCCTCTTAATCTCCTCTTTTTCTCCTCTTATGCTCCACTTTTTCTCCACTTTTTCTCCACTTTTTCTCCTCTTATGCTCCACTTTTTCTCCACTTTTTCTCCTCTTATGCTCCACTTTTTCTCCACTTTTTCTCCACTTTTTCTCCACTTTTTCTCCTCTTATGCTCCACTTTTTCTCCACTTTTTTCTCCACTTTTTTCTCCTCTTATGCTCCACTTTTTCTCCACTTTTTCTCCACTTTTTCTCCTCTTATGCTCCACTTTTTCTCCACTTTTTCTTTACTTTTTCTCCACTTTTTTCTCCACTTTTTTCTCCACTTTTTCTCCTCTTTTTCTCCACTTTTTCTCCACTTTTTCTCCACTTTTTCTCCTCTTATGCTCCACTTTTTCTCCACTTTTTCTCCACTTTTTCTCCACTTTTTCTCCTCTTAATCTCCACTTTTTCTCCACTTTTTCTCCACTTTTTCTCCACTTTTTCTCCATTTTTTTCTCCACTTTTTCTCCACTTTTTCTCCACTTTTTTCTCCACTTTTTTCTCCACTTTTTCTCCTCTTATGCTCCACTTTTTCTCCACTTTTTCTCCACTTTTTTTACACTTTTTCTCCACTTTTTCTCCACTTTTTTCTCCACTTTTTCTCCACTTTTTTCTCCACTTTTTCCCCTCTTATGCTCCACTTTTTCGCCACTTTTTCTCCACTTTTTCTCCTCTTATGCTCCACTTTTTCTCCACTTTTTCTCCACTTTTTCTCCACTTTTTCTCCTCTTATGCTCCACTTTTTCTCCACTTTTTCTCCACTTTTTTCTCCACTTTTTCTCCACTTTTTTCTCCACTTTTTCTCCTCTTATGCTCCACTTTTTCTCCACTTTTTCTCCACTTTTTCTCCACTTTTTTCTCCACTTTTTCTCCTCTTATGCTCCACTTTTTCTCCACTTTTTCTCCACTTTTTCTCCTCTTATGCTCCACTTTTTCTCCACTTTTTCTCCACTTTTTCTCCACTTTTTTCTCCACTTTTTCTCCACTTTTTCTCCACTTTTTCTCCTCTTATGCTCCACTTTTTCTCCACTTTTTCTCCGTTCTTTTTCTATGGTCGGTCTACCCATTAGCTCTGCCATGCA
The DNA here is from genome assembly GCF_048569485.1 of Anomaloglossus baeobatrachus. Taxonomy (NCBI): domain Eukaryota; kingdom Metazoa; phylum Chordata; class Amphibia; order Anura; family Aromobatidae; genus Anomaloglossus; species Anomaloglossus baeobatrachus. Next base: position 206,267,271 of record NC_134353.1, on the reverse strand, counting down.
TACTGTAGCTCTACACCTACTGCACATGTTATTTTATGATTGACATCTCTTTCGTACCAGAGCTGTCAAAGTCTACTCTGACCCCATATTTGTCATTACTATATTGTCCTTGTACTGTATTATGACATTTGTATCATGTGTTTCATTTCTTGCTGTGTTGCAATTTTTTTGCTGCATCCCAATTGTACCTCTACATTGTTCGAGTTTATGTTATTGTTCTCTCACTCTTATGTGATACTGATTATTGTCATTTTTCATGATTACATGCAGATAAGTCCAATCTGACGAAGGCTCAGGCCGAAACGTCATTTGTAACTTGTTTTGGACAAAAACATATATGCTTATGAAAAACATTTTTTTCTTAATATGGACCAATAAAGAGTGATTTTGCATTACTATCCATTGTGACTTACTGACTTAGTCTGGGAGATTTAGAGTGCCGAGGATACTCACTAATTTTATCTATTATTACCTCTGAGCACCTATATACCAGTGAGCAGAGTTTCCTCTACAGTAGTTCTCCTGATTAGGCATGCCCTTACCTCATGAGCAGGGCATTGCAGCTTTGGTAGCAACCATTACGACATGGACTCTGCTGCTGTGGACCCGGGGAGAGTGAGTGCAGATTCATTGCACCCACACTCCTCACATGAAGGGTCCGCACTCCTAGAAAATGGGGGATACGTTCCCTGAGTGTCTCCCCCCCATATTCTAGACGGTCCAGAGTCGTCGTGGGACCCCTTTATTTTTTTTCTTACAATAAATTGGTGAAAGAGGAAATGTTTTGGGGACTGTTTTTTCAAATAAATTTCTTTTGTCGATTTTTTGTTTTTGTTAGTACTGACAGTTTATGATGTTGGGTATCTAATAGACGCCATGACATCACAAACTGCTGGGCTTGATCTCAGGTGACTTTACAGCTAGTATCAACCCGATTTATTACCCCGTTTGCCACTGCACCAGGGCACGGGATGAGCTGGGGTGAAGCGCCAGGATTGGCGCATCTAGTTGATGCGCCATGTCTGGGGTGCCTGCGGCCTGCTATTTTTAGGCTGTGAAGGCCCAATAACTATGGACCTTCCCACCCTGAGAATACCAGACCACAGCTGTCCGCTTTACCTTGGCTGGTGATCCAATTTGGGGGGGACCCTACTTTTATTGTGTAATTATTAATATTTATAAAATAATTATAAAAAAGAGCCTGAGGGGACCTCCACATTGGATCCCCAACCACGGTAAAGCTGCCAGCTGTGGTTTTCAGACTACAGCCGTCTGCTTTACCCTAGCTGGCTATCAAAAATGGGGGGACCCAACGTCATTTTTTTTTTTTAACTATTTTTTAAATAGAAAAAATTAATGGGCTTCCCTGTATTTTGATTGCCAACCAAGGTAACGGCAGGCAGATGGGGGTGGCAACCCATAGCTGTCTGCTTTATCTGCGCTGAGAATCAAAAATACCGCGGAGCGCTACGTCATTTTTTTAAAGATTTATTTTTACAGCACTGTGATGTCCAGCAATCAAAATACAGGGAAGCCCATTTTATTTTTAGTTATTTAAATAAATAATTAAAAAAAATATATATGGGCTCCCGCTGCATTTTTTGTATTGCTAGCTAAGGGTAATCCAAGCAGCTACTGGCTGCTAACCCCCACTGCTTGGTGTTACCTTCACTGGCAATGGAAAATCCAGGGAAGCATTTTTTTTGCCAAAAAACTACAAAAAAAGGACGTGAGCTTCGCCATATTTTTGTATGCTAGCCAGGTATAGCAGGCAGGTGCTGGAAGAGTTGGATAGAGCGCCAGAAGATGGCGCTTCTATGAAAATGCCATTTTCTGAGGTGGCTGCAGACTGCAATTCGCAGCAGTGGGGCCCAGAAAGCTCAGGCCAACCTGTGGTGCGGATTCCAATCCCCAGCTGCCTAGTTGTACCTGGCTGGACACAAAAATGGGGCAAAGCCTACGTCATTTGTTTTCTAATTATTTCATGAAATTCATGAAATAATAAAAAAAGGGCTTCCCTTTATTTTTGGTTCCCAGCCGGGTACAAATAGGCAACTGGGGGTTGGGGGCAGCCGTACCTGCCTGCTGTACCTGGCTAGCATACAAAAATATGGCGAAGCCCACATAATTTTTTCAGGGGGCAAAAAACTTCTGCATACAGTCCTGGATGGAGTATGCTGAGCCTTGTAGTTCTGCAGCTGCTGCCTGTCTGTATGGAGAAGAGCAGACAGCAGCTGCAGAACTACAAGGCTCAGCATACTCCATCCAGGACTGTATGCAGAAGTTTTTTGCCCACCAAACAAATGACGTGGGCTTCGCCATATTTTTGTATACTAGCCAGGTACAGCTGGTTGCCACGGGCTGCCTCCAACCCCCAGTTGCCTATTTGTACCCGGCTGGGAACCAAAAATATAGGGAAGCCCGTTTTTTTTAATTATTTCACTTATTTCATGAAATAATTAAAAAACAAATGACGTGGGCTTCGCCCCATTTTTGTGTCCAGCCGGGTACAACTAGGCAGCTGGGGATTGGAATCCGCAGCACAGGTTAGCCCGAGGTTTGTGGGCGCCTCTGCTGCGGATTTCAGTCCGCAGCCGTCCCAGAAAATGGCGCTCTCATAGAAGCGCCATCATCTGGCGCTGTATCCAACTTTTCCAACAGCCCTGGAGCCGGGTGGCTTGTTGGGTAATCATGAGTTAATACTGGCTTTGTTTTACCAGCCAGTATTAAGCCAGAGATTCTTAATGTCAGGCACGTTTGACCCGGCCATTAAGAATCTCCAATAAAGGGTTAAAAAAAAGACACCACACAGAGAAAAAATACTTTAATAGAAATAAATACACAGACACATTAGAGACTCCATCTTTATTACCCCCTGTCAGCCCTCCACGATCCTGCTCTTCTGTCTTCTTTCTTTCTAGTGTAGTAGTAGTGACGATTGTAGTGAGAATGAGATTCACCAGCTCATCACTTGGGGCTGGGGAACCTCCATCCTCACTACAATCATCACTAGTGTAGTAGTAGTGACGATTGTAGTGAGGAAGGATGAGATTCACCAGCTCATCACTTGGGGCTGGGGAACCTCCATCCTCACTACAATGCTCACTACAATCGTGCAGCAGCGTGCAGCCTTCACTCCGTGAGTGATCACTGCTGGCTGCTAGCGGTAACGCTGACAGACGCGTTACCATAGCAACGGTGCTCTCGGAGCCGCGGTTAGCGGTGACGTCACCGCTAACTGCGTTGCTATGGCAACGGTGATCTCCGTTAATGACCGGCTGTGTCAGCCGGTCCCTAACGGAATGGGGAGTCGACCGTGTGCTAGAGCATGTCGCCGGTACACGGCGATACACATATGTGCACCGTGTACCGGAGAGGTGCACTCGCAGGTCCTACATGACGTGTCATAGTCATGTGACCAGTCTGTAGCCAATGAGATAATAGCCACATGACTGGTCACATGGCTATTTTGACGTCACGATAGGTCCTGCATCTCTGCTGGCAGTGCAGGTCACCGGGAGGATTCAGCGATCATCGGATGGAATAGCGGCAGGAGACAGAGTGCAGAAGGGATCGCGAGGACCGGTAAGTGTTATGGCAATGTTTATTAACTGTTTGTGTACATTTATCATGCATTTTTATGTGTTTGTGATTGCCTCCCATTCTAGCCTATACGTTCGAGTTCGGTTCGTCGAACGTTCGACGAACCGAACTCGAACGGGACCCCCGTTCGGCGAACCGGCCTCGAGCCGAACCGGGACCAGTTCGCTCATCTCTAATGAAAACTGCCAAGACCTTTTTACACAGTTCATTAGAAATTTACAACAGGCTACTAACTAACAATATCTTACCACTTGCCCTTCAAGCCTAAGAACATTCTGCTCTAGTGTGGTTATATCTTGCTCTGCTTTTGAGAGTTTGAACTTGTATTCACTCATTTGTCTATTGGCATCCCGCTGCATTTCTATTAGCTGTAGATCAGAACCATTTTCCAGTCCTGTGGAGTCCGTCATAGTGTCATTTCTAACACTCTTATGGCACTCTTCATCCAACTGCAGCTTTAACTTCCTTATCTGTGATACAAGCTCGTCCTTCTCCTCTGCCAGTTTTCGTAGCCTTACATCAAGAGGACCTTCTCCAGCCGATTCCAAAACTTGTGCCGCTTCTTGGGATACAACAGTTATTTGCCCAACCAAGGGCTCATGGTTGATGTCACCATTAGGAGTACCATCTGGAATAATAACCATACCGTGTTTCTCAATAAGCTCATCTCTTTGGCGAATACCTTCTTTCAGTTCATCCAACTTGTGCTGTAGAATGCTGCAGGCATGTTTCTGTCTTTCTAATTCCCTTGACTTGTCTTCATTTTCTCTATGATACTCCGCCATCTGTTCCTCCATTTCTTCAATGACATCCTTCAATGTGTCTACTTGATAGACGAGATTGCTTTTTTCATTATCGAGCTCAGCGTTTGATACCATAGCTTTCTTATATTTCTCCTCCACTTCTGCTAAAGAGTCCCGTAATTCACTTAGAGAAGCATCTGGATCTAGTAAACTGCTTGCATCTCCACTGCCTCTGCGAGAAGATGATCCACTCAATGGAGTAAAGGTTCCAGGAAGCGCAGACGTTGCATTCCGAGATGATGGCCTGGAATAACCTTCAGAATACTGCTTGTCGCTCTTCTCGTCCTGCTCTTTCTGCTGTCGCTCCAGCTCACGCATTCGGATATCCCTCGCTTCTGCGCGTGCTGCTCTCTTTGCTGCCAGCCTTGCTTCTGCCTCTCTTGCAATGTGACTCAGGGCTTCATCTTCCGCAAAGAATCTGTCTTTAATTGGAGTACGTTTCCTTCCAGATGCAGGAGTCCCCATTTTTAATCCAATTCGAAATTTTCCGATTCTTTGTGCCAAATTTACAGCTGCCAGCCTCCACACACTCGGTTGTCACCATGGTGCCTCTTCTCTCTCGAGGTTTCTCGCTCTACGTCCGGTCGCTGGAGCGACAAGCAGTATTCTGAAGGTTATTCCAGGCCATCGTCTCGGAATGCAACGTCTGCGCTTCCTGGAACCTTTACTCTATTGAGTGGATCATCTTCTCGCAGAGGCAGTGGAGATACTAACTAACAATACCTAGAAATTTGTTTGACTGCATAGTTTTCAGCAGGCAATGAAAATTGCCAAAACCTCTTTACCTAGTTAACTAGCAAATTGACCGCAGGCACTAGTAACTAACAATACCTAGAAATGGAGGAATGGGATTGACTGTGTAATTTTGAGCAGGCAGTGAAACCTGCCTAGACCTTTTTGCATAGTTCACTAGGAATTTTACAGTATGCACTACTAACTAACAGTAACTAGAAATGTGATTGTGTACTTTTAAGCAGGCAATTAAAACTGTCAAGACCTTTTTACCTTGTTTACTAGCAAATTTACAGCAGGCACTACTAACTAATAATACCTGGAAATGGAATTGACTGGCTAATTAAGAGCAGACAGTAGAAGATAGCAATTGCTCTTTAGCTCCTTCACTGGCAACCTTTTAGCAAGTACTGACAAGTACCTACCTCTATTTCTATCATTAAATGCCGATTTGTAGCACACATTTTTCACTACACTGCACATCCTTATGCTACACTATTGCTCTCCTATCTATCTCAACTATCTATCATTGTGGTGCCATGCGTGTGTGGCTTCTCCCGAGTCTCCACCCCACCCACTCATAAAACACTTCCCTTTATTCATCATACAGTACCACAATCCTATCCAAAAGCATAACATGTTATTAGAAAAGGGATTGAACAAATCCAAACAATGCCAACTATTGGGGAAAGAGTTCGGGTTACTAAGCCCGAACCAAATTAAGGGTAAGGCTAAGGCGGGCTTTGCACATTACGACATCGCATGCCGATGCTGTGATGTCGAGTGCGATAGTCCCCGCCCCCGTCGTACGTGCGATATCTTGTGATAGCTGCCGTAGCAAACATTATCGCTACGGCAGCTTCTCATGCACTCACCTGTCCTGCGACGTCGCTCTGGCCGGCGAACCGCTTCCTTCCTAAGGGGGCGGGCCATGCGGCGTCACAGCGATGTCACATGGCAGGCGGCCAATAGCAACGGAGGGGCAGAGATGAGCAGGATGTAAACATCCCGCCCACCTCCTTCCTTCTCATAGCAGCCAGGATGCAGGTAAGGTGATGTTCCTCGCTCCTGCAGCTTTACACACAACGATGTGTGCTGCCGCAGGAACGAGGAACATCATTGTACCTGTCGCAGCACGGCATTATGGAAATGTCGGAGAATACACCGATGATACGATAATGACGCTTTTGCGCTCGTTCATCGTATCAAAAAGGTTTTACACATTGCGACATCGCAAGCCGATGCTGCGATGTCGCACGCGATAGTCCCCGCCCCCGTCGCAGCAGCGATATCTTGTGATTCCTGGCGCAGCGAACATTATCGCTACGCCAGCTTCACATGCACTCACCTGTCCTGCGACGTCGCTCTGGCCGGTGTCCCACCTCCTTCCTAAGGGGGTGGGTCATACAATGTCAGAGCGACGTCACACGGCAGGCGGCCAATCAAAGCGGAGGGGCGGAGATGAGCAGGAAGTAAACATCCCGCCCACCTTCTTCCTTCCGTATAGCCGCCGGCGGCAGGTAAGGTGATGTTTCTCGCTCCTGCGGCTTCACACACAGCGATGTGTGCTGCCGCAGGAACGAGGAACAACATCGTACCTGTTGCTGCAACGTAATTTTGAAAAAGTCGGAGCCTACACCGATGATACGATAACGATGCTTTTGCGCTCGTTAATCATATCATCTAGGATTTACACTCTACGATGTCGAAAGTGACGCCGGATGTGCGACACTTTCGATTTGACCCCACCGACATCGCACGTGCGATGTTGCAATGTGCAAAGCCGCCCTAAGGCTTGTACCCAATTTGAAATTGGTGAACCATTATTGAACAGGTTTGCTCATTTCTAATAATCACTCATTGACCACTTTATTATCTCTCAAAAACCCTGCAGCTCTAAAGTAGTCGATGGCGATCCCATGACCTTTACTAACGTATGGAACCTTGTTCAAAGAGCTGAGCTTCATAGGTCACTCCCGGTCATTTCTAACAAGCTGTGACGTCAGTAACTCAGTGACGTCAATGTTCAAGAGAAATTCCATGTCTCACTCTGTCCTCCACAAGACCCGCACTGAGCGGTGATGATGTCAGAAACATGATCTCACCATTCTTGCGGGGTCATACAGATGGCAGTGCGAGACCCAGAATGTCTCACAAGCGGTGATGCTACTAATGTTACTAATTTCACCACTCGTGAGAAATGACAAATAGTGACTTATCAAGCTTTGGCTGGGAGGATCAAAAACCATGGGCCTTCTCACCCTGATAATAACAGCCCTCAGGTATCTGCTTTATTTTTATTCAAAAATAAGACGTACCCACACCTTTTTTTAAATTATTATTTTTTCTTTTTTTACATGAAAGCAGGCTAAACACCTACTACTACCACCACTGAAAGGCACTAACGGGTGCAAGTTGATAATATGTAGGGGGGTTGGAAATTATATAGCTGCAGGATCTTTATTTATCTATTCTATGTCCTTAAGGTTGTGTGCACATGTTGCTTTTTGGCTGCGTTTTTGATGAGTTTTTATTGCTGATTTGTTACAAAACCTGAAGAAAATCCTGATGCTGTCAAAGAGAATCCTGAAGTGTCAGGCACAAGTTGCTTATTTGTAACTTGCAGATTTGTTGCAGAAAAAATCTGTAGCATGTACAGGTGACTGGTAGTGTCTCAGAGTTGCCGAGTCTGGCAGAGTGCAGCATTGAGTTGGCGGCTCTGATGAGAGTTGTTGTCAGCATTGCCAAAGATGCTTTCCAGGAGCGTGGATTATGTCGGAGCTTTGAGGGACTATTTTTGATAATAAATTGGTAAACAAGGAAATGTGGGAGAATCTTTATGCAAGTAAACTACTTTTCCCTGTGTTTTGTTTTTTTTCACTTTACATTTACCGGGTTAGTAATGGGAATGTCTGCTAGTATGCATTACTATTTTCTGGCAGTGAACAACTGACATCAACCCTACAAATATTACCTCGATTTCCACCACACTAGGGCAATAGGTAAGAGCCTGTATAGTTATTATTTGAATGGCGTGGGCTCCCGCCTATTTTAGATAACCAGCTGTGATCTATACCATGGCTGGTTATAAAATATAGGATGGAGCAAATGCAGTTTTTTAAAAATCATTTATACTAGTTTAAAAATAATTGCATGGGATCCCCTCTATTTTTGATAACCGGCAAAGGTAAAGCTGACAGATGAGGGTTGCTGTCACAATGTAACTGTAGGTATGTGAGAGACAGGGGCTCCTACACTCTTCCTCACGCTAGGGTTCCCCAGGTTATCCCCAACCTCATGGTTTCCTCTATTGGTGGATATGCATTAGTCACATCCCTGGCTATGCTCCTGACCAGAACTAATCTGATTTCCCCCTCCCACTAGGGAAGGAAGGGGCAGGAGTAAGATATAAACACAGATAAAGACAGAGAAGGCAAACCAATAGTCTGACACACTGCAAACTCATAGGAGCAAACAATGAGAGACTCAGGAGAAAAGCAAGAGCAGGAAGGAAGAAACAAAAAGACAATAATGGTTAACTCTACAACAGAGCAACAAGTACTACAACCACTAGTTAGTCTGGATCACAACACCTCACCAGACCAGCTAAGATAAACTACTGTATAGCTGGCATAGAAGCAAGGATCTAGCCAGCATATATAGGAGGGGAGCAAATGTGATTGGCTACCCCAAAACATGTGATCAAAGGAGGCTCATAAGTAGACCAGCAGAGATTAACTCTTGCTAGCCTGCCTAGGAACTACTAATCTATTTGTCAATGCACGAACCTGCCTCTGCTGATCACAACCATTAGAGAAGTAACGTGTAAGGTGAAGTGTCAGATTCTGTAGTCTGAACAGATTAAAATGCCACCATGACAGTCAGCGATGTTTGTAAAAACCTCCATGTTACGGTTGCAGCCCATAGTTTTCTGTTTTACCTGTGCTGGCGGGAACGCATGTCATTTTTTAAATTCCCTATTCACATTTGTTTGCAAGTCAATTTCCCCTGTTTTGCATCCTTTTACAACCCCCTAGTCCTTACTTTGACTATTTTACTGCACACAAGTTCCGATCTCCATTGACATATATGAGGTTCAGCATCCAAGAGTCAAGTTTGGATCCCAAACTGAAGCTTTTTCAATGTCCGGCTGAACCCAGAGAACCCGAACATCCATGGATTCACTCATCACAACTGAGGATCCCTTTACCATTTTTAGCATGTTTCAGCACCACAGTTGTACACCAGGCAGAACTCTTTATTATCTATCTATTATTGAATGTGCTGTGTGCTCTTACTTCTATCTGTAGACTGTAAAAGCCTAAAATGACCCTCATCTGTTACGCTGTCTGATAGCTACCCTTACATCCTGTGATATAACTGCAGGATATTATGGGTAATCCTTGACTGCTAAGCCTAACATCATTAGTCCACTCTCTGAGTTTTCTCCAGTGTGTTTAATGGCACTCAGCATTTTTTCCTCTGCAATCTGTGTGAATCAAATCACAAAGTGTTTGAATTCATGGTGACCTACAAATTTCAGGATACTCGACGTACGTAAGATTCACAACCGATCAATCCACTCATCTCTATTTACAATATATTCTCACTAAATACAGTAACATTTGTAAAAAAAAGAAACCAACAAGGCAAAAACGTAAACAAAAATAACATCAACTTTGAAGTGTAAGTAATAAAACAGTTCTTTCAAATTTAAACAGCTATTTAGCTGCCATGACCTTCATTCTTCTTGTTTGTCTTACAAAATGTTCTCATTGAGGTAAGGCAGCTTTGTGTTTGAGTCCTTTCGTTATCTTAGCCGAAGCCTGGCTGCCTTCCCAGCACCACTCAGCAGTACCTCTAACATTTTCTGTACAAATTGCCTTTACTTAAAGTTTTTGTTCTTGGTCACATTTTTCATTGGTTTTCTATTTAGAAAGAGCGATTTCTTTCGGAATACATAAAACTTTTGTTCTTGCACTTTTGGCCTGATCACCAAGACATGAAACAGTGTTGTCTGAAAAGTTTATGCTGCTGTCTAGTAAAGACTTTGCTGTTGTGTTCTAAATGTTGTTAATTAATGTGGGACTGAACCTCGTCCACTGAATGTGAAATGTGTTAAACTCGAGGCTTTTCATTTTTACAGCTGTTTTCAATAAATGGAAAAACAGAACAAACACAACATTGAGTTCTGGTAAAAAAATGAGGAAACTAAAGCAATTTATCATTCATAGCTTGAGCAGTTGTTATAAGTATATAATAAGAAGAAAATAATAATTTATTTACATTGCTTATGTAACTTCAGAGTATTCTGAAGCTCTCTACATTTTAGGCCTGAAACACATGTCCGCAGAAAACACGTGCGTGTCGGTACGAGTTACATCAGTGTGGTGGCATATGCTTGCCGTGCGTGCGTGTTGAATGACCGTGTATGCGTGAGATACGTACGTGTCATGTCCTTGTGCAGTCCGTGTGTCTTGAGCCGTTTCACCATTAAAAAGATAAAAAAACGCACACGGACCATACGGAAAGCACACGTACATGGTCCGTGTCACGCACGTGAAGACACGGACCCATTGACTTTAGCAGATCCGTGTCTGCGTGATGCCGGCAAAATGTGGACATGTCAACCGTGTAAAGAAACACAAACATGTACAAACCACACAGACACACGTTCCGTGGGGCTTTACGTGTGTGTGCCTGTTACCATAGGGTCAAAAAGTCCCAAACACGTACCGGAGGCACGGATGTGTGTTGCAGGCCATAGATATAGACATACACACTGGCTAATTTCATAGGAAACCAAATAAGCTTCTTGAATGGATTTGGGATGTTATCAATTGTCGTTCTCTCTAATAGACAATATACTCATGTAAAGACAAACATGGAAAACAATTTTTCTGAGCAATAACTTTTATTGAAGTGGTTGCCTTATCATAACAATAGATAGTCTATCTATGAGTGATTGAGACAGCTTATTACATCAGTCAGATCCCTAGAATTTAGACATTCAGAAATTATGGTGGTCCAGCTTCTTTAACAACTTCTTTACAAAGAGTATACTGTATATCATATTTTTGGTGAGAGTATATGGAGCTAGATTTGTTGTGTACCTGGCATCTTGCCTCTATCATGAGTGAACAAAGCTCCAATTGCTGATATTTAACCCTTTAGCTGCTACAGTCAATCTCTGACAATGAAATTTAAATGGTTGAGACCAAAAAAATCTCCAATTCATCAAGCAAAAAATAAGCCTTCATCCAGCTCTGAAAATGAAAAAGTTAAAGCCTCACAATATGGGGATAAAACCCCAACTATTTATTATAAAAGTATTTTTACTGTGTTATAGTTGTAGCAGCAAAAAATAAATAACAATATAAATCTGGTATCACTGTAATCGCACCGACCTGAAGGATAAATCCATCTTACTAATAATACCGCATGTTGAACTGCGCAAAAATAAAAAAAAAATATTCTTGACCAGCTTTCTATTTGTTCATTTTACCTCCCAAAAATTGAAATAAGGCTCAGTTCACATTTTTCCTGTGATCTCCAATGAGCACTTACGTTGGTTTTCCATGTACATCCCAAAAAACGTGATTTTAGACAAAACCACCTGAAAAAAACCACTCACTCCAATTAGGCAGATGGATTCACTTTGGACTCCATCTGGTCTCTTTTCCATCCATGCCCCATTATGTTAGACATCTTTTTAGGACACAAGCATGATTGACCACAGTTCTGTGCATGCCTAAAAAAATTGATACCGCTGCAACAGATGCCAAACTCAGTCCAAAGTGTCTACATATGAGTCCTTAGAGTGAGTGGTTCCATCAGGAGTTTCATCTGAATTGCATTTTTATGGCATTTATACGGAATCCCTGAGGTCAACGAGAAAACACAAGATTGTGATCCCAGCCTTATACTTAACCTCTACTTGACCTTGGACCTACTTATACATCCTAGATCGGAGGTACTTACCGACCTAGGATGTACATGATTTGTATGAACATCCAAACAATGATGAGGCTCTGTAGTCTAGCAACAGTGATCAAATCAAGGTCACTGCTGGTTCTAACAGCAAGTGACCGGAGCTTGACCACAGGAGTGGTGGTGTTGCCAGCACTCAACTACAAAGGGTGTGATTGGCTGTTCAATTCTGAACAGCCAATCACAGCAATTTTAATATTTCAGGCAATAAAACTGCCTGAAACATTGAGATCCAGCTATGATCGGTGCTGCAACAGCTCTGATCATAGGCTGGAGCATAGCAACGGTGGCGAAACTCCCTCCAACACTGATTGGAGAGATCGTGCTGTGATGCTTGATTGCTCCAATCAGCATGCAGAGGATTTGTTTGACCCCACAGTCACTTCTCTCCTCTGCCTCACTGCGGTCTGGAGACATGAGGAAAGTGGTCCGCGCACCACCATCTTACTGTGCCTCCTGCAATCTGATCCTCCCTCCATGAACCCTGCGATCTGGTCTCCCTCCACTAGGTCTGTGATCTGTTCCTCTCTCCATCAGCCTTGTGATCTTGTCACCTGTCTCCTGAGATCCGGTCACCTGCCTCCTGTGATCTGGTCACCTGCTTCTTGCTCCAGTCACCTGCCCTCTGTTCCAGTCATCTGCCTCCTGATCCAGTCATATGGCTCCCCTGCACCTGCGATCCAGCCCACCTGCACCTCCAATCCGGTGATCCTTCCCACTCCTGCTGTCTGATTCTTGTCTTCTGAGTAGAATTTTTTTATGTCCTTGCTGTTTTTCCTGTCGACCCTTTTCTCCCTTCTTTACCCTTCCTCGTTTCTGCCACTGAAAGCTGGTACGTGATCGCTCAAATTTTGCCAGGTTTCTTTTTTCTTGTACCCCATCTGTTTGTGTGTCTAGCAGCCACTGAGCCACTGATCAGTGATGCACATCACTGATCGGCATCTGTGCTCAATTTTGGCCAGGATTTTTTTCTCTGTTTCCCCCTCCCTTTCTGCACCTCATCCCAGCGAGAATCCTTCAGCTGCCAAGCCACTGATCAGTGATGTAAATCATTGATCCGCGTCAGTTCTCAATTTTTGCAAGAATTTTTATTTCTCCGTTTTCCCCCTCCCTTTTTGCTCCTCATTCATGCATGCGACCTGCATCTGCTGAGCCACTGGTCAATGATGCACATTACTGGTCAGTGACCTTGCACAATTTTGTCCAGGATTGTTTTTCTCCTTTTCCCTCTCCCTTTTTGCATCTTATCCGTGAGTGCGTCCTGCAGCCGCCAAGCAATTGATCAATGATGCACATCACTGATCAGTATACATGCTCAATTTTGACTGGGGTTCCCTTCATATGGTGTATGTGAAGAAGCCCAAACTTCGCCAATATTGAAGTGTTCATATTTTATATAACACTTTATTATTCCGCATGGTTATGACTAGAGATGAGCGAACCTGTTCAGTAAAGGTTTGCCAATTTCAAACTCGGTACGAGCCTTAGCATGTTCATTTGAATTTGGTGACCCTGAGCCCCTCCCCCAAAGTCACTAATGTTTGTTTTAATGTTAATTTAAATGTTTTAATGTTAATTTTCTGCCCCCAAACATTGGCCACATTTCCAAAAATGCTTTTTTATTAGCATTTTCTGCTTTTGGATAGGATTGCGGTGCTGTTCAATGTGGGGATATGTAAAATCAGTTCAGGAGGCGGGGACTCTGGCCTGTCAGATGCCAGACATGTGCACCACCATGGGTTTTTTTTCCTTAACTTTATTTGTGGCTGTCAATCACGGTGCAGCAAACATCCACAAGGTTCAGACAGAAGAACATCTGTGATTGGCTGCCTAAGTCACATGTCCGTGTGCATAGAAATCATGACAAAAAAACTGATGGCACTCCCAAAACTGCAATGTGAATATGTGCATAACTGAACATGACATGAAATGACAAAAATAGAGACAGTTGCACTCTGAAATGCTAAAGCATGAAACCCATGAATGTAAGAATATATATATGCATTACTGCTAAAGGAAATCTGAGAAAAAAATTGAGATATTTAACATATAAAATGGCCATTTTTATATTTGCCCAGTAGCCATGTCACAGCATATTTTGTATACTGGGTACATACTCCGAACTGAAGCCTCTCTCCTGTATATAGGCGAGTAGGAAACTGATATATAGGTTAAAATCTCCTGTAGCTAGTGGGTGAGGGGTGCATGGTCAGAAGGCATGACCACCAATAATCTAGCCAAAAAGACTGATGGCACTATTTTTGTCATATAAATCGCAGACATGTTGCCTCTGCACCATTTTATGAAAGTGAAAAGTTAGGGATCCTGCTGCCACCCGTCCTTCCGTTGGTTCTGCTAGACTAGTTTAGCTAGTGATTTAATGCCAAGTAGTTTAAATAGATAGGAGAGCAATAGTTTAGTGCAGTGTAGGTGAGCTTAGCTAGGGGTTTATTGCTAGGTAGTTGAGATAGATAGGCGATTGATAGTTTACAATAGGGACATACAGTGCAGGGAAAGGTGTGTGTGTGTGCCACAAATCGGCACATTTCATGATCGAAATAGGGATTTGTGCTTCTAGTGCCTACTCAAGAGTTGCTAGTGAAACATGTAAATAAGTATTGCTACGTACTACTGGCTGCTGAAAAGTATGCAAACACAGTCATAGGTCTTGTTATTTGTTAGTGCCTGGCCTGAAAAAATAGCAAGTGAAATAATTGCCTGATCGAAATTCTAAAAACACACTAAAAGGTATTGTGACTAGTTAGGGCCTTGCCTAAAAGATTTACTAGGGAAGTATCTAAAAAGTGGTTCTTACCAAATTTTATTTGCTGCTGAAAATTATGCAAACACATTTATAAGTATTGGTCCACCCCAAAGCACCCAATTAAAACAGAGATGGGCAACGGAACCCCATGTAACAGAGTGCGCCAAAAACAGAAGTGACAGGTGAAAACTTATTGAGGTTCCCACTGCATTGCTCATTTTCAAGGGGGTGACATTGATGAAAGATACCCATACTCCTTAGGTGCCAGCTCTGTGCTTTCAGTGGGGCACAATTCTTAGACTACCTGTTTTAACTGTTCCCACAAAGGAGCCAATTTTCTGCTCCAGTAGTTGACAGTCTAGTTGCTATGCCAGCTAATGCCAATTACTCTTACATCAAAGCAAATTTTCCCATAGGAAATAATTGAAACGCAGACAATTCGTTCCACAACCCAAAAATATTTACAGTATTTGAACAAACTTATTACAGTAATACAAAATAATGTACTGTATTAATATAAAATTATTACAGTACACTAATACAAAATACTGCATAGTAAAAAGCATATAAAAGAAATTAAACTGCACATTAGCTTACAATAAATTTGTTGGTGTGCGAGAGGTACAGTATAAGCAATTTACTGTACTGGTTAGCAGAAAGAGAGTACAATACTGTATTCACAAATGGAAAATTGATAGAAATGCTATATAGTATATACTGTACTGTGCAATGGTATACTGTATATAGTAAACAGTACATATGGACAGAAAGTTACTGCCAGAGCAGGTCAGAGCGCGATGAAAGGACGGAACCGGAAGTGTGCACGGTGGGAATTTGTTCTTATTGCAAAGCATTGCTCTTACACCAAGTTGCATATTTTTAAAAAGCATTGCTTGTCTTGCAAAACGCTCTCAAACCAAGTTACTCTTAAACCGACTTTCAACTGTATTTAAAAAAAATTATTGTTTAAGCTAGGCAGCTTTGAATAATGTAATACAGGGCCGCCATCAGGGTATTACTACTGTGACTTGTGTACTGGGCCCAGTGAAGAGAGGGGGCCTGGCCAGGTCCGGGGTAAATACTTATCTTTAGCCCCAGGCAGTACAGGCCCCCTCTCTTCATCAGGCCCCAATCACAGCAGCAGCAGAGGGGCCTGCAGTGTTGCTTCACTACCAGACATGACTAATTTGCATGCGAAGGAGTGGCGCATGCAAATTAGCCATGTGCTGTAGTGGAGGCAGGGTCATTGGAGCAGAGCAGGGCGCTGGCGCGTCATTGCTGGACCGTGCAGCAGGGTGGTGAGATCATCACTCTGAAACCTTCACTCCTGAAACAGTGGCTGAGGTTGTGAGGATGCAGCAGCCAGCGGGACAGGTAAGCGCTGTAAGCTGAAGACGATCACTAGGGGTGGGGTGGACCATCCGCTGATCCCAGCCTGGGGGCCCACTGATCTCTGCCCAGGGCCCGCTGATCTCTGCCCGGGGACTGCTGATCTCTGCTTAGGGGGGGCGCTGATCTCTGCCCGGGGCCAACCTCCCGCTTCTCTCTGTCTGGAGCCCACTGATCTCTGCCTGGGGGGGCACTCATCTCTGCCCAAGGCCCGCCGATCTCTGCCAGGGGCTGACCACTCGCTGATCTCTGCCCAGGTGGGGGAGCTGATCTCTGCCTGGGGCCTGCTGATCTCAGCCGGGGGAGGGGTCGCTGATCTCTGTCCAAGGCCTGCGCTGATCTCTATCCGGGGCCGACCGCCCGCTGATCTCTGCCCGGGGAGGCACTGAACTCTGCCCAGGGCCCGCTGATCTCTGCCTGGGGCCCGCTGATCTCTGCCTGGAGCCCGCTGATCTCTGCCCGGAGGAAGGGGCGCTGATCTCTGCCAAAGGCACGCTGATCTCTGCTGGGGGGCGCTGATCTCTTCCCGTGGCCCGCTGATCTCTGCTCGGGGTGGGGGGGCTCTGATCTCTACCCGGGGCCTGCTGATCTCTGCTGGGGGGGCGCCGATCTCTGCCTGGGGCCTGCTTATCTCTGCCCATAGCCGCCCACCAACCGCAGGCCCGCCGACCCCAGCACCTGTCTTGCTTCAGCTAGCTCAGGGGTGGGGAACCTCCGGCCTGTGTTCTCCTGCCTCCTTGCTGTGAGCCTCCTGCCTCTCTCCTGTGAGCCTCCTGCCTCCCTGCTGTCAGCCTCCAGCCTCTCTCCTGTGAGCCTCATGCCTCTCTACTGTAAGCCTCCAGCCTCTCTGCTGTGAGCCTCCTGCCTCCCTGCTGTGAGCCTCCTGCCTCTCTGCTATGAACCTCCTGCTTTTCTGTTGTGAGCCTCCTGCCTCTCTGTTGTGAGCCTCCTGCTTCTCTGCTGTGAGCCTCCTGTCTCTCTGTTGTGAGCCTCCTGCATCTCTGCTTTCAGCCTCCTGCCTCTGTGCTGTGAGCCTCGTGCCTCTCTGCTGTGAGCCTCCTGACTCTCTGCTGTGAGCCTCCTGCCTCCCTCTGCTGTGAGCCTCCTGCTTCCCTCTGCTGTGAGCCTCCTGCTTCCCTCTGCTGTGAGCCTCCTGGCTCTCTGCTGTGAGCCTCCTGCCTTCCTGCTGTGAGTCTTCTGCCTCCCTGCTGTGAGTCTCCTGCCTCCCTGCTGTGAGCCTCCTGCCTGTCTGCTGTGAGCCTCCTGCCTGTCTGCTGTGAGCCTCCTGCCTCCCTGCTGTGAGCCTCCTGCCTCTCTGCTGTGAGCCTCCTGCCTCTGTGCTGTGAGCCTCATGCCTCCCTCTGCTGTGAGCTTCCCTCTGCTGTGAGCCTCCTGCCTCCCTGCATTGAGCCTCCTGCCTCTCTCCTGTGAGCCTCCTGCCTCTCTCCTATGAGCCTCCTGCCTCTCTGCTGTGAGCCTCCTGCCTCTCTGCTGTGAGCCTCCTGCCTCCCTGCTGTGAGCCTCCTGCCTCCCTGCTGTGAGCCTCCTGCCTCCCTGCTGTGAGCCTCCTGCTTCCCTGCTATGAGCCTCCTGCCTCTCTGTTGTGAGCCTCCTGCCTCTCTGTTGTGAGCCTCCTGCCTCTCTGTTGTGAGCCTCCTGCCTCTCTCTTGTGAGCCTCCTGCCTCTCTGTTGTGAGCCTCCTGCTTCTCTGCTGTGAGCCTCGTGTATCTCTGTTGTGAGTCTCCTGCATCTCTGCTTTTAGCCTCCTGCCTCTGTGCTGTGAGCCTCCTGCCTCTTTGCTGTGAGACTCCTGCCTCCCTCTGCTGTGAGCCTCCCTCTGCTGTGAGCCTCCTGCCTCTCTGCTGTGAGCCTCCTGCCTCACTGCTGTGAGCCTCCTGCCTCTGTGCTGTGAGCCTCCTGCCTATGTTCTGTGAGCCTCCTGCTTCTGTGCTGTGAGACTCCTGCCTCTCTGCTGTGAGCCTCCTGCCTCCCGCTGCTGTGTGCTACCTTCCCAGTGCTGTGTGTCACCATCCTAGTGCTGTGTGCCACCCTGCCAGTGCTGTGTGCCATCTTCCCAGTGCTGTGTGCCAGACTACTATATATATGCCCCCAGCCTCTCCTGTGATGTGTATATATATATATATATATATATATATATATATATATATATATATATATATATATATATATATATATATATTGCATGTATATATTGCACTCCAGACTGAGACAAACCTGGAAAAGCAGTTGTGAGAAGCCACATGATCAAAATCACCGAACATCACAGCTGCACCAAAGAGAAGCCGCTTCAGCCATCACAATAAGGGTTAATTAAATAATTAATTAATTAATTGATCAAATATATTTCAAGCTGATAATTTTTTGCGGCCCTCGAAGGTTGATAAAAAGCTAGATGTACGGGAGGGTGCTGAAATGCATCACGGCTCACTGCTTAGAGAAGACGCCATGTGACGTGGGAGGGGGGAGGGTGAGTAAAATGTTTTTTGGGGGGGGGTTTGCAGCAGACAAATATGCAAGGAGGCCCCCAGGATGGGACATATATACTGGGAGGAGGACATATTCACCAGGAAGGGTCAGAAACGAGGCTGGGAACATATATACCCGCATGTGCCCAGGAGGGGGAGATCTATATATATACCAGGAGGCCCCCAGGATGTGACATCTATACAAGGAGGAAGACATATACACCATGAGTGGCACAGGAAGGGGTCATATATACCAGAAGGACATATATAATAGGAAAGGGACAAATAAACAAGGATGGGGAAATATATACCAAGAGTGGCCCAGGAAGGGGTCATGTGTACTAGGAGGCGGACATACAGTGTTTGCAAAAGTATTCGGCCCCCTTGAATTTTTCAATCTTTTCCCACATTTCAGGTTTCAAATATAAAGATAACAATTTTAATGTTATGGTGAAGAATCAAAAACAAGTGGGACACAATTGTGACGTTGCACTAAATTTATTGCTTATTTTAAACTTTTGTAAAAAATAAATAACTGAAAATTGGGGCGTGCAATGAGTCTGTCCATAGGACAACAATTTGTCGTACACTGCACAAATCTGGCCTTTATGGAAGAGTGGCAAGAAGAAAGCCATTTCTCAAAGATATCCATAAAAAGTGTTGTTTAAAGTTTACCACAAGCCACCTGGGAGACACACCAAACATGTAAAAGAAGGTGCTCTGGTCAGATGAAACCAAAATCCAACTATTTGGGCACAATGCCAAATGATATGTTAAAAGCAACACTGCTTATCACCCTGAACACACCATCCCCACTGTCAAACATGGTGGTGGCAGTATCATGATTTGGGACTGCTTTGCTTCAGCAGGGACAGGGAAGATGGTTAAAATTGATGGGAAGATAAATGAAACCAAATACAGGACCATTCTTGAAGAAAACCTGTTGGAGTCTGCAAAACACCTGAGACTGGGAGGGAGATTTGTCTTTCAACAAGACAATGATCCCAAACATAAAGCAAAATCTAAAAATGGAATGGTTCACAAATAAACATATCCAGGTGTTAGAATGGCCAAGTCAAAGTCCAGACCTGAATCCAATCAAGAATCTGTGAAAAGAGATGAAAACTGCTGTTCACAAATGCTCACCATCCAACTTCACTCAGCTCGAGCGGTTGTCAAAGGAAGAATGGGCAAGAATTTCAGTCTCTCGATGTTCAAAACTGATAGAGGCATACCCCAAGCGACATGCAACTGTTATCGCAGCAAAAGGTGGCGCTGCAAAGTATTAACTCAAAGGGGATGAATAATATTGCACCCCCAATTTTCAGCTATTTATTTTTTAAAAAAGTTTAAAATAAGCAATAAATATCATTCACCTTCACAATTCTGTCCCACTTGTTGTTGATTCCTCACCACAATATTAAAATTTTTATCCTTATGTTTGAAGCCTGAAATGTGGGAAGATTCAAGGGGGCCGAATACTTTTGCAAGCCATTGTATATACTAGAATGTGCCCAGGAGGGGGATGTATATAGCAGGATGGGACATATATACCTAAATGGGGACATATATACAAAGAATGGGACATATATATCAGGAGGGGGACATATTTTATGTATATATATGTATATATATATATATATATATATATATATATATATATATATATATATATATATATATGCACACACACACACACACACACACACACACATGTTTTTCCAAGAGTGGCAGTGAGACTGTAGAAGGTGTTAAATGGTGGAGGCGGAGCTAGGGCCCCCTTCGGTCCCGAAAATTTGCCAGTATGGGGCTCTGAAATTCATATTGGCGGCCCTGATGTAATAAGACCAAATGCAAGGTGGAGTTCTACCTTGTTTGGAAGTTGTAAATGAGACAGTGATCAGGATGGCCAAAGTAACAAAATGCAGAAAGTGCTTACATACTGCCCGCTCTTTCATCAGAAGCATTGACATATGTGAGTAATTTTTCATGAAGCTCTGCACCACCAAATTCAGGTACGCTGTACAAACTGTGTAGATTGAGCTAATAGATTACACTACCTATTCGCTGCTGTTTTTGACCGCTATGCAAAGCTGCATGATGCAACGCAGTATGAGATTTCAGAGACATTCACACAGCAAGGAATGCTGTACATAATCTGGTTTTTGATAGATTGAGCTTTTAGATTACGCTGCTTGTACACTGCTGTTTTTAACTGCTACGCAAAGCTGCGTTATGCAACACAGTATTGTTTCAGAGATACATTCTGGGAGCTATAACGTTTTGATGAACAGAGCTGTATGAGGTCTTATTTTTTAGCGACTAGTTGCAATTTTATGGGGCACTATTTTGGGTTACATAACATTTTTTGATTGCTTTTATTCAGAATTTCCAGTCATAGAATAAACAAAAAGCAGCAATTTAGTTATTGTTTTTATTTTTTTTGCATGGTTCACTGTGCGGTAAAAGTGATAAGATCAATTTATTCTTTAGGTCAGTACTATTTTAGCAATACCAGATTTTTGCCGAAAGAGTCTTACTAAGGCTTATTTTTTGTGGATAAATTTGGCAATGTCATTTATACCATTTTTTTTTACATATGACCTTTTGTGCATTAGTATGATAAAAAGCAACATTTTTGGAATTTTTTTAAAATAATTTTTTAACGGTGTTCACCGTTTGGAATAAATAATGTGACAGTTTAATAGTTTGGGTTGTTCCAGACACAGCGATACCAATTATGTGTACGTTTTTTTATTTAACATAAAAGCTGCATTTTTAGTTGTGAAAAAGGTTTTTATGTTTTGTGTGCACTTTTTTCACTTGTGTTTTTACTTTTTTATATATTTTAACTATTTTTTTACTTAGTTACACTGTAGGACATGAATATTCTTCACTTTGGCTTCTTATCTCATGCACTACAGTAGTTGTGTACTACAGTGCATGAGACTTGTCAGTTGTGGGCTGACTCAGCTTGTTAGACCCTGCTTTAACTAGGATCTAAGAAGCCACCGCACCATACTCTAAAGTTATTTCAAGCCATTACGATCGTGGGACACCAATCATGTATTAGGGATAGTCCTCTCTTTCTCTTTTAACCACTTGCATGCCCGTGTCACAATTGAAAGTGACATTGAAGGGGTAAATTGTCCCTGATTAGTTACAAAACCAGTCGGGTATGATGGTGCAGGGTGTCAGCTATCGTATACTGTTGACACAGAGGCCTTCATTTTACCTGTTGGACCACACCCTAGAGTTGAGATATGTGAACAGCCATCCTGCCCATCTCTTTGACTGTTCAGAAAAAACCCAGCCCTTGTCATGGCAGATTAACCCTCTCAGCACCTAACATGCTGGAGCTTACATTTTGGGTTTCACATCACTGAAGCTAATAACCTCAGTGAAAAATGTCTACCCTCCCAGATTTTAATCATTGACCATCTTACAGCAGCCTTATGAAAAATGAATGCCTGCGGGATGATTTTTTTTTTTTTACTGGCACCATATTGGGGTATGTATAATGTATTGATAAACTTTTAGTCATTTTTAGTCGGGAATCCAATTATGCAAATATACAAAAAACATTTTTTATTTGTATTAATAGTGTTCCCCTTGCAGTATAAACAAAGTTGTATTTTTTTATCCAGCTCACATCAATTATGGTCATATATGGTTATATAATATTTTAAACTTAGCTACATTTGTACAATTAAAAAATGTGAAAATTATAGTTCCATTCCTGGTGTAAGATCTATTGGTATTGGTATTACTCATACAACAAAAAGAATTTCTGTGTAGTGCCATAATCTGATAACATTAAGTTGTATGCCTCTAGCTAGTACTCTCTTCATTTTGAATGACTACATTTTGAATTTCAGTGTAAACATGTGTAAATGAAATAAGCAAATACATAATATAGTCCTTAGGGATATGCAGTACACAAAGTCACATTTCTGCATAAATCACAGTCACAAGGGAGTCTTTCAGCTCATCTGGATTTAGCCTCTTAAGGACTCTCTGATACTGTATAACCTCATTCATTAGTTTATGTTTTCCATGAACACATGGATTTCTTATGTGTATTCAATTTAGAGGGTCATGTTGTAATTAAATTCCAAAGCATGTTATATTGTTCTATTACATTTTTGCACAATATTATGTGTTGCTACAGAGACAGCAAAAATGGTGCAATGGTTAATAGTTATTGTTAGAACTTATGTAATGCAGTAGTCAGCATTTGTTAAATAGTTTTTGGAACCTATCACTTCGAAAAGTGCTATTTACCGGTAGATATATGGTTAGTGTGAATATAAATAGTATTATAATGATAATATAATAATATATAGCGTGAGGGGTGGTTGTAAGCGTGCATCGGCATGGTCTACAGGTGACTCAGCAGTGCATCTGTAGACAATGAACTGTCAATCAACATACGGGACGTGCTTACAGCTACCACTCCCAGTATAGTGTACAGTAAGTGGTGCTATGAGTAGAGATGAGCGAACTGGTCCCGGTTCGGCTCGAGGCCGGTTCGCCGAACGGGGGTCCCGTTCGAGTTCGGTTCGTCGAACGTTCGACGAACCAAACTCGAACGTATAGGCTATAATGGGAGGCAATCACAAACACATAAAAATGCATTATAAATGTACACAAACAGTTAATAAACATTGCCATAACACTTACCGGTCCTCGCGATCCCTTCTGCACTCTGTCTCCTATTCCATCCGATGATCGCTGAATCCTCCCGGTGACCTGCACTGCCAGCAGAGATGCAGGACCTATCGTGACGTCAAAATAGCCATGTGACCAGTCACGTGGCTATTATCTCATTGGCTATAGACTGGTCACATGACTATGACACGTCATGTAGGACCTGCGAGTGCATCTCTCCGGTACACGGTGCACATATGTGTATCGCCGTGTACCGGCGACATGCTCTAGCACACGGTCGACTCCCCGTTCCGTTAGGGACCGGCTGACACAGCCGGTCATTAACGGAGATCACCGTTGCCATAGCAACGCAGTTAGCGGTGACGTCACCGCTAACCGCGGCTCTGAGAGCACCGTTGCTATGGTAACGCGTCTGTCAGCGTTACCGCTAGCAGCCAGCACTGATCACTCACGGAGTGAAGGCTGCACGCTGCTTCCCGATTGTAGTGATGATCGTAGTGAGGATGGAGGTTCCCCAGCCCCAAGTGATGAGCTGGTGAATCTCATCCTTCCTCACTACAATCGTCACTACTACTACACTAGTGAGGATTGTAGTGAGGATGGAGGTTCCCCAGCCCCAAGTGATGAGCTGGTGAATCTCATCCTCACTACAATCGTCACTACTACTACACTAGAAAGAAAGAAGACAGAAGAGCAGGATCGTGGAGGGCTTACAGGGGGTAATAAAGATGGAGTCTCTAATGTGTCTGTGTATTTATTTCTATTAAAGTATTTTTTCTCTGTGTGGTGTCTTTTTTTTAACCCTTTATTGGAGATTCTTAATGGCCGGGTCAAACGTGCCTGACATTAAGAATCTCTGGCTTAATACTGGCTGGTAAAAGAAAGCCAGTATTAACTCATGATTACCCAACAAGCCACCCGGCTCCAGGGATGTTGGAAGAGTTGGATACAGCGCCAGATGATGGCGCTTCTATGAGAGAGCCATTTTCTGGGACGGCTGCGGACTGAAATCCGCAGCAGAGGCGCCCACAAACCTCGGGCTAACCTGTGCTGCGGATTCCAATCCCCAGCTGCCTAGTTGTACCCGGCTGGACATAAAAATGGGGCGAAGCCCACGTCATTTGTTTTTTAATTATTTCATGAAATAAGTGAAATAATTAAAAAAAACGGGCTTCCCTATATTTTTGGTTCCCAGCCGGGTACAAATAGGCAACTGGGGGTTGGAGGCAGCCCGTGGCTGCCAGCTGTACCTGGCTAGCATACAAAAATATGGCGAAGCCCACGTCATTTTTTTGGTGGGCAAAAAACTTCTGCATACAGTCCTGGATGGAGTATGCTGAGCCTTGTAGTTCTGCAGCTGCTGTCTGCTCTTCTCCATACAGACAGACAGCAGCTGCAGAACTACAAGGCTAGCCAGGTACAGCAGGCAGGTATGGCTGCCCCCAACCCCCAGTTGCCTATTTGTACCCGGCTGGGAACCAAAAATAAAGGGAAGCCCTTTTTTTATTATTTCATGAATTTCATGAAATAATTAGAAAACAAATGACGTAGGCTTTGCCCCATTTTTGTGTCCAGCCAGGTACAACTAGGCAGCTGGGGATTGGAATCCGCACCACAGGTTGGCCTGAGCTTTCTGGGCCCCACTGCTGCGAATTGCAGTCTGCAGCCGCCTCAGAAAATGGCATTTTCATAGAAGCGCCATCTTCTGGCGCTGTATCCAACTCTTCCAGCACCTGCCTGCTATACCTGGCTAGCATACAAAAATATGGCGAAGCTCACGTCCTTTTTTTGTAGTTTTTTGGCAAAAAAAATAAAAAATGCTTCCCTGGATTTTCCATTGCCAGTGAAGGTAACACCAAGCAGTGGGGGTTAGCAGCCAGTAGCTGCTTGGATTACCCTTAGCTAGCAATACAAAAAATGCAGCGGGAGCCCATATATATTTTTTTTAATTATTTATTTAAATAACTAAAAATAAAATGGGCTTCCCTGTATTTTGATTGCTGGACATCACAGTGCTGTAAAAATAAATCTTTAAAAAAATGACGTAGCGCTCCGCGGTATTTTTGATTCTCAGCGCAGATAAAGCAGACAGCTATGGGTTGCCACCCCCGTCTGCCTGCCGTTACCTTGGTTGGCAATCAAAATACAGGGAAGCCCATTAATTTTTTCTATTTAAAAAATAGTTAAAAAAAAAAATGACGTTGAGTCCCCCCATTTTTGATAGCCAGCTAGGGTAAAGCAGACGGCTGTAGCCTGAAAACCACAGCTGGCAGCTTTACCGTGGTTGGGGATCCAATGTGGAGGTCCCCTCAGGCTCTTTTTTATAATTATTTTATAAATATTAATAATTACACAATAAAAATAGGGTCCCCCCCAAATTGGATCACCAGCCAAGGTAAAGCGGACAGCTGTCTGGTATTCTCAGGGTGGGAAGGTCCATAGTTATTGGGCCTTCACAGCCTAAAAATAGCAGGCCGCAGACGTGGCGCATCCACTAGATGCGCCAATCCTGGCGCTTCACCCCAGCTCATCCCGTGCCCTGGTGCAGTGGCAAACGGGGTAATAAATCGGGTTGATACTAGCTGTAAAGTCACCTGAGATCAAGCCCAGCAGTTTGTGATGTCATGGCGTCTATTAGATACCCAACATCATAAACTGTCAGTACTAACAAAAACAAAAAATCGACAAAAGAAATTTATTTGAAAAAACAGTCCCCAAAACATTTCCTCTTTCACCAATTTATTGTAAGAAAAAAAATAAAGGGGTCCCACGACGACTCTGGACCGTCTAGAATATGGGGGGGAGACACTCAGGGAACGTATCCCCCATTTTCTAGGAGTGCGGACCCTTCATGTGAGGAGTGTGGGTGCAATGAATCTGCACTCACTCTCCCCGGGTCCACAGCAGCAGAGTCCATGTCGTAATGGTTGCTACCAAAGCTGCAATGCCCTGCTCATGAGGTAAGGGCATGCCTAATCAGGAGAACTACTGTAGAGGAAGCTCTGCTCACTGGTATATAGGTGCTCAGAGGTAATAATAGATAAAATTAGTGAGTAACCTCGGCACTCTATATCTCCCAGACTAAGGCGGGCTTTGCACACTACGACATCGCAGGCCGATGCTGCGATGCCGAGTGCGATAGTGCCCGCCCCCGTCGCAGCAGCGATATGTGGTGATAGCTGGCGTAGCGAAAGTTATCGCTACGCCAGCTTCACACACACACTCACCTGCCGTGCGACGTCCCTGTGGCCGGCGACCAGCCTCCTTGTTAAGGGGGCGGGTCGTGCGGCGTCACTGCGACGTCACACGGCAGGCGGCCAATCAGAGCGGAGGGGCGGAGATGAGCAGGATGTAAACATCCTGCCCACCTCCTTCCTTCCGCATATCCTACGGAAGCCGCAGTGAGGCCGGTAGGAGACGTTCCTCGCTCCTGCGACTTCACACACAGCGATGTGTGCTGCCGCAGGAGCGAGGAACAACATCGGACCATTGCGTCAGCGTAATTATGAATTACGCCGACGCTATACAGATGATACGATTACGACGCTTTTGCGCTCGTTAATCGTATCATCCAGCCTTTACACACTGCGATGTCGCATGCGATGCCGGAAGTGCGTCATTTTCAATTTGACCCCACCGACATCGCACCTGCGATGTCGCAGTGTGCAAAGTGCCCCTAAGTCAGTAAGTCACAATGGATAGTAATGCAAATTCACTCTTTATTGGTCCGTATTAAGAAATTTTTTTTTTCATAAGCATATATGTTTTTGTCCAAAACAAGTTACAAATGACGTTTCGGCCTGAGCCTTCGTCAGATTGGACTTATCTGCATGTAATCATGAAAAATGACAATAATCAGTATCACATAAGAGTGAGAGAACAATAACATAAACTCGAACAATGTAGAGGTACAATTGGGATGCAGCAAAAAAATTGCAACACAGCAAGAAATGAAGCACATGATACAAATGTCATAATACAGTACAAGGACAATATAGTAATGACAAATATGGGGTCAGAGTAGGCTTAGACAGCTCTGGTACGAAAGAGATGTCAATCATAAAGTAACATGTGCAGTAGGTGTAGAGCTACAGTATGCATGGCAGAGCTAATGGGTAGACCGACCATAGAAAAAGAACGGAGAAAAAGTGGAGAAAAAGTGGAGAAAAAATGGAGAAAAAGTGGAGAAAAAGTGGAGAAAAAGTGGAGAAAAAAATGGAGAAAAAGTGGAGAAAAAGTGGAGAAAAAGTGGAGAAAAAGTGGAGAAAAAGTGGAGAAAAGGTGGAGAAAAAAATGGAGAAAAAGTGGAGAAAGAGTGGAGAAAAAAATGGAGAAAAAGTGGAGAAAAAGTGGAGAAAAAGTGGAGAAAAAGTGGAGAAAAAGTGGAGAAAAAAATGTAGAAAAAGTGGAGAAAAAATGGAGAAAAAGTGGAGAAAAAATGGAGAAAAAGTGGAGCACCCTTTGGTGCCTTTCATGTGGCACTAAGGGGTGCTTAGCTTTGTATTTAGCCAAAAAAATGAAAAAAAAAATGACGTAGGGTTACCCCTAGTTTTGTAGCCAGCTAGGGTAAAGCAGACGGCTGCAGCCTGCAGACCACAGCTGGCAACCTCACCTTGGCTGGTAATCCAAAACCGAGGGCACCCCACGCTGTTATTTTAAATTAAATAAATAATTAAAAAAAAAACACGTAGGGGTCCCCCAAAATTGGATTACCAGCCAAGGTAAAGCAGACAGCTGGGGCCTGATATTCTCAGACTAGGGAGGTCCATGGTTATTGGACTCTCCCCAGCCTAAAAATAGCAGGCCGCAGCCGCCCCAGAAGTGGCGCATCCATTAGATGCGCCAATCCTGGTGCTTCGCCCCAGCTCATCCCGCGCCCTGGTGCGGTGGCAAACGGGGTAATATATGGGGTTAATACCAGATGTGTAATGTCACCTGGCATCAAGCCCTGGGGTTGGTGAGGTCAGGCGTCTATCAGATACCCGACATCACCAACCCAGTCAGTAATAAAAAAAAAATAGACGACAACCACATTTTTATTTGAAAAAACACTCCCCAAAACATTCCCTCTTTAACCAATTTATTAGAATGAAAAACAAATCCAGGTCTGGTGTAATCCAAGGGGTTGCCATGACGATCCACACTGTCCCAGTCAATGAAGAGCAGGATGTTCCCCATTGACTGGGAGAGCAATGCAGTGACCTGAGCTAACATCAATGGGTCAGCCCAGGTCACTGCAGGGCATGACAAGTGCTGCTGTCAGCGAGGTACATTACCTGCGCTGATCTCCAGCACTGCCGACAGCCCCTGTCACTGAGGTCAATGACCGGCGCCTTCACATCAAGTATCGCGAGAGGTCCGTGACGTCTCGGGTCGGAAGCGAGAGGTGATGTGACAAGCGGCGGCCATGGAGGACAGTGACAGCGCTGAGGTCGGGATGGCAGGACTTCATCACCGCAGGTAAGCCGAGCGGGACCATGTGTGTGTGTGTGTGTGTGTGTGTGTGTGTGTGTATGTATGTGTACATGCCGCGGGCAGGAGGGGGCGGAGTGAGCTGAGCAGGGAAGTGTGGGCTTCCTGCACGTAACTAAGATAAACATCGGGTTACTAACCAAAGCGCTTTGCTTGGATACCCAATGTTTATCTTGGTTACCAGCTTCTGGCAGGCTGCCAGCGATGGCTCCTGCACACTGTAGCTGTAAAAAGCCCTGCTTTTTGCTGCTAGAACCGTTCTCGAACGTATCTAGAACTATCGAGCTTTTGCAAAAAGCTCGAGTTCTAGTTCGATCTCGAACAGCCCCAAAAATCACTCGAGCTTAGAACTGGAGAACCTCGAACCACGAACCGCGCTCAACTCTAGCTATGAGCAGTGACTTTAGCCACTCCATTCATGCCGTGATTGAAAGTCGATGGCTCCGGGGATAAGCTAAGTTTATTTTCTTCTGGCAGTTGCAATTTTAGTAATGTGGTCAGAGAGCGTTGTAAAGTTATTTACCTGTGTAATTCAGGCCTGCGACACACATCCGTACCCCCGGTACGTGTTTGGTACATTTTTGCACATACCGGCGGCACGGAGACACGTTGACAAATGTTACCCTATGGTAGAAGGCACACAAACGTAAAACCACACGAAACGTGTGTCCATGTGGTTAGTACGTGTGTGCGTTTTTGCACACAGCCGACATGTCCATTTTTAGCCGTCAGCATGCAGGCGCAGACCCGCTAAAGTACATGGGTCCGTGCCTGCACGGACGGCACACGTAGCATGTCCGTGTGCTACACGTACCGTCCGTGTGTGTTTTTAAACGAGCGATGTCGGGTTTTTTTTTTGTTAAATGTCAGTCTACTTACCTATTTTTCTGCTGTTCTCAGTCATCATCCCTTTGGCGCTCGGTCTGTATCTTCCCCTGTCGCATACTCACCGATCCCCGATCATCAGCGCAGCGAAGAACAGCTGTGCCAAAGATACGTGGCTTCAATTAACTTGAAAATGCCGGCCGCTCAAAAATCAATCTACTATTCCCTGCTTCCCCTGCCCACAGGCACCTCTAATTGGTTGCAGTGAGACACGCCCACACGCTGAGTGACAGCTGACTCACTGCAACCAATCACAGCTGCCGGTGGGCGGGTATATACTGTGCAGTTAAATAAATAATTAATTAAAAAAAAACGACTTGCGGTCCCCCCCAATTTTGATACCAGCCAGGGTAAAGCCATATCGCTGAAGGCTGGTATTCTCAGGATGGGGAGCTCCACGTTATGGGGAGCCCCGCAACCTAAAAATATCAGCCAGCAGCCGCCGAGAATTGCCGCATCCATAAGATGCGACAGTTCCGGAACTGTACCCGGCTCATCCCGAATTGCCCTGGTGCGTTGGCAATCGGGGTAATAAGGAGTTCATGGCAGCAACCCATAGCTGCCACTAAGTCCAAGATTAGTCATGGCAGGCGTCTCCCCGAGTTACCTTCCATGAGTAATCTGTAAGTTAAATTAATTAAACACGTACACCTGTAAAAATCCTTTATTTGCAATAATAAAGACTAACAAATACCCTCATTCACTACTTTATTAAGCCCCCAAAACCCATCAATGTCCGGCGTAATCCACAGAGGTCCCGCGTCGCTTCCAGCTCTGCTACATGAAGATGACAAGAGCTGCAGAAAAACACCACCACTCCTGTCAGCTCCACGCAGCAACTGAGGTGAGTAGCGCGATCAGCGATGACATCACTCAGGTAACTCGCAGCCACCGCTGGATTCTCCAACTGACAGCAAGTCGCACAAGTGACAGCGATGAAGTCACAGGTGAGTTGTGGTTTCGGGAGGAGGACTCCAGCTGGCCACGGGTAGCCTGAGTGACGGCAGCGCTAATCGCACTGCTCACTTCATTCACTCAGGGGATTAGCAGTCACCGGTGAGTCCTTCACGGGTGACCACTAATCAGTACGCGACACTCAGACAGAGCCGCAGTATGACAATGAAGTCGGGTGAAGTTCACCAGAGTTCCTGCTCATCGCGCGACTCTGTCTGCTGTCAGCCGACATGTATCAATGACATTGAGCATCACACATAGAACATTTCACACAGACATTACACGTACGCATACACAGCCATTCCACACGCACAAACGGGAAGCATACACCATCACGGATGTCACACGTACCGGAGAAACGCCCATAAAAAACAGAACCCGGACCCGAAAAACGGAACAGGAGACACGTACGTTTTTTATGCGGAAGTGTGTTTTAGGCCTCAGACAGGACGAAGGCTTGTATGCCGAAACTAGTCTGACTAATCTCCCGTTTTGTCACTGCTATTCTGGCTGGATTTTTAATATTTTTCCAATAAAGACTATGTGATTTTACTTACATCCTCTGGTCATTGAGGAACACTGCTGGATTTGCCTCTGCCTTTTTCTACAAATTAACAACGTTTTCTGAAGTAACAAGTAGGGAAGAGCAAACCTCTGGATATTTGGGTTCACTGAACCCGCACTGACTGAAAAAAAAGCGTGGTTATGGAATTAAACTTAACCTGAACCAGGTCCTGGACAACGAGTCTGATACAATCGAATGTAGGCGAGAAGTTCTGTGCTGTAAAACAGTCGTAGTAAAGGCTAGGGGATTACAAAAGGAAACTAAATGAGGATAAGAGGAAGATAGTTATACATACCGTGTTTCATGGAAATAACACTGCAATCAGATTCTTTTCTGGGCCCGCACATTAAGCTTCATGATTATTCACTGCTTCCCCCTCCTACTCTATATGCCAGTGTCTGTGATTGGTTGTAGACTGCTATACACGCTCCCCTCCCTCTGTGCCAGCATCTGTGATTGGTTGCAATTAGTTTGCTGTATGGTAGCATAAAAAAAAATATAATTTTAAAAAATAGCGTGGGCTCCCGCCATATTTTTGATACCTAGCGAGGGTAAAAATAGACAGCAAATGGCTGCAACCCCAGCGGTCTGCTTTACATGGCTGATTATAAAAAAATATAGGGGAAACTAAGCCTTAATAAATACTTAAATAAATAATTTAAACAAAAACGACGTGGGGTCCTCCCATTTTTTATAACCAGCCAGGGTAAATCTGACAGCTGGGAATGGTATTATCAGCATAAGAAAGGCCATAGTTATAGGCCCTACCAGCCTAAAAATATTAGTACGTTGGCAATTGGGGCAATATATGGGGTTGATGACAGCTCTAAATTATCAAAAATCACTGCTGCCATCCATCCCTAGGTTAATAAGACACATTTATTACTAAAGGTGTAAGTGAGAAAAAAATTAGAGTAGTAAATAGCTGTATCCAGGCAAAAAGCGAAGGTACATATGTATGAAACCTAAAATATAACTTTTATTAGTATATAGCTAAAAAAGTGAATCTCAGTTCACTCAGGGTGAGTAAAAACAGACAAACATTAACAATAATCATAGTCATGCTGCCATAGGGCTACATATACCCCGTCAGCTGCCCACTGATACAATATGGCAGTACTCGCCTCACAAGCTTATTTGAGAATGCCACTCAAAAGAGGCTTCCAGGGTATAGTATGACTATATATGGACACACATTTTGTTGTACCCTTAAAGCTGGAACAATCATTAATTTATGGAAAGTGTGTCCAAAAATCCATATTAGTGAAAAGCATGCGGGTATCAAGATTAAATCCCAGAAGGGAACGATCTTACCCGATCTTGTGGATGCGAGGATGGGCAACCTATATAAGGACAACACGACTCGTTGATAGGGGGGCTGTCCACCAGCTCATCAAATCCCATAAATCTATTGCCGAGTGTTCAACTCCAAATATTGACGAAACACATTACTCCCGACGCGTTTCATATGAAACGCGTCGGGAGTAATGTGTTTCGTCAATATTTGGAGTTGAACACTCAGCAATAGATGTATGGGATTTGATGAGCTAGTGGACAGCCCCCCTATCAACGAGCCGTGTTGTCCTTATATAGGTTGCCCATCCTCGCATCCACAAGATCGGGTAAGATCGTTCCCTTCTGGGATTTAATCTCAATACCCGCATGCTTTTCACTAATATGGATTTTTGGACACACTTTCCATAAATTAATGATTGTTCCAGCTTTAAGGGTACAACGAAATGTGTGTCCATATATAGTCATACTATACCCTGGCAGCCTCTTTTGAGTGGCATTCTCAAATAAGCTTGTGAGGCGAGTACTGCCATATTGTATCAGTGGGCAGCTGATGGGGTATATGTAGCCCTATGGCAGCATGACTATGATTATTGTTAATGTTTGTCTGTTTTTACTCACCCTGAGTGAACTGAGATTCACTTTTTTAGCTATACACTAATAAAAGTTATATTTTAGGTTTCATTCATATGTACCTTCGCTTTTTGCCTGGATTCAGCTATTTACTACGGTTGATACTGTGGATCCCCTGGGTATTTGCTATTTCACTACTGAGAAAAAAATAAAACACAGAGATTTTTTTTAATTTGAAATAAAATATACACGCACTCTACTTCACCCCTTTATGAACCCTTGGGTTAAACTGAGTTCACCCAGGGAAGCGGGGGAGCCCCTACTGAACTCAAATGACCTGACTGCTGGATTGCCAGGCTGCTGTGCCACAATGTCCCTTAATCTGGCACTCTCAGTCAAGTAACCAGAGTTCACAATGGGGGATCCCGCTGCTCTCAGTGAACTTAGTTGAACCGGCTGCTGTATTGCCAGACAGTAGTGTGGCTGTATGACGCAAACCAATGGTCCAATAATCCATCAGCAGATTAAACTGAGTTCACTGAGGTCAGTGGGGAGCCACCAGTGTGAATTCAGATGACCTGACTGCAGGATTGCCGGACTGTTGGATTGTGGGACACGGTGGCTCAGAAGTTTGACAATCCGGCAGTAAGGTCACTGAAGTTCACACTAACTAAATAGGTCCTGACACTTTTGAGTGCTTGCTCCAAATTACACATTGAACTACATTTCTAGGTATTGTTTGCAATGCCTGATGTAAATTTTCTGGTGAATTAGTTAAATAGGTCTTGATACTTTTGCGTGCCTGATCCAAATTATGCATTCAACCACAGTTCTAGTTATTGTTAGTTAGCAGTGCCTGATGTAAATTTGCTAGTGAACTAGCTAAATAGGTCTTGGCACATTTGAGTGCCTGCTCTGAATTATGCAGTGAAGCAAATTTCTAGGTTGTGCTACTTATTACTGCCTGCTCTGAATTATCACACAATTTTCAGTACATGCAAGCTCAAAATAAACCAGTGACTAGGTAAAATTTTTAAAAATATATATATATATTTGTTAAATTTACTTTAAAAAACAGCAAAACAAGTGCCCCACAAGATCAAAAATAGGCAAACTGTGTGTTTTGGATTATAATACAACTCATCATACAAATTATAATTGTGAAAAATACAGTTAAATATAAGAACATGTATATACAACAACACTCCGCCAAATCACTGAAAAAATATGTAAAAATATAAGTATGAATAAAACTACACAGCGAAGCAGCCACCTAAAGGATGCTATTGCAAAACACGTGTCGGGGTATAGGCACACGACCGTCTGGATCATCACTGCCACCACTGATTTAAGGTAAAAAACATTATCACTATTTGTCATCATTTAGTTCAAGCAGTGTGCCGTTCCCTGGGTTGATATAACATTGAGTGTGATTGAATTTATTTTCTACACATGGGTCACCTTACTTTGAAGTAATATTACTAAAGTGTTAGTGGTTTTTTAATCCCCCTGAGTTTACCTTATAGGCGAATAACATTGCTACACTGTTAGTGTGTTACACTAATTGTTTCTCTTGGTGGCTGCTTCGCTGTGTAGTTTTAGTCATACTTATTTTTTTTACATTTTTTTTCAGTGATTTGTTCTTATATTCAAGTGTATTTTTTACAATTATAATTTGTATGATGAGTTGTATTATACTAATACAAAACGGTGAGTGTGCCTATTTTTGATCTTCTGAGGCACTTCTTTTGCTGGTTTTAAAATAAATTTTAGTAAATATATATTTTTTAAAAACATTTTCGACCTAGTTTTTGGTTTATTTTTAGCTTACATGTGGGGTAAATTGTGTAATAACTTATGTATCCAGTGCTGTTGGGTATTTTAAGAACTACTTTGTGATACATACTGCTCCAAATTATGCTTTGAACCACATTTCTAGGTATTTTTAGTTTATAGTGCTTGCTGTAAATTTGTTAGTGAAGTAACTAAATAGGTCTTGGCACTTTTCCAGTTCTTTGTACTTTTTAGTGCCTTCACAATATTGTCATCTCAGGCAAGAAATATATTATTTATCTTTTGTGTCAGTTGTCTGACAGATGTGGGAGTAGGGTTGGAAAACATCTGTTTTAAAGGGAACATCAACCATGAGTGGTAAATCAAGACAAGGTTGTGATTGAAGAGTGAATAGGTGGGTTGTTCAAGCTGTACATGTGGGATGTTCTAATGTTAGTAAAAGCTCTAGTGAGCAAACTCCGGCTCATTCTATCCCAAGAGAAATGAGAACAACTTCCATTAATTGAAAGCCTAATCAACTAGATTTCTTTCCCAGACGCACATCACTTCAACTTTGAAATGAGAGTGATAAACAGCATGTGCTAGAGTGGATGGCAAGCGCTGCATCAAGTGGGCACTCCTCCTCTTCCTGCACCTCAACATCACACACAGTTCATTCCTCAGAGGTGCCACCCCAATTACATTTGTTTCCCCCACATCACAAATTTCCAACCGGCAAACTGACTGTGGGGAACCACACATGGGTGAATCTGCAGAGCTGTTAACACATTCTACCTCATGGACATCAGAGGTCTGCTCCAAAGATTCCCCAACTAAAGAGAAAGAAAGCATCTGCACCAATGTCCATAATCTTTGTCAGTTGTATTCTGACCCAAACCAAGTAGGGTCCGAGCAGGATCACAACCCTCGTCAACTGACGTTAACTACCGGGGTGGAGGTGATGATGATGAGATTCAGATACCTGAGGCGCATGCGTACTGTCATGTGATGCCAGATCAAGAAGAGGAGGAGTGGGACAACATAGAGCATGACAATGAAGTTATAGATTCTACTTTGTATGAACCCATAGGCACACAGCTGAGAAGCTCAGCAGCTGAGGAGGAGAAGACGAGGATGTTACGTTGGTGAATCCGGCACAAACACCTGGTGATGCAACCATTAGAAGTATTACATCCTCAGCCATAACTCTGGCTAAGGCCAGCAGCAGTCGCAGGTCTGCAGTTTGCAGGAAAGGTTGCCTAACCTGGGCCTTTTTTGAGACCGCTAAAGATGACTTAACTTTTGTTATCTGCCAAATTTGTAAACATTGACTCAGTAGGGGAAAAAATTCAAATAATTTGACTACTATATGCATGAACCTGCACATGTGCAACCAACATGCAAAACTGTGGGAATTAAAATGCAGACTACTGGGCCTACCTAGGGACAGTTTCTGAAACTTGATGGCTATTGCAGTCCCCCAGTACCAGTTGACCAGTCACCATTACTTCTCTAATAAAGCTGTGCTGCACTACAGCATCATGTTGCAGACAACATTATCTTTTCCTTGAGAAACTGTGTGTCCCCCAGGGTGCATTTCACCACTGACAACTGGATGAGCAAACATGGCCAGGGGCGTTACATCTCGCTCTCAGGGCACTGGTTTACTCTAGTGGTTGTGGGGGCAGGCGGGAACGAGGCTGCTTTCCAAGTCTTGAAATTTCCAAGGCTTGTGGGACAAACCACTGGATCTACCACTTCCTCCACTGCTTCTGCTTCCTCCATCTCCTCTAGGACATCCACTTGTACTCTCAACCTCTCCCTTACTATAATAAGCGTTCCAAGAGTGCATTAAGAATCGCACCCCACCTCTGTACAGTTCAGTCATAGCTCAACACAATCAGGATGTGCTGAAATTAATATTCATTGTGGAGCACTATCCGGGCTGAGTTTGATCAATGGCTGTCTCTGCTGAACCTGGAGCTAGGGAAGACAGTGTGTGATAACTGTGAAAACCTGGTGGTGGCCCTATGCCTGTGCCACATCACACATGTGCCTTCTATGGCTCATGTCCTCAACCTGGTTGTACAGAAATTTCTAATCCACTATCCCGGCATGTATGCGCTGTTGCAGAAGGCACGGTCGCTGTGTGTGCTCACTAGAGATGAGCGAACATTTAAAAGTTCAGTTCTCCCAGTCCAACTGAACAAATGCTATGTTCGCCAATGAGAAACAGGTGTAGGGCTGGTGCTTCCATATACCTGCCAGTACAGAAAAGACAACTTGGAGACCCATCTTGGAGTCTTTGTCACACAAAGGATGTGGGCTGGCATTTTAATTTTAAAAAGTGAGCACACAGTGACCATGCCTTCTGAAGTAGTGCATTCAGGCTGGAATTGTGCCCTAGAAATTTTTGTACAACCAGGTTGATCCATGCAATGCACATGGTGTAGTGCCACCATTTGTTTTGCACTGTTATTGCACACGGCCTTTCCTGGTGCCAGGTTCAGTGGAGACAGCCATTGATCAAACTGGGCCTTGCTAGTGGTGCTCAGCTCTGCAGCTGTGTGACTGCGTTCTCCAATACATATAAATTTAAGCACTATCTGATTGCATTGACTTACAAACAGGATTTGGGCTGGCATTTAAATTTTTAAAAGACAATTTGGAGACCCTACTTGGAGCTTCCACATTTAGAATAATTAAGGTCAAGCAACAGAAAAAGTGGCAACAATTGGCACAGACTACAAATAGCGCAACAAAGCAACTTGGAAGCTTGTTACTGGCTCTGCAACAAAGCCTGAACCAACATTACTACCTTCACCAGAGACAGCAAAATGATAGACAGGCGTAGGCCTCTTGCTCCCAGAACACTGGAACTACACCATTGCCTAATCTGCACAGTCTGGGACTGGGGTAGCAAAGTCATTGGACATCCTTAACTTGTTCAGCCTTATGAAAGTTAGCTGGTATACACATTCAGAGGACAGCCGAAAGCGCTTAATCATCAATACACTACCAGCAGCGCTGAAGACATGTTCCGAGACAACGCTGGCTGCTGGACAGGCCAAAACATCCAAGGCATGACTGGCGAGGTCAGGCCAATTTTCCATTTTTGAAGACCAAAAGGCAAAAGGATCTAATTCCCCCCTTATGGCATTGATATTGCGCTCTAGATACTCCTACACCATCTCCTCCAGTCGTTCACTATGTGTCAATCTTCTACTCTGTTCTGCTGGTGAATGCAATGGTCTAAAAAAATGTGTGCCAAACCACACAGAAATTATAAAATAGGATATGGGAAATGGAATGCATATTCCATTTTCATGTTTTTCATTTTTTTCAGATAGTTCATTGTATTTTTCAGTCTTTTATTCCCATAGCAGTTCTGCTTTTCATTATTCCCCTATATATTGTGACTAGTGTGCATCTCTTTATCATTTTATAGTTGTATGTTTTTGAGTCTTGCCCCTTATTCACACCATTGGAGTTCCAGATGTACATTATTTAATTAGTATGCACTTTCTGTCTTAGAACCCTGCCCCACCCATAGCCATGTATCTTGTTTGACATATATAGCTTGATCTTTTGCTTCCCATACAGAGCAGGTTTTTTAACTGCAGGTGAGGTTACACATAGGTTAGGGACCCCAAAAATAGAGATTACCTTGGCGTGGTTTGGAGCTCTTTTGCATTGATCAATACAATGGCTAAACATATTTTATATTCCTATTATTCATAGCAGTTATGCATATTCCATTTTCAAGTTTTTCATTTTTTTCAGATAGTTCATTGTATTTTTTATTCTAGTATTCCCATAGCAGTTCTGCTTTTCATTATTCCCCTATACATTGGGACTAGTGTGCAACTCTTTATCCTATTGTATAGTTGTATGTTTTTGAGTCTTGCACCTTGCTAACACCATTGGCGTTCCAGATGTACATTCTTTAATCCATATTGGAGTCTTGACATTTAAAGACATTGCAGGCAGACAGCAGTATAAATCCATCCCCCATTCCTACATAGTGTGTTTGCACACCAGGGAAGTAAGGTCCATGCAACACACAGGATTTGGGCTGGCATTTTATATTTAAAAAATCAAGAGATGCATGAGTGACAGGCATAGGCCTCTGGCTCACAGAACCCTGGCACTACAGGCAAGACCCAATTTGGAGACACGTTTGGAGTCTTAATATTTAAAAAAGTTTCAGGCAGACAACAAGACAGCAGCATCAATTGCCCTCCCCCATTTCCCCATTGTGTGTTTGCACACAAGAGAAGTATGGTTCATGCAACACACAGGATGTGGGCTGGCATTTTCATTTAAAAAAAATCATGAGATGCATGAGTTACAGGTGTAGGCCTCTTGCTCACATAACTGGCACTAGAGACAAGACATAACTAGGAGACACTCAGGTGTAGTACTGCCACCAGGTTTGCACTGTTATTGTACATGGACTTTGATAGTGGTCCACAACTCTGCAGCTGTGTGACTGTTTTCTCCAATGCATATACATTTAAATTTACCACCTGACTGCATTGACTTGCATACAGGATTTGGGCTGGCATTTTAATTTTAAAAACTCAAAAGATGCATGAGTGTCAGGCATATTAGCCTTACTCACAGAGCCCTGGCACAACAGACAAGACACAACTAGAAGACCCATATTGGAGTCTTGATACTTAAAAACATTGCAGGCAGACAGCGGTATCAATTCACCCCTTCCACACAGTGTGTTTGCAGACCAGGGAAGTGTGGTCCATGCAAAGCAAAGGATTTGGGCTGGCATTTTGATTTTGAAAAATCAAGAGATGCATGAGTGAGAGGCATAGGTCTCTTGCTCCCAGAACCCTGGCACAACAGACAAAAGACAATATTGAGACTCTATTTGGAGCCTTGAGATTTCAAAAAATTAAGATCAGGCAACAGGAAAAGTGGTAACAATTAGCACAGACTACAAACAGTCCAACAAAGCAACATGGATGCTTGGCAGCGGCCCTGGAACAACGCCTGAACCAACATTTCTCCCTGTGCCAGAGACAGCTAGATAACAGACAGGCATAGGCCTTTTGCTCCCAAAACCCTGGCACTATAGATGAGACACAATCTTGGGACCCACATTGGAGTCTTGATATTTAACACACAGCGATCTCGCTGTGTGTGACACTGAGCAGCGATCTGGCCCCTGCTGTGAGATCGCTGCTCCTTACACACAGCCCTGGTTCGTTTTTTTATTGTTGCTCTCCCGCTGATAAGCACACATCGCTGTGTGTGACAGCGAGAGAGCAACAATCCTGAATGTGCAGGGAGCAGGAGCCGGCATCTGACAGCCTGCGGTAAGCTGTAACTAAGGTAAACATCGGGTAACCAAGGTGGTTACCCGATATTTACCTCCGTTACCAGCCTCCGCAGCTCTCACGCTGCCAGTGCCGGCTCCTGCTCCCTGCACACGCTAAGTTAAGCGGTGTGAGCTGGTAACTAAGGTAAACATCGGGTAACCATACCCGATGTTTACCTTAGTTACCAGTGTCCGCAGCTTCCAGACGCCGGCTCCGTGTAAGCGCAGCGTCGCTTGCACGTCGCTGCTGGCTGGGAACTGGTCACTGGTCACTGGTGAGATCTGCCTGTTTGACAGCTCACCAGCGACCATGTAGCGATGCAGCAGCGATTCTGACCAGGTCAGAGCGCTGGTCGGATCGCTGCTGCATCGCTAAAGTGTGAAGGTACCCTAACTCTGCCTGCTGATCTTTTTACTTGGAGTTTTAAAGATAGCATATCTTCAACAGCTATGAGTTTTCCTGCACAAAGTTTGCCTGCTGACTTACCTACCTAATTATACTGAATACACTTTGTTTGAATGCCTATGAGCTTTCCTGGTTTAAATTTGCCCGCTGTTCATCATCTTGAATGTCTGAGTTTTCCTAGATTAATTTTATCTGTTGATTTATCTACATCATGATACTGAAATCACTTTGTTTGAATACCTATGAGCTTTCCTGGACTAAATTTGACAGCTAATTTTTTATCTGAGGTAATTGAAGATCGTTGCCCAATCCATGGATTCAAATGCATATTGGTTGGGCTTTTTCACTATTATAAACTGTTCATGTATTATTTTGTTATTATTAGAGATGATCGAATACCAAAATATCCACTTCGATGAATATCTGACGAATAGGCCGCCACCATTCGACTATTCACAAGTATTCGATGCGCAATGTAAGTCTATGGGAAACTCGAATAATTTCACGTGGGACCTAACGGCGAGCTGTGGTGACTGAGGAAAAGGCAGAAACAGTATGAGCACAGCTTGTAGAAAGTGCCTCACTGCATTTCTGGTGTCTTGGAATAACGTGCTCAGAGCAGCACGCAGCGTTTACATAGTCGGCAGAACAGCTCTCAAACCAAAGTAATCGCTTTTTTGACAAACAGAACGCAGGTCTTTCGGTCACTCTCTCTGTCTGTCTGACTCTCACTCTCCCCTCTCTCTCATACTCACCGATCACTGACCAATAACCGGCATGGCGCTGCACAGCTGTCACAATGCTCCGGTGGCTTTTCCTGCTTTTGAGAATGCCGGCCGCTCATTATTCCATCTCGTATTCCCTGCTTCCCCCGCCCACCGGCGCCTATGATTGGTTGCATTCAGACGCGCTCCCATGCTGAGTGACAACTGTCTCACTGCAACCAATCACAGCCGCTGGTTGGCGGGTCTATATAGTGCAGTCAAAGTAATAAAATAAATAGTTTAAAAAAACGGTGTGCGGTCCTATAAGATGTGGCCACCACCAGTGGGCTCTTATTCTAACATGCAGTATATATGAGCCCAGGCCACTGTGTA
This sequence comes from Anomaloglossus baeobatrachus, assembly GCF_048569485.1. Lineage (NCBI taxonomy): Eukaryota > Metazoa > Chordata > Amphibia > Anura > Aromobatidae > Anomaloglossus > Anomaloglossus baeobatrachus. The sequence continues at coordinate 206,225,477 of NC_134353.1, read as the reverse complement.
GAAGGTAAAATTCCCTTTATAATACTCACCTAAAATGGTTGCTGTGGTGGAGTTGGGCCATATGGGCACCTCCGTTCTCTTGTACCGGAGCCTCCTCTTTTGGCCATCTTCGTCCTCATTCTGAAGCCTGTGTGCATCCTACGTCATACACACTCGCCAGTCCCGTGCAGGCGCACTATAATACAATCATCTGTCCTGCTCAGGGTAGATCAAAGTGCACCTGCGCAGGAATTCAATGCCGGCGAGTGTGGATGACGTAGGATGCATCATGCACCCCGGCTTCAGAAGAAGAACGACAAAGATGGCCAAAAGAGGAGGCGCCGTCACGGAGAAAGAAGATGCCCATATGACCCAACTCCCCCCCCAGCGACCGTTTAGGTAAGTATTATAAAGTGATTTTTATGTTCTACACAGCGGCCTGAACTCTTATATACAGCATGTTAGAAGGCTGTGTATAAGAGGCAACTGGTGGTGGCCGCATGTTATAGGCCCCAAAACTGGTGACAGGTTCCTTTAAAGCATAGATCGCCTAACTTTCATAAAGATGAACAAATCATGGATGTCCAATGACTTTTCCTTCCCAGTTCCAGACTGTGTAGACTAGGCGATGGTGTAGTACCAGGGTTCTGGGCGCAACAGGCCTACACCTCTTTGTCATCTTGCTGTCTCTGGTCAAGGTAAAAATGTTAATTCAGGCCTTGTTACAGGGCTGGTCCCAAGCATCCAGATTGCTTTGTTAGAATATTTGTAGTCTGTGCAAATTATTTCCACTTTTCCTGTTGCCTCACGTTAATTTTTGGAAATGGGGAGACTCCAGATAGGGTCTCAAAATTGTCTTTTGTCTGTAGTGCCAGGGTTCTGGGAGCAAGAGGCCTATGACTGCCTGTCATCTTGCTGTCATTGGTGAAGGTAGAAATGTTGGTGAATGCCTTGTTACAGGGCTGATGCCAAGCATCCATGTTACTTTTTTGGACTATTTGTAGTCTGTGCCAAGTGGAGTCTCCAAATTGTCTTTTGTCTGTACTGCCAGGGTTCTGAGAGCAAGAGCCTATGCCTGTCACTAATGCATGTCTTGATTTTTACAATGAAAATGCCAGCCCACATCCTGTGTGTAAGTCAACACAATCAGGCAGTGCTTAAATTAATATGCCTAGGAGAACGCAGTCACACAGCTGCAGAGTTGTGGATGGCTATCCAGGCCTAGTTTGCCTAGTTTAATTAATAGCTGTCTCCACTGAACCTTGCCAGGGAAGGCCGTGTGCGATAACAGTGCAAACCTGGTGGCGGCACTATGCCTGGGCAACATCACATTTGCATTGTATGTATCAGCCTGGTTATACAGAAATTTTTAGGGCACTATTCTAGCCTGGATGCGACGCTGCAGAAGGTACGGTTGCCGTATGCTGACTTTTTAAAATGAAAATGCCATGCCGCATCCTTTGGGTTGCATGGATCATAATTCCCTAATGTGAAATCACACTATGGGGAAATAGGGGAGAGGGCAATTGCCCTATCCCGCTGTCTGCCTGAATGGTTTTTAAATGTTAAGACTCCAAGATTGATTTCAATGGTGTGCCTTGTCTGTACTGGCAGGGGTATGGGAGCACCTGCTCTACACCTGTCTCTCATCCACTTCTATATTTATTATGTCAATAGTCTAGGAAGCTAATGGCTATGCCAAAACAGTGGTGCTGCAATGTAAAATGTATGTTTGATGTTTTTGAAGATTCTTGACCCTCCCTTAAGGTGTTTTCTATGCCTTACGTTTGGCCTCCCATTGAATCCAATGGGGTTCGGAAAGATTCAATAAGGTTTGGAGTTTGGTTCGGCAAATGGTTCGGTGAATGTAGTGTTTGTTTGGTTTAGTTTGGTAAACTGAGCCTTGACAGGTTTGCTCATCTTTACTCAGGAGGAGACTTATAAAAATACATATTAGAAATCAGTCAAAATGAACCCCTTTTCCTAAACTGTTTATATAGTTATGTTGCTTACTGGGTATAATTTAATTCACAACTTAAACTTTACAAACTGTTGCTCCTTGATTGAAAAAAAAAAAAAAATTAAACTTATATGCAAATTGAATAAAATGCTCTGGACATTATCAGAGCACTTTCCAAGCCTCTACCTCCCTAGCTAAATTCTCCACCCAGCTCCACCTTTGACTGAATGTGTAGACCAGCCAGTTTGTTGTCCATTAGAAAAGTAGAAAAAGGTGGTGCTAGGTGGTGAATAGTGCTACGGAGGCAAAGGCTTGGGATGTTCTTTAACACTCCCAGCTCACATAAGTCTTGTTTGCATATGGATTAAAACAAAGATTTTTCAGTCAGGGAGCACATACCATAAGTGTGAGGTTGTGAAGTTAAGCAAAATGCATATGTTGTTAAAGCAGGGTATGTGTTAGGACTTGTGCACACAAGCATATAAATTGGATGAGTCTACTTTGAGAAAATCTTGCATTGTAATTGGACCAATGTTAGTAAATGATGCAGGTCAGATCTGCCAGTGTTTCCTCCACTTTTATTCGACTGAGGAAAAATTGAATCATTCTGCTTGTTTTGGATCATGTGAACCTATACAAGTCTATGGATGCTTGTGAAGCATCAGACTGCACTCAGATGATATCCGAGTGCAGTCCGATAAGGCAAAGGAGAAGATGGAGAAATGAATCTCTCCTTCCTCTCCTCACCTGTGCTCCGATTTTCACATGCAAGAGAATTGGAGCACAGTATAATGACACTCAGCTCATGCTCGCAGCAAAGTTTGAGCCAAGTGTCAATAGAATTTCACATCAGATGCTATATGCTTTTGTGATCCTGGCCTAATGGAGAGTATAACCTGTTATGTGTTTAAGAGGAAACCTCACTAATAGGTGTTGGCTGTTGAGAAAAAGGCATAACAGATTTCTGTGTTTCCAGTTGGACCCGTAGAAGCGCATGGCTAGCGCGAAACGGCCGTAGTCCTGGGGGAGCTCGCACCCAGCTCTGCCGCTGCCTTTTTTATGCACATCTTTTTGTATTAACAAATCTTTTGCACGGACCTTGGAGTGGAGACGCTTTTTCTTCTTCTGTGGATTACTTGCTGGACATCTGCCTCCTTTGAAGTGTGCCCCTCTAAGCATGTTTGATTTTTGGATCTGAAGCAGTTTTCCTCTGGCCACCCAACCATGAAAGGTAAACCCTGGTACTGCAGGATCAATTCTTTGTTTCACTGAACTCAGATCATATGCTGCGCCCTGCAACAAATTAGTCTGCATGGCTGTCATCCTAGAAGGAAATCTCATCTAAAGATCATGCAAAAGAAAGACTGCAAAGACTGAAGACGAGCAGACTAAGAACACAGGTTACTGAAATCATTTTTTTGCGGTCTGATGAGACCAAGATAAACTTATTTGGTGCATATGATGTCAAGTGTGTGGGGTGTAAACCAGGAGAAGAGTACAAAAATAAGTATGCCCTGCCTACAGTTAAGCATGATGTTGGGAATGTCATGGTTTGGGGCTGCATTAGTGCTGCCAGCTGTGGGGAGCTACTGTTCATTGAAGGAACCATGATTTACATCATGTACTGTGACATACTGAAGCAGAGCCTGATCTCCTCCATTCAGAAATTGGATCTCAGGGCAGTATTCCAACATGGTAATGACCCCAAACACACCTCCAAGACAACCACTGCCTTGATAAAGAAACTGATGGTAAAGGTGCCGGATTGGTCAAACATGTCTCCAGATCTAAATTCTATTGAGCATATGTGGGGCATCCTCAAATAGAAGGTGGAGGAGCGTAAGGTCTCTAAGATCCACCAACTCCATGATATCATCATAGATGTTGGAAGAGAATCCAGTTGCTCCTGTCTAAAGCTCTAGTGAACTCCATGCCCAAGAGAGTTAAGGCAGTGCTTGAAAATAATGGTGGCCACACAAAATATTAACACTTTTGGCAGAATTTGGCCATTTTTACAAATATATATCAGTGACAATATGGATTAAAAAAAAAATCACTGTTACTTTAAAGTGTCTGGTGTATTTGATTCATTCCAGTCATTTCTGTATTTTAGTATGTGAGAACACAAGATGGTGTAATAAGTATAGTTTTGAAACTGGAACAAGCCACTTTGATATAGCATGCTCATTTTATTTAAAATGAAAGGTGTAACATTCCTTTATGTAATGAACATTTCTTATTAAACTGAAGGCACACAATATTCAGGCTAGGCAATGCAGAGAAGTGCTTTATTTGCAGTTTAAAAGAGTAAGAGGCCAGAGGTGGATATCATGTAAGCTGCTAATTTGAATGTGTGTAGGTCACATTTACATACAGGGTTAGAAGTATACTTATTTTTATTAAAGTGAAAAGGAGTCTTGTATAAAAAAAATGTGTCTAATAAATGAATATATAGTATATGAATTAGTTACTTGGAAGTTTCAAATGATAAATATCCAAATAAATAATGTATTTGTAAACACATATTATATATTCTATCTTTCTATCTATCGATCTAGTTACATAGATAGATATAAAAAGAAAAATAAGCAGCACTCAAACTGAAAATAAAAAAAAAGTGTAGGACGATTATTAGCCAATCTGGCAAAGTTTTGGTTGTGCAATAAAACCTTTCTCATGCTTGAGAAAAATTCTGTTGTGGACCTGAAAAATTGTAGGATGGGCTAATAAAAAGTCATCCATTTTTTTTTATTTTCAATTGGAGTGCTGCTTTTCTTTCTTTTATATTATACTAGCTGTTACCAGCCAGCTAACGCTCGGCACGCCCATTCCTATGTAATTAACGTTGCTGGTGATTAATGAAACTAAAGTTAATAATGACAACATTCAGTAGCGTTGAAGTGGTTGAATTATGTGTAAAGGAAGTTTATAATTGTCGACTGCTAACGAAAATGTGACTTAAAAAATGCTGGGAGTCTCACACTCACACATCTCAAACTGAGCTGATTCAGCCAATGACAGACAAAGGCCACATAATGCTAAATTGCAACTCCCAGCATTTTTCATGTCACGTTTAAGTTACCAGTCGACAATTATCAACTTCCTTTACATGTAATTCAACCACTTGAACACTACTGAATGTTGTCATTATTAACTTTAGTTAATTAATCACCAGCTGCGTTAATTACATAGGAATTGGCATGCCGAGCGTTAACTGGCTGGGAACAGCTAGTATATATAAATAAATGTGCTTACTGATCACACCTGGACCTGCTTGCAGAACATCAACTAAAACGTGATGTGAAATATGCTGGGAGTTGAAATTTAGCATTACGCGGCCTTTGCCTGTCATTGGCTGAATCAGCTCAGCTTGAGATGTGTGAGTGTGCAATGTACACAACAGGATTTGTGTCTCTCTTACAGGACCTGTGATGATGTCACATGGTGGGGAGGAGTCAGGGATCTCATGATCAGCTCCTCCATGTATGCAGGACTCTGCTGGGCTGGTTGTCCGGGTGCTGGATGAGGTGAAGTTTATGTGTGGAGTCAGGAGAGATTTAGAGTGTGGATGTAGCAGAGCTGTGTGTGTAATGTGCAGAGGGGTGGGGCCATGTGGGGTAGTGTGTGGGAGCGGAGCCACATGTGGTAATATGCGGGGGGCGGGGCCGCGTGTAGTAATGTGCGGGGGGTGGATCCGCATTTGGTAATGTGCGGGGGGCTGAGCCATGTGTGGTAATGTGCGGGGGGCGAAGTGTCGCGTGTGGTAATGTGTGTGGGTGGAGTCGCATGTGGTAATGTGTGGGGGGCGGGATTAGCGAGTAACCACGAGTAATCACAATGGGTCTTTTATATATATATATATGTATACTGTATATATATATATATATATATATATATATTGGACCAAATGTGTATATGTTCTTAAAGCTTTGCACCTGCACTATGGCACTTTCGCACTGCTTTCTTATATTTTTAAAAACCTAATATAGAAACAAGATAACCATATAACCTGCTGTAAAAACTAAGTAAAAAGCAATAGTGCATATAGAAATCATAAGTTACTTAGTACACACTGTTTTTGATAATAAAAACGGGTAAAGCTTTCCTACCGCAACAAGGTGTACCCCAATTGGGATGGTCCCTAATTTTCTAATATTAATTCTCACCCTATGTAAGATGATGTCAGTGTCCTGTAGATGGGGTTGGAGAAGGACCGTGTCTTTTAAATGTGTATGTGTATTAAAAGGTCACAATGCCCTAAGCAATGCATGTATGTCAACTTATACTTATGATTATATTTTTATAGATAGATAGATAGAGAGAATATATGTTGAAATGTAATGTATTCTTTCAATTCTGTTATCCTAACTGAAGCCCAATGTCCTGTTGCTATAAAATAAAGAGTATAATTGCTCACATACTGTATTTTAGTTGTGCTGTAGATACTTTTTACTTTTTTTCTAAACAAACTACATAAGTAGGACATTCACACTCGGAGTGTGCTATTATGAGTCATGCTTACATTGGCTGCAACTTGCTAGACAGCAGCTGGTGTCACATTAATATCATGCAGTGCCAGCTGTTTACTCAGCACCTGAATAGATGTAATACAGGTTAGATGACACTTTTGTAAGGTGCCAGATGCCTTTTCTTATCTATGCATTATTTTCAATGAAAAGCCAGGATGAAAATTTGCATTTTAGCCTTCACTACCATTGGCGCCTTTTAAAGGGCTGTCCATTTTGGCAATCATTTTTGAGAATTCTCACAAAATAAGGCAAATTCCAGGCAACAGACAATCCTAGTGATCTACTGTAATCAATAGAGGAGCCAGAAGTATGTTTTTAATTTCCTATACTACTCGAACAATATGTGAGATAAAGTATTCCTATGCTATCACATGGAGTATAAAATATAAGGCAAAGGCAATGAATGCCATATTATCCTGTATTGGGAAGGGAGAAAAGTGCTCAAAGTGTTTTATGTTTATTTATTTTTACTCACAGGATTTGAGAAAGGGGGTCTCATAGATCGTTCCCCTTTACCAATCTAGGGCTTATTGGCAGCTGTGAGCTGTCATTAACCCCTTATATTACCCCTATTGCCAGTACACCAGGGCAATCGAGATGAGCCAGATAAAACACCAGGTTTGTCACATCTAATGGATGCAACAATTCTGTGTGGCCTCAGGCTAATATTTTTAGGCTGAGGAGCCCAATAACCTTGGGCCTCTCCAGCCTGAGAATACAAGCCCTCAGCTGTCAGCTTAATCATGGCTGGGTATCAAAATTTTGGGCAACCACATGCTTTTTTTTTTATAAGTTAAAAAAGTCACATGGGGTCCCTCTTACTTTGATGCACAGCCATGATAACGCATACGGCTATGGGCTGCAGCCTTTAGCCATGAGCTTTATCTGTGCTACAGGGGACCCTGCAACATTTTTTAAGTTAAATAATTTATTTTAACACTCCATTAGGGGATCCAGACAGCTACTTTGAGGGCACGCCGGCAGTGTGACTGCAGCCAATTTCAAAGACGCCGCCAGAGATGATAGGAGGGGGAAGCAATGTATATATGTGAGATCTAATGACCAGACCCAGAAGTAGTGTGACAGCCACAGGGAATTTCAGTAAGTCTAACTGTCCTGCTTTAATCTCCGTAATATGCTGACAATATTATTCCTAGAAACCAAATGTGAGTCTGAAATGCACCCAGGCATCTTCCCCATGCTGTTCCCATTCAGTTTTAACACATTTCCATCCATAAGAGCATTTTTAAAGCCTTCCCAGACCGACTTCCAAGGTTATCCTGAAAATGATTCGAGTTTCCTATTGACTTGCATTGGGTCCGTTATTCGTGACGAATACAAGAATAATATAAATTATTTGGCTCGAATAATCCAAACCTGAATATTTCACTATTAGCCCATCTCTATTAATCACAAATTTATTTGTTGAAAATCTAATTTTTGGGGGAAATTCTGTGACGTTTTCGAATTAGAATATTAAAAGATCCGCTCATCTCTAGTTATTACAAAATTTTCAAGGGACATTGGTTTCTTTTGTTAATAAAGAGAAATTCAGTAGTTCCAAGCTTAAAAACCAAAACAGGGTTTCGAAAGGGTTTATTGTGAAGTACTTTACCTAAAGTTAAAGTTTTCATAATATGCAAAGCAAAGAATGTTGAAATTAAATGCATAGTCTCAAATGTTAATGAAATAAGCCAAAATTTCATTTATCTCTATTCGTGTCATAACTGTATTCATGTGTAAAGCATTTGCTTTTGTCTCTAATCTCTATACAATTGTATTTCTGACTAAAATGTAATCAAACAGAATAGAAGCATACTGACATGGCCTATAGTTTATTAAGTAAAGTCAAGCCAGTTTCATCTCTTGGGCAACATATTAAAAGTGTCAGTACGGAATATTCTTATTTATTGTCTTCATGCATGTTCATGATTTCTGTGATTGTATATTTATCTCTTCATCTATTTTTTTCTACAAAAATATTTTCTTTTACAGTGCAGCATTATGTATTGAAATAAAACAGTGATGTTAAGGAATAACATATGACCCAAGAGTAAAAAGCCACCAATAAAACATCAAAATATTGAATAAACAACATATTTTTGTCTCTTGCTCATGGATGGGAATGGATTGACAAATCTGATTTTTTTATAGCAGAAAAAGTCATCAAATAAGACCTATTGAATAATGTGCCTGATTCAGTCCACTGTCCACTTGTGGCTAGCATAATCAAGTGGTAAAAATACAAGCATATTCACTCACAATTAAACAGATTCTCCGAGAATGGGGTAAAATGGTGTCCCTGATAGACATCAAAATACAGTCCATTCTATTCACATGTCATTATAGGCTGCAGAATAAAGGCATACACATCCCAAGGCCTGTGTGTAACCCCCTTTGTGCTCAGAGAGGAAAAGATTTCTTTAAACATCAGGACACTGACTGAGGTATGTGTTATACAGTATGTTTTTTTAGCAACATTTCACCAAGGTTTCTGTATAATGCACAGAATTTCATATAAATCACTAAAAAAATTGTTTAAAAGAACAGAGAGTTCTCAGTGGTTGATACCTTTTAATGGCTAACTGAAAAGATGGTAATAATTGCAAGCTTTCGAGACTACTCAGGTCTCTTCATCAGGCATGGTCCCATACCATGCCTGATGAAGAGACCTGAGTAGTCTCGAAAGCTTGCAATTATTACCATCTTTTCAGTTAGCCATTAAAAGGTATCAACCACTGAGAACTCTCTGTTCTTTTAAACAATTTTTTTATCTCTACTGGCTAACACGGTACAAAGATATATTTTACTTATATAAATCACTCACATTCTTAAAATGTCATTAAAATGCTTCTTTATATAAAAAATAATCTCCAAAACAATAGAATAACATCAAATAATATAAACAGGTAATCACCTTTATGTATTTCCAAAGAATATGCAAAATAGGCGTGCTTTTCAAATGTGCTGATGTTCATACTTTGACTGGGAAAGGTGAAACTGTTATAGATATAATAAAAGGTATCAGGGCTGTTTAGGCACTTACGACAAAAAACAGCAGAGACAAACATGATCTGAATGAGAGTAAATAAGTGTAAATAAAAAGTGTTTTTCTACTACCATTTGTATACAGATTTTTAGAATGCTTACACTACATAGAGAGTCACACAACCTTTCACCACACTGTCTCACTTCGAATAGCCTAGACCAATAACAACCTGTTGCCAGTTGCCAAGGTTGTCCTCCACCGCTCAACAGTTTGGAAATCAGTATGCCTATTTTAATTTAAATCAGCAGAAAAATCAAACGCAACAAAAACTATGTTCAAAATTCATCACCATTTTTATTTTTGCGCGAGTTAGGTAATTTGATAGGCACTGACCCCTACGATACACAAAACATAGGAGGTTGCTTCAATAAGTTAGTAAATTTCGCATCCCACTGTAATAAATACCAATGTTTTATTTCTTTACGTCTAATAAACCCCTCATGGATATCAAGGATAATACAAAGAGGCTTCTATAGTTTTGTTAAATTTAATTACTTCTTCATGCGTTTTTCTCTTCAATTTCTTTATTAGTGTATACTTTTATATGTTTCTGATAGCCTCTCTATACAAACCTATTAAGTATCTTAACTTTTTCCTTCTGAAAATCTGCATTGTCTGAAAAAATCCTAAGAAGCCTAGTAAATTGACTTTTAGGAATGCCTTTAACATCTGCAGGGGATGAAAACTTTCTCTATGAAGCAAATTATTCCTATCTGTATCCTTAAAGCATAAAGTTGTCTTTAGATGATTATCATGCATCATCACTTTTAAATTTAAAAAATAAAGTGTTTTTTGATCTTGTTTCAAGGGTAAATTGGATTAATGGATGTCTTGTATTGAGGTAATCCTGAAATGATACAAGTTCTTTTTCTGTGTAAGTCCACAGTACAAATAACGTCTAGATAATAAACCCACGTGAGTTCATAATGAAACCACTCACTAGTAAAGACTTACTTTTCTTCAAAATCAGACAAAAAAATATTCTTGCAACTTGATGCCATAAGGGCATATGGTTTATTGGGTGGAAATAGTCTGATTGGAGAATCTTCAAAAGATGAAACCTTGTTGAAAAGTATACTTTAGCACACATACAGTCAGTGGTCTAATGTTTGAAGAAATATTTTTCTCTCCGAGCACAAAAGAGGTGATTTCTAGGTTCTTCCTCTTCAATGCTTATTTATTTTTCAGTTGGGAGCTGTCTGCGTGCACTACTAAAGCTGTCAGCTTGATGAAGGAGGATAAAGCTAGAATTCCAGGCAAGCACAACATGGGTGAAAACATTTCCTCACACATCACAGCCCTACTCCTGGCCAGCCCTTGATTGAGGTTGAGGTATGTCTTCAGTCTTCAGCCCATGCTAACATGTGACTAGTACAGGTTACAGTTTAAATTACATCAGGAACTCCATTTTATGTCCTTCTTAGAGAACCCCTTATAGATACCCTCCAAAGAAAACTGAACAATGAATAGGTGGATGCTTCCTGTAATCATTAGGAACACTGCAAATGAGCAGAAATTCAGAACATTGCTCAGAAACATATCTTGCGAAATTACAGTCTTGCGCAGTGCACCTAATGAGGCCAGGAAGCTTACACCTTGCTTCAAAAGTGCACCGATGCGGCCGAAATGAGCCATACGCACTGACAGTGACACCGGCTCGTGGAAATCATGTGATCAAAACCATAGGGGCATGAAAACATGGAAAGGGGGCTGACTAATCTGGGGAATCAACACCCCTTGTACTAGTCAAGACCCTATTTAGCATAAAAACAGGGCAGTTTATGTCCTGTTCTAAACATTCGTATTAGTAAATAGCATTACACAGGGCTTCTTATGCAGGGAATTTTGGCATACAGGTATGAATGCTGCTAGGTTGGAGGGCATAGAGGACCTGACAGATTCCCTTTAAATTTGAATCTAAAACTACAGTTTTAACTAACATTGCCCTATGTTTAGAATAGACATGAGCAAACTTCAAGAAATTCAATTACATTTGGGTAAATCTCAATTCTGGAAAGCTTGTAATTGCACAGAAAATATGAGTTTACACTAAATAAGAGAGAGTAACCATAAGAGCTTACATGCTACAGAAGAGAAAGACTTAGGGCTCACTCACATCACCGTATAGCACAGACGAGTGGTATCCATTTATATATAAGATAGCACTCACTCCATTGTTATATTATGGGGCAGTGACAATCATCATTTTTTTCTCATGACAAAAAAGTCGCAGCATGCTACATTTGGCAGCATGTCTCGGATCACGTGCACCCATAGAAGTTGATGGATGAGTGTGAATCATCAGACTGCCCTTGGATGTCATCATAGTGCAGTCTGATAGATGCCGAAACAAGCAATGGAGAAGATGGAGAGATTAATCTTAAGCCTTAAGGTCCAGTCACACTAAGCAACTTACCAGTGATCCCAACAATGATAGGGATCGCTGGTAAGTTGCTAGGAGGTTGCTGGTGAGATGTCACACTGCGACGCTCCAGCGATCCCACCAGCAACCTGACCTGGCAGGGATCGCTGGAGCGTCGCTACACGAGTTGCTGGTGAGCTCACCAGCAACCAGTGACCAGCCCCCAGCGCCGCGTGGAAGATGCTGCGCTTGGTAACTAAGGTAAATATCGGGTAACCAACCCCATATTTACCTTGGTTACCAGCGCACGGAGCTACACGTGCAGAGAGCAGGGAGCAGCGCACACTGAGCGCTGGCTCCCTGCTCTCCTAGTTACAGCACACATCGGGTTAATTACCCGATGTGTGCTGCAGCTACATATGCACAGAGCAGGGAGCAGCGCACACCGCTTAGCGCTGGCTCCCTGCTCTCCTAGCTACAGCACACATCGGGTTAATTAACCCGATGTGTCCTGCAGCTACATGTGCACAGAGCAGGAGCCGGCACTGACAGTGAGAGCGGCGGAGGCTGGTAACAAAGGTAAATATCGGGTAACCAAGGACAGGGCTTCTTGGTTACCCGATGTTTGCTGTGGTTACCAGCCTCCGCAGAAGCCGGCTCCTGCTGCCTGCACATTTAGTTGTTGCTGTCTCGCTGTCACACACAGCGATCTGTGCTTCACAGCGGGAGAGCAACAACTAAAAAATGGCCCAGGACATTCAGCAACAACCAACGACCTCACAGCAGGGGCCAGGTTGTTGCTGGATGTCACACACAGCAACATCACTAGCAACGTCACAAAAGTTGTTCGTTAGCAGCGATGTTGCTAGCGATGTTGCTTAGTGTGACGGGGCCTTTACTAAGTGTCTCTGGAGAGATAAAATGACTCTACTATACAAAACTGTGCTCCACTGAGAACCACTAATCTGTGATGGCCCAGGTTCTTACCACCATTGCACAAGTTAAGACTTATATTATGTCATAATAATAGAGCATTATGGTGAGAACGGCTTAGCCCCACAAAGTTACATTAACTCGCTCCCCTATGCTTCAGCAGAGTGGGATATTGTGCCAGCCAGGTAAGTTGTTCATTTTTCAAACTGCGAATCAAATCTCAAAGTGTTCAAATTCATAGAAATCTCAGGAAATTTCAGGAAATTCAACTGAAATTCTATCCTCAATTGATCATTCCGCTCATCTCTTGTTTAGAAATTATTTTTACCTTTTGACTGGAAAATAAATGTTATTACTGGCTTCAAAGGCCCCATTATTTTTTTTAATTTTTCATTACCTAAATAGATAATCTGCTCTCCTGTCTTAATGACTTTGTTATTGTCCATTTTAGTTATCCATAAAGGTTAATGTGATTTTCTCTATTTCCCACCATAAAAGTGGGAGCCCATCAGCTTCTGAACATGTATGATTACCAGACATGCAAATACAGCAAGCGCCAAATAAACATGCATTTCATGTTAATGAGCATTTGACTGACATCAATGATAATTATGTTCCTTGGTGGCTCATTAACTCTGCACAGTAGTAGCCACACTCCACAAATTGTGTTATGTGTTAAAGTGAGAAAGAAACATTCGTTTGCCACAACTTTATTTAGAACTTGCCACATCTGTTTTAAACCTGTACATAGAGTGGAGAAAATAAGTATTTAGATACACTGCCGATTTTGCTGAAGTTTTCCCACTTATAAGGAAAGGAAAGGTCTGTAATTTTTTATCATAAGTACACTTCTACTGTGATAGACAAAATAAAAAAAATCCCAAAAAAATCACATTGTATGATTTTTAAATTATTAATTGCCATTGTTTTGCTTGATATGCGTATTTGATACCAACCAGCAAGAATTCTGGCTCTCATAGACCTGTTATTTTTTTCTTTAAGAAGCCCTCCTACTCTGCACTCATTACTTGTATTAACTGCACCTGTCTAAACTCATTACCTGTATAAAAGATACCTGTCCATACACTCAATCAATCGCACTCTAACCTCTCCACCATGGCCAAGACCAAAGATCTAAAGATACCAGGGACAAAATTGCAGACCTGCACAAGGCTGGGTTGGGCTACGGGACAATAAGCAAGCAGCTTGGTGAGAACGCAACAACTGTTGGTGCAATTATTAGAAAATGGATGAAACACAAGATGACTGTCAATCTTAGTCATTATGGGACTCCATGCAAGATCTCACCTTGTGGTGTAAGTTTGATTTGGAGAAAGGTCAGTTGTTAGCCCAGAACTACATGGGAGGACCTGGTCAATCACCTAAAGAGATCTGGTACCACAATCTGAAAGATTAGCGTTAGTAACACACTATACTATCATAGATTAAAATCCTGCAGGGCATGCAAGGTCCCCCTGCTCACACCAGGCCCAGGTCCAGGTGCATTTGAAATTTGCCAATGACAATCTGGATGATAGAGATGAGGCATGAGAGAGGTTTATGTACTCAGATGAGAACAAAATACAACTATTTTTAGTATCAACTCCACTCACCATGCTTTGAGGAAGTAGAAGGATGAGTACTTCCGTAATAATGCTGCCCCTGAGGCAGAAGCCAAATGTTTTGGGGGTGCTTTTCTGCAAAGGCGACAGGACCACTCAACCGTATTGAAGGGAGGATGGATGATCTGAAAGGTACTTAAAGAGATAGCAGAAAAAATTGCACAACCACTGGCCAGAATCTTTGAAAATTCCCGGAGAACTTGGAGAAGGGCAAATATCCCTATCTTCAAAAAAGTAAAGAAGATGGGGCCAAAAAACAATGTACAGTGAGCCTTATATCTATTAGCAGGAAACCTTTTTGAAAAAATTATTAAACAGCAAGTACAGTATGTAAGTAATCAACCAGAGCCAGCATGGGTTTGTAGCAAACAAGTCATGCCAGACTATTCTAATTTCCTTCTATGATGCAATCACTGACAGAGTGGATCAGAGAAAAGCAGTAGATATAGTATATCTCAACTTCATCAAAGCATTTGCTAAGGTATCTCTTACTATTCTTAAAGGAAAGTTATAATACTTACCTAGCGGCCGGTGCGGAGCAGGCTGGTCGGATGGGTGTCTCCGTTCTCCGGGTATCGCACCTCCTCTTTGACCATCTTTGTCCTCATTCTGACGCATTCTACTTCATCCACACTAGCCGACAGTAAGGTTGTGAGTTTTCCTTCAACGGAAGTCTTGAACCAGAGGATGGACAGACATCTTTCTGAGATGGTTTAGTGAAACCAGGAGTTGGACAAAATGACCGTGGAGGTCCCTTTTTACTCTATCATTCTATAATTCTATGAATGTTCAAATGCAGTATTCAACTAAAGAGTGCACTCGATACACAGATGTATGAAGCATTATCTTTAGAGATATAGTACTATATTTCCATAGTGTGGATATTAATTTTCTCTGGTCCTCACTGTTACAGTTGGATCTTGGAAGCTTTTGTACTTCAGTCAACTGTTTTGGCAATTACATGAGTCAAGGGTTTAATGAGAATTAGAACTGGACCTTCGGCTTAATCAGTTTTATTCTTTGTTAGATTTTTATTATTTTTTACTAATTGTTGGCAATGTTTTTAATTCCAATATCACGATCTGTACTTACAGCAAGATGAAACTGCAGCTGTATATTGCTCAGGCCAAAAGACTACTACTACACCAGCATGATACAGTTTGGCAGACCGCCTGATCTAATAGTATGGGCGTCACCTAATAGGCTGCAGGTTTGTGACTGTGCGTCTGCTAGTGTGAACAGTGCTCTATGCAAGCAACTAGTGTGCAGTTTTACCATCCAGGACTCACCTCCTCCATATTTGGAAGTGAGTGTGATTTGCTCCTTCTGCACCTGTGATGCCTCCACTTAGTGGGGGTTTAGCTGTATCCTGCTGGAGTAGTAGTAGTCTTTTGTCCTGAGCAATATACAGCTGCAATTTCATCTTGCTGTAAGTAATGATATTCTTTTTTTGCTTTTTTATATTATATATAGTGCAGGGACCTACAAGCATGAGGTTGCCATGACGAGGGTTGTAGGCTTACGTCTTATAGCCATAACTCTAACAAAAAACCTCATATATATATTTTTTTTGTACAGGATACAGCCAGGCCCCTTTTTGTTAGGCCTTGCTATCAGAGTTTCTGTCCCTATGTAGCGCGCAGTGGGGGTACGGCTTGGCAGCCCGCCTGATCTAATAGTATGGGCGTCACCTAGTAGGCTGCAGGTTTGTGACTGTGTGTCTGCTAGTGTGAATAGTGCTCTATGCAAGCCACTAGTGTGCAGTTTTGCCATCCAGCAATCACCTCCTCCATATCTGGAATTGAGTATCATTTGCTCCTTTTGCACCTGTGATGTCTCCACTTAGTGGGGGTTTAGCTGTATCATGCTGGAGTAGTAGTAGTCTTTTGGCAATTTCATCTTGCTGTAACTAATGATATTCTTTTTTGATTTTTTACAATATCACGATCTGTATTAAACATACATTTTAGAAATCGCGCAATTTTCACACTAACCACTAGAGCTTTTTTAGACTTCCAACTTCAAGCTGTTTCAGGAAATCCACATGTATATTAGACACAACAGACTGATTCTGACCCTATCTTTTGTATTGTATCTAATTGCGATATGCATAAGTAGAACGGTCAAATTACCTATTGTTATGGGGGGGTATTAAGTGCTATCAGCTATCTATAAAGATGTTACCTGTAAGAGGAGAAGCCCCCTAGAGAGACAAGAAAATTTCTGTAAGTTCTTTTTGAGGGTACATATAGTTAAAGTATAAAATAGCCCCAATGGCTGATGGGAAAATTTCTATATTTTTTTATTAGATGAGAAACTGTGGAAAGAAAAGCGCAATAGGGTCTTACCCCAAAAAGGGAGGAAGATATGTAATAAAAACACACTCACCTATAATGGTTGTGCCAGTCACAACCACTATACAGGCATATATAAGATCCAGGTCCAGGCAGCAGTCCCAAAGTTGGCTGATAACAGAGAGTGATAGAAGAAGGGTCTTAATTCCGCGCCAAGGACTCAATGGATCCAGGAAGAGATTAATGCTACTTTAATAACATGCACAAGTCTACGCGTTTCTGGAGACACAGCTCCCTTCATCAGGACACTGGCAAGAGAACATCAAATCTGGTTTCAAGTGAGATGGTGAAGTATAAAAGCATGCAATGATGTCATAGGAAACACCCATCCTGAAAAAAAACTTTGAAAGCGGGCGGGATCCAGATCATTCTAGAAATCTGTATGTTCCAACAGTTCCCTGAATATTGAATTATGATCAAAAAAAGTTATATACACTTCTACTAACATACAGTAAATATGTACAATAATCCTGACAAAAGAAAAAACAAAATAGATATATAATATATAATAGATATACTGAACGACATACACGGGGTTAGAACCTGGTGTAAAAGAAAGAAAAACAGCACAATGTCATGGAGGAAGCAGAGACATCAACCACAGGACTACCGCCCCGAGTCATAATTTATCCTAGTCCTAAGGTGGTTTCCTATTAGGCAGGCAGCCTAAGGGTATAATGATGGAGCTCAAATTGCTGTCAAGAAATTGCTAGAAGAGAGCGGATGGCCGAGGGCTATGTGTGGAGTATATTGTGGAACCTTCAATGAAATGCAGTACGGAGCAAGTGTCAGAGAGGTGAACAAAGTTCAGAGGCATGGGGAAAAAAACACAACCAACGTACGCCTGTGCAGACTGGTGCTCAGAAAAAACAGGCAAAAATCAGAGAGACACAGTGTCTAACATATAGAAACTCGGGGGATATATATTCACTGGGGGAAAAACTTTATATTGGATGGACCACGGTCAAAAAACAGCTCATCTATAATGAAAAATGGAGCAAGTTTTTTTATATATATATATTTTTATATTTATTCGGAAGTGTGTGTCCGATGTAATAGTATATAGGAATACATCACAAATATAGCTCTTATTACTATTTAAATTATGTGGTTGGGGGGGTGAAAAACGACAAGGGGCAAACTAAGCTTGAACCTCATTCAAACTATAATAAGTTCAATTACTGGAGGAGGGCGATGATCATAATGTAAAAGACTGGATAAGGGAGGAAAAAAAAAAACCCTCATAGTGTAAGAAGGAAAAATGGTTAAAAAAAATATATATATATTAATTTTTATTACGACAATTAAAAACTAGGAAGCATCTCTGTATTTAAAAGCAATTTACCCTAAAAAATTATTTGAAAAAAATATATATAAATATATAAAAAATATAAAAAAAACTGGTTTAAGACATATATAAAAAAATGTTGTGGAATCATTAATAAATAAGTGAAAATTGAGAAAAATTATTATTACGGGTATATATAACCTAAAATCAATAGAATAGATCAGTGACCTCATTGAGACCCGACGGTTTAAGTGTACGTAGCCTATAGATCCAATAGGTCTCCTTTTTGTTGAGCATTTCCATACGGTTAGGGATAAAAGGTGGGATCTGTTCAATAGGGGTGACCCTAAGCTTAGATTTCCTATTGTGTGCTATAGTGACATGCCTAGACAATCCGTGTAGGAGAAAGCCTTTTTTAATGTTGTGACGATGTGAATTCAATCTATTGTGTAGTGGTTGTATCGTTCTGACCACATACTGCTTATTGCATTCACAATCGATCAAATAAATGACATAGTCAGATTGGCATGTTAGATGGGTTTTGATAGGATAAAATTCCCCCCCTGAACCAGAACAGAATTGTGTCCTCCTATGTTGTATCGAGTAACAACAAAGGCAGTTCCTCATAAGGCATTTATAAGCACCACAGGGTTTGACAGAAGACTGGGAGATGGGAACCTCCCTAAGTCTACTGGGGGCTAGCATATTCTTTAAGCTAGAGGCTCTCCTGAAGGTCACCCCGGGTTGTGCCGGTAAGCACCCCCCTAGGACCGGGTCATTTAGGAGAACCCCCCAATGTTTGGAAAGAATCTTCCTGATCCTCTCACCATCATTACTGAAAGTGGTGAGGAAGTTTGAGGAAAAATCACAGGGCTTTGTGTCCCCAATCCCCGTTACTTTTTGTCTGATCAAATCTGTCTGGGTCAGGGTACTCGTAGCTTTATACGCTCCCTTGACAAGGTTAAGGGGGTATTCTTTCTCAAGGAACCTCTCCTTTAAAATGTCAGCCTGTTGTTTAAAATCAATGTTGAGCGAACAGTTCTTACGGATTCTTTTGTATTGGTTCTTTGGTATATTAATAAGCCACTTGCTGTAGTGACTGCTGGAATAATGAATATACCCATTGCTGTCAACCTTCTTGAAATAGATTTTTGTTGAAATCTGCCCATTGTTGTGCCAGAGGGTCAGATCCAGAAAATCAATACTGTCCTTCTGTATATTGGGTGAGAAGGACAGACCCCAATTGTTACTCAACAGGTGTTCCAGAAACAACCCCACATTATTACTGGTATTATCCCATATGACGAACAGGTCATCGATATAACGTTTATACAAAATGATGTGTTTAAAAAAATTTGAATTATAAATATATAAAAGCTCAAAGGCCCCCATAAATAAATTTGCAAACGTCGGTGCGACCTTTGAGCCCATCGCGGTCCCGCAGTGCTGATGGTATATTTTATCTTGGAAAGAGAAGAAATTATTAGTTAAAATGAACTCCATCCCTTTCAGGATGAAGTCTTTCTGACCCATCGGTAGGCGATCATCTACCATTAAAAATTGTTTAAAACACTCCAGCCCAAGGTCATGCGCAATATTGGTATAAAGAGCCATAATATCTAGAGAAATGAAAAGATAGGATTCCTTCCATTCAATATCTTTAGTTAGAGTGATGAGCTGTGTGAAATCACGAAGGTAACTCTTCAAATTCAGTACATGGACCCTCATGACCTTCAGGAGAGCCTCTAGCTTAAAGAATATGCTAGCCCCCAGTAGACTTAGGGAGGTTCCCATCTCCCAGTCTTCTGTCAAACCCTGTGGTGCTTATAAATGCCTTATGAGGAACTGCCTTTGTTGTTACTCGATACAACATAGGAGGACACAATTCTGTTCTGGTTCAGGGGGGGAATTTTATCCTATCAAAACCCACCTAACATGCCAATCTGACTATGTCATTTATTTGATCGATTGTGAATGCAATAAGCAGTATGTGGGCAGAACGATACAACCACTACACAATAGATTGAATTCACATTGTCACAACATTAAAAAAAGGCTTTCTCCTACACGGATTGTCTAGGCATGTCACTATAGCACACAATAGGAAATCTAAGCTTAGGGTTGCCCCTATTGAACAGATCCCACCTTTTATCCCTAACTGTATGGAAATGCTCAACAAAAAGGAGACCTATTGGATCTATAGGCTACGTACACTTAAACCGTCGGGTCTCAATGAGGTCACTTATCTATTCTATTGATTTTAGGTTATATATACCCGTAATAATAATTTTTCTCAATTTTCACTTATTTATTAATGATTCCACAACATTTTTTTATATATGTATTAAACCAGTTTTTTTTATATTTTTTTATATATTTATATATATTTTTTTGAAATAATTTTTTAGGGTAAATTGCTTTTAAATACAGAGATGCTTCCTAGTTTTTAATTGTCGTAATAAAAATTAATATATATATATTTTTTTAACCATTTTTCCTTCTTACACTATGAGGGGTTTTTTTTTTTCCTCCCTTATCCAGTCTTTTACATTATGATCATCCCCCTCCTCCAGTAATTGAACTTATTATAGTTTGAATGAGGTTCAAGCTTAGTTTGCCCCTTGTCGTTTTTCACCCCCCCTAACCACATAATTTAAATAGTAATAAGAGCTATATTTGTGATGTATTCCTATATACTATTACATCGGACACACACTTCCGAATAAATATAAAAATATATATATATATAAAAAAAAACTTGCTCCATTTTTCATTATAGATGAGCTGTTTTTTGACCGTGGTCCATCCAATATAAAGTTTTTCCCCCAGTGAATATATATCCCCCGAGTTTCTATATGTTAGACCCTGTGTCTCTCTGATTTTTGCCTGTTTTTTCTGAGCACCAGCGTACATTGGTTGTGTTTTTTTCCCCATGCCTCTGAACTTTGTTCACCTCTCTGTCACTTGCTCCGTACTGCATTTCATTGAAGGTTCCACAATATACTCCACACATAGCCCTCGGCCATCCGCTCTCTTCTAGCAATTCCTTGACAGCAATTTGAGCTCCATCATTATACCCTTAGGCTGCCTGCCTAATAGGAAACCACCTTAGGACTAGGATAAATTACGACTCGGGGCGGTAGTCCTGTGGTTGATGTCTCTGCTCCTCCATGAAATTGTGCTGTTTTTCTTTCTTTTACACCAGGTTCTAACCCCGTGTATGTCGTTCAGTATATCTATTATATATTATATATCTATTTTGTTTTTTCTTTTGTCAGGATTAATGTACATATTTACTGTATGTTAGTAGAAGTGTATATAACTTTTTTTGATCATAATTCAATTTTCAGGGAACTGTTGGAACATACAGATTTCTAGAATGATCTGGATCCCGCCCGCTTTCAAAGTTTTTTTCAGGATGGGTGTTTCCTATGACATCATTGCATGCTTTTATACTTCACCATCTCACTTGAAACCAGATTTGATGTTCTCTTGCCAGTGTCCTGATGAAGGGAGCTGTGTCTCCAGAAACGCGTAGACTTGTGCATGTTATTAAAGTAGCACTAATCTCTTCCTGGATCCATTGAGTCCTTGGCGCGGAATTAAGACCCTTCTTCTATCACTCTCTGTTATATTTTTTTATTAATACAGACCATGATATGATTTTTTTTTTTTTGCCAAAAAAAAAAAAAAGTAACATACAACCTAGTTAAAAATAAGTCATTTTCTGAGTATTCATTCCACATAAAAGGGGCTGTCTAGAAAAGACTTAAGGCCACTTTACACGCAACGACATCGCTAACATGATGTCATTGGGGTCACGGAATTCGTGACGCACATTCGGCCTCGTTAGCGACGTCGTTGCGTGTGAAACGCACAAACGACCGAGCAATTTTACTTGCCTTATCATTGATCGTTGACACTCTGTCCATTTCCCAAATATCGTTGCTGTAGCAGGACGCAGGTTGTTCGTCGTTCCTGCGGCAGCACACATCGCTATGTGTGACACCGCAGGAACGAGGAGCAACCTCGTACTTGCAGCCGGCCGCAATGAGGAAGGAAGGTGGGCGGTGGAATGTTTGTCCCGCTCATCTCTGCCCCTCTGCTTCTATTGGGCGGCCGCTTAATGACGTCGCTGTGACGCTGAACGAACCGCCCCCTTAGAAAGGAGGCGGTTCGCCGGCAACAGCGACGTCGCTAGGCAGGTAAGTAGTGTGACGGGTGTTAGCGCTGTTGTGCGCCACGGGCAGCGATTTACCCGTGACGCCCAACCGACGGGGGTGGGTCCGCACGCTAGCGATATCGATAGCGATATCGCTGTGTGTAAAGCGGCCTTTAGGCATAAGATGCATAGGTCTCTCCAACCATTACCTGTCACTGACACGATTTTGTGATTCTCTGTTAGGAGTTGTCCATACTAAATGTATCTACTGTATTTGCAGCCACCCGGTGGTTGTTGTGAAGCCTATCAAAAGATTTAGTTAATATATAGCGATATTGTATTGATTAGGATTTATTGGGCGAATTGGAGCTTTTAAGCAAATTCAAGAAAAAGAAAAAGTAGATCCATCAGGAGGTCAAATTGCTGTTTTTGACTTACAAACACTGATGCAAAACACTGACCGTAATACTGCAGTGTAAGGCTATGTGCGCACGTTGCATTTTTTCCAGCGTTAACGCTGCGTTTTGAACTACAGCGTTTCAGAGACAAATTGCATGCGTTCTGCTTCCCCAGCAAAGTCTATGAGAAGTCTGAAAATTCAATGCGCATGCTGCCTTTTTAAACGCAGCGTTTTGGATGCCAAAAATCGCTGCAGAAAAAAAGCAGCATGTCACTTCTTTTGTGCATTGTAGCTGTGTTCTCCACCCATTGAAATCAATGATGTGGGTCAAAACGCAACCAAAATGAACTTGGAATGCATTTTTGTTGCGTTCCGCATGCTTTTTTGGCAAGCAAAGAGCAGGTCTTCAGTCTCTCTCTGTCAATGTCAGTCAATCTCTGTCTTTGGATGTCGGTCAATCTCCCTCTATCGGTCAGTCTCTTTCTCTGTTAGTTGGTCGCTCTGTCTGTCTCTCTCTCTCTGTCCATCAGTCTCTCTCTTTCTGTCTTTCACTCTCTCTGTCCTTTGGTCGGTCTCTCCCTCTTCTTCATACTCACCGATCCCCGATCACCAGCGCGGTGCTGCACGGCTGTCACAAGCTCCGGCGGCTTTTCCTCTTTTGAAAATGCTGGCCGCTCATTATTCAATCTCGTATTCCCTGCTTTCCCCGCCCACTGGCGCCTATGATTGGTTGCAGTCAGATACGCGCCCACTCTCAGTGACAGATGTCTCACTGCAGCCAATCACAGCTGCCGGTGGGCGTTTCTATATTGTGCAGTAAAATAAATAAATAATTTTAAAAAAATGACGTGTGGTCCCCCCCAATTTTGATACCAGCCAGGGTAAAGCCACACAGCTGAAGGCTGGTATTCTGAGGATGGGGATCTCCACGTTATGGGGAGCCCCCTACCCTAACAATATCAGCCAGCAGCCACCCGGAATTGCCGCATCAATTAGATGTGAGAGTCCCGGGACTCTACCCGGCTCATCCCGAATTGTTCTGATGCGGTGGCAATCGAGGTAATAAGGAGTTAATGACAGTAGCCCATAGCTGCCATTAAGTCCTAGGTTAATCATGGCAGGCGTATCCCCGAGATAACTTACATAATTAACCTGTAAGTTAAAAAAAATAAACACATACCCCCAAAAAAATCCTCTAATTGGAATTAAGGACAAAAATACCCACCCTCTTTCACCACTTTATTAACCACACGTTAGTTAGTGTTTAGTAATCCACACGACGTCCCACGACGCTCTCAGCTTTGCTACATGAAGCTGACAGGGGCGGTCACAGACCAGATCACTCTCTATCAGCTCCACACAGCAACTGAAGTGAGCCGAATGATCAGCGATGACGTCAGTCAGTTTACCCGCGGCCACCGCTGGATCCTCCAACTGTGACAGCAAGTCGCCCGAGTGACTGAAGTGAGCAGCGCGATCAGCGATGACGTCACAGGTGAGTTGCGGTCTCGGGTGGAGGACTCCAGCTGGCCGCAGGTAACCTGAGTGACGGCAGCGCTGATCGCGCTGCTCACCTCAGTCACTCAGGGGATTAACGGTCACCGGTGAGTCCTTCATGGGTGACTGCTAATCAGGACGCGACACACAGACAGAGCCGTGGTATGACAATGAAGTCGGGTGAAGTTCATCCGAATTCATTCTCATCAGGCGACTCTGTCTGCTGTCAGCGGGCATGTAGCAGAGCTCAATTGCCTTAGGACCGCACTGCAGAAAATGCATACAAAATGCATGCAAAATGCATCCAAAATGCATGTTTACCTACCGCCGTGAGAGGGGCCCGGCCGCTTCCTCCGCTTGCTCGGGCCGAGCCACTAGAGGTCCGGGCTCGGGTTCTCGGTGGCACGAGCGCCTCTGGACCGGGGCCACGTTGCTCTTGTTAAGGGGACGCAGTGGGGGGTTGGTGGTTGTGTAACGGGTTGTGACGCCACCCACGGGTCGTGGTGACGGGGGATGCACCACCGCTGCGGCTGAAGTGATGGCGTGCTCGTCCGGGATTGGTGTTTCGGCCGCAGCTGAGATATTGGCCCCTCTGTGGGTAGGCGCGGTGTGTCCCGGGGCCCTGGTGGGGGTGGTGGACTGTAAGGGATGATGTTGTCGTCGGGGTGCAGGGCGCCATGCCGCGGTGTACTGTCGTGCCTGGATGGCACTGGTGTACTCACGATTGATTCACACTCAGAGTCACTGGTAAACCAAAGTTCGGTAGTGGTCGGTCCCCATGGCCGGCTGCTGATGTCCCCTGTGGGGTTGATGGTGGCCCCTTTTCCCGTGCACCTCTGGATGTTTGTGTTTCAACCCCCCTGCCTAAGCAGCGGTAGCCCGCTCCCCGGCGTTGAGCTGCCGGAGGAGCCCTCGGTTGCCCGCAGGCGCTGGCTCGTCGGGTGTTTGGCCCTTGGCAGTGGCGCTCACCCGGTCTCAATGGGCTTTTGCCTTCTTTCGGGACTTTGGGTGTGTATGAACCCGTGAGGTCCGGCCAACAATAAGTCAATTTGCCTATACTCAGTGGCTTCTAAGCTAGGACGGGGTCTGAGTACCCTCCTGTTGGTGCTCCGGTACACGGTTGACTCCCCGGTTCGGGACCAGCGGGCTCCAACCCAGGCCCGGTCCATACGGTTCCGCTGGTTGCTGTACCGGTACTCCTGCAGACGGCCACCACCGTCTGCCTGCCTGACATTCTCTAAGGGGCCCAGGCTCCTACCCAGGTCCCTGACAGCTACTCCTCTACCACTCACTGTCAACTCCAAAACTCATCTGTTTGAACTTCCTGCCCCAGGACAGTAGTCTCCTCGGTGGGCATGTCTTTCCACCTGACTCCGCCCACCTGGTGTGCTCTACTCGCCCTGAGGGAGGCATCAGGTCTCCCTTTCGGGTGACATGTGTGTGACCTCACAGGGGATGGAGGTGTGTGTGTATGTGGTAGATGTTATTACCTTTGACCCCTGGGGTCCAGGGCGTCACACATGCATTTTGGATGCATTTTTTTTTACAAACGCAGTGTTTACAGTTCTGAGGGTGCGTTCTTTTCCGCACTGCACAGAACGCAACGTGCGCACATATATTTAAAGTGACCTTAAAATGCAAATGCAAAGCTGGCGAGGTGTTTTTGCAATATATAAACAAGTACCATGTGCTTGCTTTTTCTTTTCTTCATAAAAAGAAAATGACCTTATGTAAAAGAAAATAAATTCCATTATTTAACGCCAAGCTGCAAGCATTGTGCTGCCTGATATAAATATAATATGTAAAAATGCCTTGTATCTGTTTATTTTCTAACTAACTATTATATATTTTGCTCATATAGAGTAACAGAATTGTACAATTACCTACAAATCAAGCGATTACATTTATATACCATGGTCAAAATATAATGTAATTCTCAAAGTTTATTAACTGCTGTATTTTGGTAGTCAGTGCCTTGAACGAAAAAAAAAAAAAAAGACTTTATATCTGGAATATATTTACATTTAACAGCCACTCCAGCAATGGATCAGTCACCTGCTTCTCTAAAATTATGCTCAGGGGAGTTATAAAATCCCATGAAGGCAAAAAAGCTCAAAGTAAATTATTTTTAATTGCTTTAGGTGATAACTCTTGACTTCAACTTTAGGAAAAACACAAAAAAATTAATGGCCTTAGATAAAAATCCTACAAACACTAATTTACTTTCATGTAATTAGGGTACTAGTAGTTCAAGCTCATGAAATCTTTATTAATAAAAAAAATAGAAAGAAAATAAATTGTAACGCTGCTTATTTGGTGCCGTGTGTCGAATGACTTTGATGCCAGAATAGTTTTACTGTATTCAAGCCACGTCACAGCCTAACACATTGCCCTGAGATTGGAAGTGAGTGACAAGACAAGCTTTCATAGTACCCCTGATGAGAAATGTTCAATTTAGACTAAGCATCTACAGATTAGAATAAAGCACTGAAACTGCTTAAACTGCAGCAGTTGACAGGAAATTGATGCCCCAGTTGCTTTCTGACTAGTGGAAATTAGTTCTTTCAGAGCAGGTTTTTTAAATGGAAGTGAAACAGGTAAAATCTTGAGTGGGATAAAAAAAAATACCCTGAGCAAGTGATAGGAAGTCTGATGGCTACATTAAATGTACACATATCTCTGTTTAGATGCCCTCACACTTAGTATTTTCAGGAGAAACACTGATGTTCCAGCAGTCTTGGACAAGCTTTTCTGTGGCAGTTTTTTTTAAGGAGTTTTTATCATGCACATGACTAGTGGGGTTTACTAAGTGTCTGGTGAACCCCCAGAAGATGTTTCAAGACACAGGGGATAAAGAGATCACGATACAATGGAGGTCCCTGCCACTAGGGAGAGGGGTGAGGGGGCACCTGCTTGGACTCACCTCAAGTTGACTCCTGAGCTCCCTAGCATCCCCCTCAGGGGCTGGCTGGGCTGGAAGGCAGGGGGGAAATTGCCTCCTGGGCTGCTCTCCCAGCTTTTGTAGAGGGCCGGCCGCCTGCTGCATTTTGTCATCATAACACACATGGCCTCACACAGTGAATTGCATGCGGCCGTGTCTCCTGTACTGTGATGGTGCAGACTGACACATTACAGGCACACACAGTGCTGACCGGATGCATAGTACAGCAGACATGGCAGTGCGTGTTATAATGGCGTCAGACAGCTCGCGCTGCCTCTGTCCAGCTGAAGAGGA
This sequence comes from Anomaloglossus baeobatrachus, assembly GCF_048569485.1. Taxonomy (NCBI): domain Eukaryota; kingdom Metazoa; phylum Chordata; class Amphibia; order Anura; family Aromobatidae; genus Anomaloglossus; species Anomaloglossus baeobatrachus. The sequence goes on along the minus strand of NC_134353.1, from coordinate 206,198,107 downwards.
GCATTAGACAAGGGTTGCGGCGACATCTCAGTGGCTAGAAGGATCTGCCTGGGTAGTGGGCGTGACCGGCTTGGTTAGTGGGCGTGGTCATGCTTCCTCCTGTTCACTATATTCATGCACCAGTGGCTTCACTCCTCTCTCCCCCGTGCCCCCTATCTGGAGGTCTTACCTCAGGCCCCCGCTTCTATTATAAACAACTCCAGGACTATGTGGGGTTTCTTTCTGGTATCACCTATGTTGGCTGATGCCCCGCCCCTTCTTATCACATGGGTGTGACGTCAGCAAGGTCCTTTAGCACACTGGGATTTACCATTAAACAAGTCTGTGTTCCGCACGGGAGACAAGAGAAGAAGTTTCCACCATCAGTAAAAGCCCACCAGTGTGTGGGTGTCTAAGTGTATAGGATTGTGTATATTTATGTGTGTGTCTGATTATTTGTATGTGAATGTCTTCAAATATGTATACACTTCTATGTGACTATATCTGTGTATGTGTCTGTATATATATGTTTATATGGCTGTACGCTGTGTGTGCCTGTTTGTGTGTATATGTCTGTGTATATGGCTATATGCTGTATTTAGCTGTCTGTGTGTATATGTATGTGTATATGGCTGTACAGTGTGTGTAGCTGTCTGTGTGTATATACTGTATATGTATATATGGCTGTACGCTGAATGTAGCTGACTGTGTGTATATGTATATATATATGGTTGTACGCTGTGTGAAGCTGTCTTTGTATATGCATGTGTATATGGTTGCACGCTGTGTGTAGATGTCTGTGTGTATATGTATGTGTATATGGCTGTATGCTGTTTGTAGCTGTCTGTGTGTATATGTATGTGTATATGGCTGTACATTGTGTGTACTTGTCTGTGTATATGTCGGTGTATATGGCTGTACGCTGTGTGTAGCTATGTGTGTATATGTATGTATGTATGGCTGTATGCTGTTAGTACGTGTATGTGCGCTGTGTATAGGTGTCTGTGTATATGTATGTGTACAGTGCCTTACAAAAATATTCAGCCCCCTTGATTATTTCAACCTTTTCCCACATTTCAGGCTTCAAACATAAAGATACAAATTTAAATTTTTTGGTGAAGAATGAACAAGTGGGACACAATTGGGAAGTTGAACGAAAGGTATTGCTTATTTTAAACTTTTTTTAAAAAAAATAAAAAACTGAAATGTGGAGCATGCAATATTATTTGGCCCCTTTACTTTCAGTGCAGCAAACTCACTCTAGAAGTTCATTGAGGATCTCTAAATGATCCAATGCTGTCCTTTATGACTGATGATGATAAATATAAGCCACCTGTGTGTAATTAAGTCTCCGTATAAATGCACGAGCTCTGGGATAGTATCAGTGTTCTGTTTGAAGCACAGAGTGCATAATGAATACCAAGGAACACAATAGGTAGGTCCGTGATACTGTTGTGGAGAAGTTTAAAGCTGGATTTAGTTACAAAAAGATTTCCAAAACTTTAAACATTCCAAGAAGCACTGTGCAAGCGATCATATTGAAATTGAAGAAGTATCATACCACTGCAAATCTACCAAGACCCGGCCGTCCCTCAAAACTTTCATCTCAAACAAGGAGAAGACTGATCAGAGATGCAGCCAAGAGGCCCATGATCACTCTGGATAAACTGCAGAGATCTACAGATGAGGTGGGAGAGTCTGTCCATAGGACAACAATCAGTCGTACACTGCACAAATCTGGCCTTTAAAGAAGAGTGCAAGAAGAAAGCTATTTCTCAAAGATATCCATAAAAAGTGTCATTTAAGGTTTGACACAAGCCACCTGGGAGACAAATCAAACAAGTGGAAGAAGGTGCTCTGGTCAGATGAAACAAAATCAAACGTTTTGGGCACAATGTCAAATGATATGTTTGGCGTAAAAGCAACACAGCTCATGACTTTGAACACACCATCCCCACTGTCAAACATGGTGGTGGCAGCATCATGGTTTGGACCTACTTTGCTTCAGCAAGGACAGGGAAGATGATTAAAATTGATTGGAAGATGGATGGAGTCAAATACAGGACAATTCTTGAAGAAAACCTGTTGGAGTCTGCAAAAGACCTGAGACTGTGACAGAGATTTGTCTTCCAACAAGACAATGATCCCAAACATATAGCAAAATCTACAATGGAATGGTTCACAAATAAACGTATCCAGGTGTTAGAATGGCCAAGTCGAAGTCCAGACCTGAATCCAATTGAGACTCTGAAAACTGCTGTTCACAAACACTCTCCATCCAACCTCACTCAGCTCGAGCTATTTGCAAAGGAAGAATGGGCAAGAATTTCAGTCTCTCCATTTGCAAAACTGATGGAGACATAGCCCAAGCGATTTGCAGCTGTAATCGCAGCAAAAGATGGTGCTACAAGTATTAACTTAAAGGGGCCGAATAATATTGCACGCTCCAATTTTCAGTTTTTTATTTTTTAAAAAAGTTTAAAATAAGCAATGAATTCCATTCAACTTTACAATTGTGTCCCACTTGTTGTTGATTCTTCACCATAATATTAAAATTTGTATCTTTATGTTTGAAGCCTGAAATGTGGGAAAAGGTGGAAAAATTAAAGGGGGCCGAATACTTTCGCAAGGCACTATATATGGCTGTACGCTGTGTATAGGTGTGTGTGTGTGTGTATTTCTGTACCCTGTGTGTGCATGTCTATGCCGTATGGGAGTACATGTGTGTAAATGTGTTCACATTTTTGTACTGTATGTTTACATGTCCGTGTTTCTGGGGTTGTGTATGTTTGTGAGATGCCTGTATGTAAGGCTGCATGCCCACGATCAATGTTCACAGTATTTTATATTCTGAGTGTTTTCGCTGCATTGTACAGTACAAGCACAGTGGATGGGATTTCTAGAAATCCTATGTCCACTGTTTGTCTACAGCCCACAGCGAAAACTGGCCTGTGGTGCGGCTTCCCAAGCCCTGGCATGTCAATTTATTGCTATGTAGCCACAAATGTCTCCACAGAGAGAACAGAAAAGACAGACCCCAGAGGCCCAAACCCTAACTTTGGGCTGCCACAACTTGGGGGCCACTGCCTTATGATTGCCCCCCAGGCTAAAATGTGCAAGCCAGCCCCTGGTCCTTATACAGGTTCTTTCAACCTGTTGTGAGCAGGATACCTTATTCCCTAAGCTGGCCCTATACTAACCCTGCCTAGTGAGTAGGCCAATGAGTTCACTAGACTCAATACTACAATACAGAAACATAAGGGAAGGAATAAAAACGGGGAAATAGACACCAAGAAAAAGACACTCCAGGCGGCTTCAGTGCAGAAAATGCCACTGCTGCACAGAACATGATAGACTTCTTCCAGAGCTTGCTCCTTCCAAAGTGGACCACATAGAAATGAGGATTCAGTTTCTATCACAGGCAGCATGTGATCAGATCACATTGACTTAAATAGAGAAGGGGGATCTCAAAGAGCCACACCTGATATTGACAGCTAAAGCCAGCAGCCAGGCAGAAAAGGGTGCTTAACCCTTACAGCACCACAAGGCAGGAGATGTTATTAAATAACAGCAGTGAACCTGCCAGCAGTGAGGTGCTGTGAGCTTCTGGCACCAGATTCACTCGGGGTGTCCCCCAAACAAGATAAACTCATGATATTTTTTTTTTGGTTGTTTAAATTTAAATCTTTTGCATTTTTTGTAAACATATTGATTCATCATAGCCTTTGCACAATTTTTCTTAATTTACTATTGTGTCTTTTTTGTCTGAACCCAAATCAGTATTCTATTTGCTCCTTTTTTGAAGTCTCACCAGTTGCTTTTTTTCCACGTTATGGGCAAAGTTTAGTGATCCCAGATGTTTTTGCTTGATTAATCAATAGAGATGAGCAGACCCAAACTTTAAAATTCAGTGTTCATACAAATGACATAACAAAAAAATCAGTGTACGAGTTCAGAGTAAACTACTCAAGCAAGCATTCCTGTACTCAGGTACATTTGGTGCTTGGCCCAGTGTGAGCCACTTGCAGTGTTTGAATGGCTTGCACTGGAGGTTAAATCAGCATTATCGGATGTAGTGTGTACAAAAAATAAAAATAAAAAACCCTCTCCCTCCCCTGGGAGTGTTCTGTTTATGGCTGCTTGTATGTGGGCAGAGAGCCAAACTGTTAAATCAGTGACTTCCAATGAAGTTTGGGTCAAAGTCTGAACTAACAGAATTTGAATTTCTACAGGTCCTCTCAGCTCTATTCATGAATTGGGACTTTTTGGTGCAATTTCACTCCCGTCCTCGCTTGACGTATTTTCGAGAAATCAAAAATTTGGATCAACTTTTAGAGTCATATTAAAACTTCTGATGGTTAAAGTCACAAAAGCAGGTTCAAGACAAGTAAAAAGCACATTTCTAACTTTGTGCCAATTCATAGGTTTCATGTGCTATTTTGATTACGGTAAATTAGGGCAAAAAAGTAGGAAAGGGAATGAAATCCCCCCGCAAAAGATAAGTTGTGACAATCATGGTTTTTTGTAAATTCTTCACAGAATTTTGTGCATAAAAAAACCCAAGAAATGAATGTCAAAAAGATGACTTGAAACCAAAAAAATGATGTGATACCAAAAAAATCTGCATAGCATTTTTTTCAAAAGTAACCTTCAAATTATAATTCTAATCTCTATAACTCAGGACAATTACAATGGTGCTGTTTAGCTGCATTGAAGGAACTTGGAATGTTATCCTCTTTGTGTCTATTTTCCCCCAATCTGTCTCCCTCTCATGTGTTGTATTATTGTAGTGGTGAGACTAGTGCTCTCCCTGGCCTTCTTACTAGTCAGGATGAGTTCAAGGCACGCGAGGGCCTTTGCATGTGATCGGCAATGGGCGGAAGGATCCGTTAGGGATGTCAGAGATTGAAGAGATCAGCTTCAGGTGAGTGTAGAAGGTGACCTCACTCCCCCTCCTTAGCGACAGGGCGCACCTTTGTATATTGTTCACCATATACCCTGTATGTTGCAGTGCTTGCTGGGGATTCCTTATACCTGGTGGAATCTCGGTAGTCACTGCGTGACATTATAACTGTCCGCTTTGTTTCTGGGATCTTAAATGGGTCAGCCAATGCTTAAATGGGCGTGGCTGGCCGGTAAAGGTCTAAAAGATGAAAAAATAATGACATGGCCCACTTGTTCACCTGATCTGAACCCCAGAGAGAACCTTTGGTGCCTCATAAAATGTGAGATCTACAGGGAGGGAAAACAGTACAGCTCTCGGAACAGTGGAGGCTGTGTTGGCTGCTGCATGCAATGTTGATCGTAAACAGATCAAGCAACTGACATAATACATGGATGGTAGGCTGCTGAGTGTCATCATAAAGAAAGGTGGCTATATTGGTCACAAATTTTTGGGGGTTTTGTTTTTGCATGTCAGAAATGTTTATTTCTAAATTTTGTGCAGTTATATTGGTTTACCTGGTGAAAATAAACAAGTGAGATGGGAATATATTTGGTTTTTATTAAGTTGCCCAATAATTCTGCACAGTAATAGTTACCTGCACAAACAGATATTCTCCTAAGATTGCCAAACCTAAAAAACCCCACTCTAACTTCCAAAAATATTAAGCTTTGATATTTATGAGTAGAGATGAGCAAACCGGTCGCGGTTCGGCTCGAGCTCGGTTCGCCGAACCGAGGCCTGGTTCTAGTTCGGTTTGGCGAACCACTCGAACCCCATAGGAAACAATGGGAGGCAATCACAAACACATAAAAACGCATTTTAAATGTACACATACAGTTAATAAACATTGCCATAACACTTACCTGTCCCCGGGATGCGTCCTGCACTCTATCTCCTGCAGCTTTTCCATCGGTAATCGCTGCGTCCTCCGGGAACACCAGCAGTGATGCAGGACCTATCGTGACGTCAAAATACCCATGTGACCAGTCACGTGTCTATTATCTCATTGTCATTGCATCTCTCTGTTACACGGTGTACGTTTGTGGATCGCAGTGTACCGGTGACATGCTCTAGCACACGGTCGACTCCTTGCTCTGCTTCCCCATTCCCTTAAGGTACCGTCACACTAAGCGACGCTCCAGCAATCCCACCAGCAACCTGACCTGGCAGGGGTCGCTGGAGCGTCGCTACACGGGTTGCTGGTGAGCTGTCACACAGGCAGATCTCACCAGCAACCAGTGACCAGCCCCCAGCCAGCAGCAACGCGTGGAAGCAATGCTGCGCCTGGTAACTAAGGTAAATATCGGGTAACCAACCCGATATTTACCTTGGTTACCAGCGCATACCGCTTAGCGCTGGCTCCCTGCACTCCTAGCCACAGTACACATCGGGTTAATTTAACCCGATGTGTAGTCTGGCTATGTGTTCACGGGGCAGGGAGCCGGCATTGACAGCGTGAGAGCGGCGGACGCTGGTAACGAAGGTAAATATCGGGTAACCAAGGAAAGGGCTTCTTGGTTACCCGATGTTTACCGTAGTTACCAGCGTCCGCAGAAGCCGCCTCCTGACCGGCTGACACAGCCATCAATAACGGAGATGACCGTTGCCATAGCAACGCGTATGGTAGCGGTGACGGGGACGTCCCGCTACCAGCACGTAGCGGCACCGGAATCACGTGATCGGAGCAGCGTTGCTATGGCAACCCGTGCCACCGCTTACAGCCGGGAGCCTGTGGTCACTCTCACAGAGTGATTTCTGCACGGAGCACAGCGTCTTCCCCAATGCAGCTGTGCTGTCTGATGGACCAGACAGAGCTGCATGTGTTGAAGGGGAAAGAAGAAGAGCAGGATCGTGGAGGGCTGAGAGGGGGTAATAAAGATGGAGTCTCTAATGTGTCTGTGTATTTATTTCTATTAAAGTGTATTTTTTCTGTGTGGTGTTTTTTTTTTAACCCTTTATTGGAGATTCTTAATGGCCGGGTCAAACGTGCCTGACATTAAGAATCTCTGACTTAATACTAGCTAGTAAAACAAAGCCAGTATTAACTCATGATTACCCAACAAGCCACCCGGCTTCAGGGCTGTTGGAAGAGTTGGATACAGCACCGGATGATGGCGCTTCTATGAAAGCGCCATTTTCTGGGGTGGCTGCGGACTGCAATTTGCAGCAGAGGGGCCCAGAAACCTCGAACTAACCTGTGCTGTGGATTCCAATCCCCAGCTGCCTATTTGTACCCGGCTGGACAGAAAAATGGGGCAAAGCCTACATCGGTTTTTTTTTGTTTGTTTTTTTTTAATTATTTCATAAAATTCATGAATTAAGTAAAAAAAGGGCTTCCCTATATTTTAAGTTCCCAGCCGGGTACAAATAGGCAGCCGGGGGTTGGGGGCAGCCGTACCTGCCTGCTGTACCTGGCTAGCATACAAAATATGGCGAAGCGCATGTAATTTTTTTTGTAGTTTTTTGGCAAAAAAATAAAAAATGCTTCCCTGGATTTTCCATTGCCAGTGAAGGTAACACCAAGCAGTGGTGGTTAGCAGCCAGTAGCTGCTTGGATTACCCTTCTAGCAATACAAAAAATGCAGCGGGAGCCCATATATATATTTTTTTAATTATTTATTTAAATACCTAAAAACAAAAAGGGCTTCCCTGTATATTGATTGCCTGACATGACCGTGCTATAAAAATAAATCATTAAAAAAAATGACGTAGCGCTCCGCGGTATTTTTGATTCTCAGTGCAGATAAAACAGACAGCTCTGGGTTGCCACCCCCATCTGCCTGGCGTTACCTTGGCTGGCAATCAAAATACAGGGAAGTCCATTAATTTTTTCTATTTAAAAAATAGTTAAAAAAAATGACGTTGGGTCCCCCCATTTTTGATAGCCAGCTAGGGTAAAGCAGACGGCTGTAGCCTGAAAACCACAGCTGGCAGCTTTACCGTGGTTGGGGATCCAATGTGGAGGTCACACCAGGCTCTTTTTTACAGTTATTTTATAAATATTAATAATTACAAAAAAAAAGTAGGGTCCCCCCAAAATTGGATCACCAGCCAACGTAAAGCGGACAGCTGTGGTCTGGTATTCTCAGGGTGGGAAGGTCCATAGTTATTGGGCCTTCACAGCCTAAAAATAGCAGGCCGCAGGCACCCCAGACGTGGCGCATCAACTAGCTTCACCCCAGCTCATCCCGTGCCCTGGTGCAGTGACAAACGGGGTAATAAATGGAATTGAGACTAGCTGTAAAGTCACCTGACATCAAGCCCAGCAGTTTGTGATGTCATGGCGTCTATCAGATACCTGACATCATAAACTGTCAGTACTAACAAAAAAAATCGACAAAAAAAAATTTATTTGAAAAAACATTCCCCAAAACATTCCCTCTTTCACCAATTTATTGTAAGAAAAAAAATAAGGGGGTCCCACGATGACTCTGGACCATCTAGAATATGGGGGGCAGACGCTCATGGAATGTATCCCCCATTTTCTAGGAGTGCAGACCCTCCATGTGAGGAGTGTGGGTGCAATGAATCTGCACTCACTCTCCCTGGGTCCACAGCAGCAGAGTCCATGTCGTAACGGTTGCTACCAAAGCTGCAATGCCCTGCTCATGAGGTAAGGGCATGCCTAATCAGGAGAACTATTCTACATTTCCAAATATTGGTATTTGCTGATATTATTGCTATTCTACCTACTATATATTGGGGATAGGATCATGGAGATGGAATACCCCTTTAAGTCCAGTTATCCAGCTGAATAAATACTAAACAACAGAGCTCGCTATTTAGATGTGTTTTCTTGTGGCGTATAACGGACTCTCATGTTTGGTAGTTGTTCAGCAGGGCAACTATAAAATCAAATACCTCCATTTGGAAATGTAGTATAGCTCTCCTGATCAACTATGTTCCTTACCTCATGAGCAGAGCATTGCAGTAATAATAATAATAATTTATTCATTTATATAGCGCTATTAATTCCATAGCGCTTTGCATACATTGGGAACACTGTCCCCATTGGGGCTTACAATTTAAATACCCTATCTGTATATCTTTGGAGTGTGGGAGGAAACCAGAGTACCCGGAGGAAACCCACGCAAACACGGGGAGAACATACAAACTCCCTGCAGATGGTGTCCTGGGTGGGAATTGAACCCAGGACCTCAGCGCTAGAGTTGAGCGCGGTTCGTGGTTCGAGGTTCTCCAGTTCTAGGCTCGAGTGATTTTGGGGCCTGTTCTAGATCGAACTAGAACTCGAGCTTTTTGCAAAAGCTCGATAGTTCTAGAAACGTTCCTATCATCAGTGCTGGTTACCACGAGGGAGCAGCGATGATCGGAAGGAAAAGCAGCGGGAGACAGAGTGCAGGACGCATCGCGGGGACCTGTAAGTATAATGGCAATGTTTATTAACTGTATGTGTATATGTATAATGTGTTTGTATGTATTTGTGTTTGCCTGCCATTGTTTTCAATGGGGTTCGAAGGTGTTCGTCAAACGTTGGTCGAACATTTGCCGAACTAACCCACCGTTCAACGAACCAAACCGAACTCGAACACTAGGGGGGTGGCTCAAAACTACTCACCAACAGCAATTGATTGGTGCCTCCACCAAACTAAGTAGATGCACTTCTGTATCAAAACACTATAAACACATATTAAGAAATTTTTTAAACATTTTACAGATACCTATTTTACCTATATTTTATACAAGGAGTTCAGTTATTGCAATATCCATAAAGATTCAGAACAGAATTAACACTTGAGAGAAATCCCTATATTTTACTTTATTAGGTGTGCATTAACATTAGAGTTGAGCGCGGTTCTAGGTTCGTGGTTCTCCAGTTCGCGGCTCGAGTGATTTTGGGGGCTGTTCTAGATCGAACTAGAACTCGAGCTTTTTTGCAAAAGCTCGATAGTTCTAGATACGTTCGAGAACGGATCTAGCAGCAAAAAAAACAGTTAATTCCTAGCTGGCTTTCCGCTGTAATAGTGTAAGTCACTCTGTGAATCACACTATTATGACATTTCAGTGTATAGTGTGCGGGAACAGCGCCTTCAGATCACTGCTGTTTCTATAATGGCGATCGCCATTTTTTTTTTTTTTTCCTTGTCTTCCTTCCCTAAGCGCGCGCGGGTAGTGGGGCGGGCCAGCATGTCAGCCAATCCCAGACACACACACAGCTAAGTGGACTTTTAGCCAGAGAAGCAACGGCATGTGTGATAGGATGTCCATGTCACATGTCCCTGCATTATAAAACCGGACATTTTCCTCCAGGACGCCATTATCTCTTCTGCGTCTTTAGTGTCAGACATCACTGTCGCAGCTCCGTCCTCCTGAGTCCTATCGCCGATACAGCTGTATGCGCTCCATACACAGCGTTAGACAGCATAGGGAGAGCACTTTCTATCAGTCCTTTTAAGGGCTGAAACCGGTAGGGTCAGAGCCATAGGTGACAGGTCCTGAAAACAGAGACAGCGTCTGTGTAGCCAAGGTCAGGGATTTCGTCACTGCATTTCCCCATTAGGAGGGAATAGAAAGGCAGGCTTCCATTCCTCTACCCAGAGCCCCACAATCCTGGCACTGTACCCTCCTGTCCTCTGCACACTCCAACTCTTTTTAACTAAGCCATTATGCTAGCAAACAGTCAGTGTACCTAGTGGCATCCTAAACGTGGCTATTGGACTTTTGTGTAGTCACAGTAGTGCAAAGATATTTGCAGCACATCTGCCTGCATTGCGCACTCCAACTCTTTTTAACTAAGCCATTATACTAGCAAACAGTCAGTGTACCTAGTGGCATCCTAAACGTGGCTATTGTACTTTTGTCTAGTCACACTATTGTAAAGATATTTGCAGCACGTCTGCCTGCATTGCACACTCCAACTCTTTTTAACTAAGCCATTATACTAGCAAACAGTCAGTGTACCTAGTGGCATCCTAAACGTGGCTATTGTACTTTTGTCTATTCACACTATTGTAAAGATATTTGCAGCATGTCTGCCTGCATTGCACACTCCAACTCTTTTTAACTAAGCCATTATACTAGCAAACAGTCAGTGTACCTAGTGGCATCCTAAACGTGGCTATTGTACTTTTGTCTAGTCACACTAGTGCAAATCTATGTGCAGCACCTCTGCATGACACCCTCCTGCTCTGTTTTTAATAAGCTATAATGATAGCAAAAAATACTGCCATTTAGTGGCATCATAGAACTGGCTGTTGTATTCCATTAGTGCCCCACTGGTGCCAAGCTATTTCTAGCACCTCTGCATGACACCCTCCTGCTCTGTTTTTAATAAGCTATAATGATAGCAAAAAATACTGCCATTTTGTGGCATCATAGAACTGGCTGTTGTATTCCATTAGTGCCCCACTGGTGCCAAGCTATTTCTAGCACCTCTACATGACACCCTCATGCACATTTTGCTACGCTAATGTTATAGCAAACTCATGGAATTCATTGCTGCATTTGATAATTCGGAGGGATAGAAAGTCAGGCTTCCTTTAGCTTTTCCTTCTGTTCATAGACAGCATCTCCAAGAGCAATTTCCCCTCCACATCTAAGTGTGTAGAGGCAGCTAGTGCGCATGCGTGTGCCGATTTACCCCAGCTGCAGCCTAATTACAGTGTTTCGCCTAGTGAGTATGCTCAGCCTGACTGTGCTATTCCTGACGCTAAGTCTTCATTTCGGGATACAGCGCATGCTCCCACACTAAGTGTGAAAAGCCTCTTTGCACAGGTGCTTGCAGTACGTGCCGGGTCTAAGTCCTGTTTTGTGCCTAGACACCATGCTAAAGCTGATAGTCTTTTTTCAGATACTGTATTTCATGCTACTGAGAATGCTCAGGCACTTACTGCATCAGAGACTAGGTCCGGTAATGAACTCTTTGGCCCTGCCCCTGATGTGGGGGGGCACATATAGGCCACAGGGCATCAGGTGTCCTCCCAAATGGCTTGCAGAGGGCCACCACTATGACTTGTCACCGCATTATTGATGGTCAGACGATGACTGGTGAGGTGTTTGGGTCATGGCAGCCATGAGGTCATCATTGAAGTTGCGGTTCCAAATAGGACGCTAGTTATGCCACTCATGACGTGTCACTCTACTTTTGTCTCCAGGAGGTGCATTGTGGTTCACCCTGGTTTGGGGCGGACCCAGGTTATAAAAGGGGCTGGAGCCAACAAGGAGGTGCGCAGTCTTCTATTATGCTCCGAAAGAGCACACCTCCATGTGTTGAACCCATTGCGGCTTTAGGCCAGAGGTAGGCAAGGATAGGGTGTCGATGCAGGCCACCACCACAGTTGGTAACGCAGAACGGTTAAGACCAGCTCCTGTCCTACCAGTCCTGCTTGTGCAGCCCAGTGGCATTAACAGGCCTGCTGCTGCTGATGCGCCTGCTCTCCACAGGTGTGCCCCTATGCACACGGTCAGCGTACTCAATGGCCCCTGTGTTGTTAACAGGGAGTTCCTGTGCTGGGTGGGCATGTGGACCCTGTGACGCTAACAGGGCTCACAGTCTCCAGATCCGAATGGCGTCTAACTCGGTTCAGGCTACTATTAGTTTCATAGCCACACAGCTCTGTATCCTCCACCAAACCTTCCAGTTGCCAACTTCTCCTTTTCCAACTGGGAGCACGGTGGACACTGACTGCTGATGGGGATATATACCTTTCTCTTTCTTTTCTTATTAATTTTCGTTATATAGCGGTAACATAGTATATACCACTTTATCCAAATCTGCCAGTCCCACTGTAACAGATGGTGTTTCTTCAGCAAATGTTACTGTTGCTTAACCACCAAATCCACGGACCAAAACTTTTTTCCCCTTTCCAACACACCTGTTCCCCTTTCCACCAGCATCTGTCCTTTTTCAACTCATTTTGGTAAATGACCAAAAGTGCAACTGTGCAGGGACACCGTACTCAACGCCATCTCAGCACAGCAGCCAGCCCTCGGTCCCTCAGATGTGGACAAGTAAAAGACCATTTCCTCCTATCCATGACAAAGCGTTGAGATTGACTCTGTGCAGCACTGGTGTTTAGTGGAAAAGTAGATCTAAGATTGCGTACCACATTCTGCAGATACTCCTGTATACGTGCGTCCATTTCTATGGCAGGAATTATTTTGCCAAATTTTGTCTTGTACCGGGGATGTAACAGTGTGGCAACCCAGTATTCTGGATTACTTTGAATTCGTACAATCCGAGGGTCATGTTGTAGGTAGTGCAGCAAGAAGCCGCTCATGTGTCTTGTGCATCCAGGAGGACCAAGTCCTTGGTGTGTTGGTGGCAGAGAGGTGAGAATCGTGCCTCCTTCCTCTGCCCTCTCCCCACAACCTCGCACAACCGAAATGTGAGCAAGCTCTCACTCATCTGCTGAGTCTTCCATGCCCATCGCCAGTTCCTCCTCCATTTCTTCATGGGCTCCTGCACCTTCCTCAACACTTTTTGCTGATACTATGCGCTCTTGTTAATCCCTCTCCCTCACCATGACTGCCGCATCTGCACCACCTCTGGATCAAGTTATCCCAGGCTATATGTCATAACGTATTGCAGCAGGGTTCGGCGGTGCTGTCACAAACGCTGCAACATGTGCAGATTCAAATTCCTGCGTGTGGGCACATCGCATTTCAGGCGTTTAACCACCAGACCTAAAGACTTCTGTAGCGACAAAAGTTGTTGAGCTGCTGTGTGCGCACGATGGAAGTGAGCACATAGCGAGCGTGCACGCTGCACAAGGCCATGTAGGCCGTGATGGTGTTTTAAAAATTGCTGGAGAATTAGGTTCAACACGTGAGCCATACAAGGCACGTGTGTCACATTGCCCTGACGATGGCCCGCAGCCAGGTTTGCATCATTGCCGCACACGGCTATTAAGTCACCAACGGAGTCCGCTCCGTCAATTTGTACTCCGGTCGCCAGGTGACAACGTGTTCCTTTCATGAATAGTGCTGATGATGGGAGAGGAGTCGATGCCAGCGGCGCAGGTGGACACAGGTTATGCTCACCCACTGGGCTGCATTACCTTGACAGATGCAGAATCTCTGGCTGAATGTAGCTGGTGGGTATCTCACAGATGAAATACCATCATTCAGCTACAACCAATGGGAAGACACCACACCCTTTTTTATGCACATCCTGTCTGCAGACCACTGCCAGACATAGCTATGAACCTCTGGTTAATTTTACCCCCAGTTCAGTTTTATGATTTTGTGTGCTTGTTACCTGACTACTTTTCCTGCTTGCTGTTTATGTACCTTGTTGGCCGATCCGCATTTCACCTCTGCTTGTTTTCTGATTAAGTCCTGGCCATCCCATTCTGTTCCTGTTCCTCAATTAATGTTTTGACCCTGCCTGACTACTATTCTCTGGAACTGTAGCCTTCCACAGGTATTAATCACCTTGGGCCCTGTGCAATTCCGAATCCCTGTATAGGGGTTAAAGGGTTTCAGGGTTCTAGGGGTCCTGCTTGGTGAGTGGCTTCCCTCTAGCCTATCATTAACAGCCCATCTGAGTGTGTGGATCAAGGAAGGCGTTACACCGTGCTCTCTGCAGAAGGCCATGTGGGCCAGGATAGTGCTTTAAAAATTGCTGGACAACCAGGTTCAACACGTGAACCACACAAGGCATGTGTGTGACATTGTCACAGCGAAGGGCCGCACCCATGTTTGCATCATTGTCGCACCCGGCCTTCCCTGGCTGCTGGTTGAGTGGAGACAACCATTGATGAAACTCGGTATCCAGAGCTAACCGTCCACAACTTCTCAGCGGTGTGACTCACATTTCCCATACATTTCAAAGTAAAACTTTGACCGCCTGATGGCATTGAGCTCTGCTGCCAGCATAGTAAGGAGGTGTGTGGTAGTCCTTGTGTGCAGTTACAAGGAAGGGTGGCCTGACCACACAGGGTTTGCGCCAAGGTGGAGGACCCACACGAGGTTGAAGAGGCAGAAGCAGTGTATTAACTTCTACATACAGAAGAAGGATTGAAACAACTCGTGGGGACGGCAAGACTTGTACAGCAGACCCTTCTCCATCTCTCACCATAGTTTGCCAGTGCCCAGTCAGTGACATGTAATGACCCTGTCTATGCTTACTGGTCCAAGTATCTGTGTTGAAATGCACCCTGTCGCACACAGATTTTCTCAAGGAAGTGGTGATGTTGTGTGCGACATGCTGGTGTAGCGCGGGCATGCTTTTCTTGGAGAAGCAGTGGTGATTGGGCATCTGGTACTGGGGCACAGCGACAGACATAAGGTCTCTAAAATCCTGTGTGTCCACTAGGCGGAAAGGCAGCATTTCGGTAGCCAACAGCTTACAGAGGGATAGAGTCAACCTCTTAGCTTTGTCATGGGTCGCAGGAAGTGGCCTTTTATTTGACCACATCTGAGGGACAGAGATCTGGCTGCTGTGTGTAGACGGTGTTGAGTAGGGTGTCCCTGGAAAAATGCAGGTTTGTGAGGAAAGTGCAGGCGGAGACATGATGTTGCCTTCATCCAACGTTGGTGCTATCGATGTTTGAGAGAGCTGTACACACTCACTTGTTTCCCCTTCCAAACCAAATGACGACCTACCAAGCAAACTGCCTGTTGCGGTTACAGTGGTGGAAGTTGTGGGTGGAAAACAGGTGTGACAGCTGTCCCCACAGTCCTAGAAGATGACGAGCGTGCGGATGCACTGGAAGGGGCAGGCGGTGGATGGTTCGCTCCGCTAGGCCGCATTGCAGCACGGTGAGCTTCCCACCAGGCCATATGATATTTATTCATGTGACGATTCATGGAAGAAGTTGTCAAACTGCTGAGGTTTTGACCTCTACTAAGAGAACCATGACAAATTTTACAGATCACATAATTTGGGCGATCTTTTTCTATGTCAAAAAAGGACCAGGCTAGGCAAGGCTTAGAGGCCATGCGACCTGTTGATCCACCCCGAATAATGCTCAGAGGCAGAGTGGTGGCTGAGGATGCAGTTGTAGACGTGCTACCAGTGCTCCGACTGTGTCCAGGAAGGCGCAAGGTAACTTCGTCGTCGGTTGCATTTTCCTCCACCGCCTCTGTTGACCTCCTCGAGTGTCTGACTGTGGGTTGACAGTAGGTGGGATCTAGAACTTCATCATCAATTGTTGTGTTTGCACTCCCCTCCCCCTCAGACCGAGCCTCTTCTTGCCCTGACCGAATATTTAAGTTGTCATCCCAATCGGGTATCTGCGTCTCATCTTCATCAGTATGTTCCTCATTGTCTATAACCACAGGTGTTGGAAAGGCAGCATTTTGGTAGCCAACAGTTTGCAGATGCTGAAAGTCAACCTCCAAGCCATGTCATGCCCTTCTAAAAGCATGTAAAACACAGCGAGGGGACTCCAACCACAGTCTCCCTCGTTTCCACTAACTGGGCCACACACACCCCACTTGCCTGTGATCGGTTGAGCCCCCTTTTGAAAAAGAAAAAGATGCTTTGCATGAAGCACTCTCAAAAATGCGCGTGCCTTTCCCGTCCCCTGGCTGACCCAGGGGAAGAAAAGTCCTCTGAGAGCCATGACTTGTTCATCTTTGTTCTTTTAGAAACACAGCGAGGGGACTCCAACCACAGTCTCCCTCGTTTCCACTAAATGGGCCACACACACCCCACTTGACTGGCATCAGTTGACCCAATTTTCAAGAAGAAAAAGATGCTTTGCATGAAGCACTCTCAAAAATACGCGTGCCTTTCCCGTCCCCTGGCTGACCCAGGGGAAGAAAAGTCCTCTGAGAGCCATGACTTGTTCATCTTGGTTCTTTTAGAAACACAGCGAGGGGACTCCAACCACAGTCTCCCTCGTTTCCACTAACTGGGCCACACACACCCCACTTGACTGGCATCAGTTGACCCAATTTTCAAGATGAAAAAGATGCTTTGCATGAAGCACTCTCAAAAATACGCGTGCCTTTCCCGTCCCCTGGCTGACCCAGGGGAAGAAAAGTCCTCTGAGAGCCATGACTTGTTCATCTTGGTTCTTTTAGAAACACAGCGAGGGGACTCCAACCACAGTCTCCCTCGTTTCCACTAAATGGGCCACACACACCCCACTTGACTGGCATCAGTTGACCCAATTTTCAAGAAGAAAAAGATGCTTTGCATGAAGCACTCTCAAAAATACGCGTGCCTTTCCCGTCCCCTGGCTGACCCAGGGGAAGAAAAGTCCTCTGAGAGCCATGACTTGTTCATCTCGGTTCTTTTAGAAACACAGCGAGGGGACTCCAACCACAGTCTCCCTCGTTTCCACTAAATGGGCCACACACACCCCACTTGACTGGCATCAGTTGACCCAATTTTCAAGAAGAAAAAGATGCTTTGCATGAAGCACTCTCAAAAATACGCGTGCCTTTCCCGTCCCCTGGCTGACCCAGGGGAAGAAAAGTCCTCTGAGAGCCATGACTTGTTCATCTTGGTTCTTTTAGAAACACAGCGAGGGGACTCCAACCACAGTCTCCCTCGTTTCCACTAAATGGGCCACACACACCCCACTTGACTGGCATCAGTTGACCCAATTTTCAAGAAGAAAAAGATGCTTTGCATGAAGCACTCTCAAAAATACGCGTGCCTTTCCCGTCCCCTGGCTGACCCAGGGAAAGAAAAGTCCTCTGAGAGCCATGACTTGTTCATCTTGGTTCTTTTAGAAACACAGCGAGGGGACTCCAACCACAGTCTCCCTCGTTTCCACTAACTGGGCCACACACACCCCACTTGACTGGCATCAGTTGACCCAATTTTCAAGATGAAAAAGATGCTTTGCATGAAGCACTCTCAAAAATACGCGTGCCTTTCCCGTCCCCTGGCTGACCCAGGGGAAGAAAAGTCCTCTGAGAGCAATGACTTGTTCTTCTTGGTTCTTTTAGAAACACAGCGAGGGGACTCCAACCACAGTCTCCCTCGTTTCCACTAACTGGGCCACACACACCCCACTTGACTGGCATCGGTTGAGCCCCCTTTTGAAAAAGAAAAAGATGCTTTGCATGAAGCACTCTCAAAAATACGCGTGCCTTTCCCGTCCCCTGGCTGACCCAGGGGAAGAAAAGTCCTCTGAGAGCCATGTCCACATTGTCAGTGGACAGACACGTGTGCTTATCTGCCAGCAGACCCCCAGCAGCACTGAAGACAGGTTCCGAGAGAACGCTGGCTGCAGGACACGACAAGATCCCCAAGGCGTACGTGGCGAGCTCAGGCAATTTATCCAGATTGGAAGCCAAAAATGAGCAGGGCTCAAGTTGCACATTAATGGAATCGATGTTTCCTTGCATATACTCATATATCTGTGTGTCCTCCTCTTTTTCCTTGTCCAGCTCTTTTGTTTTCGCATGAGTATATGTCCTTGTCACTTTCCCATGTGTTGTGAGTTGTTTGTCACCTTTTGGACACCTTTGAGGGTGTTTTCTAGGTGTTTTTCTGTGTTTGTGATTGCCTGCCATTGTTTCCTATGCAGTTCGAGTTCGGTTCGTCGAACGTTCGACGAGCTGAACTCGAACGGGACCTCCGTTCGGTGAACCGACCTCGAGCCGAACCGGGACCAGTTCGCTCATCTCTACTCAGCGCTACAAGACTGCAGTGCTAACCACTGAGCCACGGTGCCGCCCATTTAGCTTACAGATGCATAACCACCACTCACTGTGTCTGAACACAGGAAGCTGAGCTGACAGCCGCTCTGTGCATGTGGCAGCGTCTATTGTGAAGGAGAGGGCCGTGTGGGATCAACGCTTCACAGGAACCGTGGGACACTGGGGAACACCGGTGGGGTTATAGGGGTGACCTGGCAGGGCCTGGGGAGGAGTTTTCTGTCATGGCACATGTGACAGAAATCAGAGGAGTAGGGTGAATGCGGTCAGCGCGCTGCTGTGCGCGTGGCCATCTTGGATTTCCGGGAGGGGGTCAGGGGGGGCACTTTGGTGACACCGTGGGACCGGAGGGGACCGGGGAGGAGATTTATCATGTTTGTTCATGCCAGATGGGAGATAAATAATTTTTTACCGACGCTGTCATTTACTGTAACGTGATCATCGGTATATGGTGTATACCGGTGATCACGTGAGCGGGGACCGGAAAAAACGGCCTAAATCATGATCTCCAGGGTCTCAGCTACCCCCTGAAACCACAGAGATTTTCTGACGCTGGGGGTGCTATTCACTTATTTCTGCCTGCTGTTTATAAACGGCAGATCAGAATAAAGCTACATTCACACGACCGATACGTTTTTGCGGTCTGCCAAAAACGTTTTTTTTTTTTTACGGGTGCATCCGTGTGGCATCCGTTTCTGTTCCATATATGGTTCGTATGCCATCCGTGTGCCTTCCGTTTGTTTGCGTACTGCAAAAAAACTGAAGGAGGGAAAATACATAAATTTACCCAGGATCTGTTATGCCCTGGACCCCCAGGGGTCACAGGTAACAACACACAACACCACACACACCCCCACCCCAGTGAGGCACCAGCAACCGTCAAGTCCTGACCGCCTCCCTCAGGTCTAGCAAGGCACACCAGGTGGGCGGAGGCAGGTGGATAGGCACGCCTTCCGAGGAGTCTGCTGGCCTGAGGCAGGGAAAGGACAAGTGAGTCGTGTGGGGAGAGGAGTAGTGAGAGGAGTAAAAGTGGCAAGCTGAGAGTCAGGGACTGGAACGGTCAGGCAGGCAGACGGTGGTGGCCATTTGCAGGAGTCCGGTCAGGGACTGAACTGCGGAACCATAGGGATCGAGAAGAGGGTGGTGACCCTTCGGACCCGAACCGGGGAGATAACAAGTCAACCGGAGCACCAGGCAGGGTACTCAGACCCCGTTCTAGCCCAGAAGCAACCGGGCTCAGACAAATCTACTGATTGCGGTCTGGACCTCAGGGGTTCATTCCAACCCAAAGTCCCGATAGACGGCAACAGCCCACCGATTCTGGATAAGAGCCACCGCCAATGGCCAGAGATCCAAAGGGCCAGTGCCTGTGGGCAAAAGGGCTCCTCCGGTACCCAAAAGCCGGGGAGTGGACTACCGTTGCTGAAGCATAGGAGTCACTATAGTAAATTTAAAGGTGCAGGAGAAAGGCGACATCACCAATCTCACTGGGGACACATGCAGCCGGCTGCGGGCACCGATCTACACCGAACTTGGTTTACCATTGACTCTGTGTGGTTTAATCGTGAGTACACCAGTGCCATCAGGCACCGCGCTGCAAGCGAGCCCCTGCGTCCTGCAACCCCCCGCTCCTGCCACCTGGCCCCGGGGCCAATAAACCCCCTACCCACGGAGGGGTCAACACCTAGCTGTGACCCACCACCGATCCCGGACGAGCCACCGCACCCTCACCGCAGCGGTGGTGCCCATCACCTCACCACGACCCGTGGGTGGCGTCACGAACTGTTACCGGTCACCGCGGCTCTGGCCATGAAACCGGTCCACCCCAAACCAAACAATCAAACCCCCCCTTTCCAGAGCGACGTGGCCCCCGGTCCAGAGGCGCTCGGGTCACCGACAACCGGAGAGCAGCCAAGCCCCCAGGGCGGTACAGATCCATAGCTTCAACCTACATGAGGCGGTCACATGTTCATTCCAGTGCCATTTTCTACTGCTTTTCACAGCGTAGAGCGCTCTGGTGATTTTCTTGTGCTTGTGCACTTCATATCAGTCTTTTCTGTCATTATAATGGCAGAAAGACACATAATGTCGCACTCTCCTACATTTTGTAATTTTGCACCCTTTGGTGCCTTTCATGTGGCACTAAGGGGTGCTTAGCCTTTTATGTAGCCAAAACGAAATGAAAAAAAATGACGTGGGGTTACCCCTATTTTTGTAGCCAGCTAGGGTAAAGCAGACAGCTGCAGCCTGCAGACCACAGCTGGCAGCTTCACCTTGGCTGGTAATCCAAAACTGAGGGCACCCCACGCTGTTATTTTAAATTAAATAAATAATTTAAAAAAAAAACCACGTAGGGGTCCCCGCATAATTGGATCACCAGCCAAGGTAAAGCAGACAGATGGGGTCTGATATTCTCAGACTAGGGAGGTCCATGGTTATTGAACTCTCCCCAGCATAAAAATAGCAGGCCACAGCCACCCCAGAAGTGGCGCATCCATTAGATGCGCCAATCCTGGTGCTTCGCCCCAGCTCATCCCATGCCCTGGTGCGGTGGCAAACGGGGTAATATATGGGGTTAATACCAGATGTGTAATGTCACCTGGCATCAAGCCCTGGGGTTAGTGATGTCACGCGTCTATCAGATACCCGACATCACAAACCCAGTCAGTAATAAAAAAAAATAGACGACAGACACATTTTTATTTGAAAAAACACTGCCCAACACATTGCCTCTTTCATCAATTTATTAGAAAGAAAAACAAATCCAGGTCTGCTGTAATCCAAGGAGTTCCCATGACGATCCACACTGTCCCAGTCAATGAAGAGCAGGATGTTCCCTATTGGCTGGGAGAGCAATGCAGTGACCTGAGCTAACATCAATAGCCCAGGTCACTGCAGGGGATGACAAGTGCTGCTGTCAGGAGCGAGGTACTTTACCTGCGCTGATCTCCTGCACTAATGACAGCACCTGTCACTGACTTCAATGACCTTCAAAGCCAAGTATCGCGAGCGGCCCGTGACGTCACCGCTAGTCACAGTCTCGGATCAGAAGCGAGAGAAGGTGATGTGACAAGCTGCAGCCTGCTATTTTTAGGCTGGGGAGAGTCCAATAATCATGGACCTCCCTAGTCTGAGAATATCAGACCCCAGCTGTCCGCTTTACCTTGGCTGGTGATCCAATTTTGGGGGGACCCTGACGTGTTTTTTTTTTAATTATTTATTTAATTTAAAATAACATCGTGGGGTGCGCTCAGT
This sequence comes from Anomaloglossus baeobatrachus, assembly GCF_048569485.1. Classification (NCBI taxonomy): domain Eukaryota; kingdom Metazoa; phylum Chordata; class Amphibia; order Anura; family Aromobatidae; genus Anomaloglossus; species Anomaloglossus baeobatrachus. The sequence continues at coordinate 206,176,347 of NC_134353.1, read as the reverse complement.
TTTGGATTACCAGCCAAGGTGAAGCTGCCAGCTGTGGTCTGCAGGCTGCAGCCGTCTGCTTTACCCTAGCTGGATACAAAAATAGGGGGAACCCCACGTCATTTTTTTTTAAATTTTTTTTTTTTGGCTAAATACAAGGCTAAGCACCCCTTAGTGCCACATAAAAGGCACCAAAGGGTGCAAAATTACAAAATGTAGGAGAGTGCGACATTATGTGTCTTTCTGCCATTATAATGACAGAAAAGACTGATATGAAGTGTACAAGCACAGGAAAATCACCAGAGCGCTCTACGCTCAGAAAAGCAGTAGAAAATGGCACTGGAGTGAACATGTGACCGCCTCATGTAGGTTGAAGCTATGGATCCTGGGTAAATTTATGTATTTTCCCTCCTTCAGTTTTTTTGCAGTACGCAAAAAAAAACGGAAGGCACACGGATGACAAACAGATGACATACGGACCGTATACAGAACGGAAATGGATGCCACACGGATGCACCCGTGAAAAAAAAGGACCGTTTTTTGCAGACCGCAAAAACGGATCGGTCGTGTGAATGAAGCCTTATTCTGATCTGCCATTTATAAACAGCAACACCGTATACCGATGATCACGTTACAGTAAATGACAGCGCCGGTAAAAAATTATTTATCTCCCAATTGGCATGAACAAACATGTCAGATGAGAAATAAATCTCCTCCCTGGTCCCCTTCGGTCCCCCAGTGTCGCCAAAGTGCCCCCAACCCCCTCCCAGGAATCCAAGATGACCGCGCGCACAGCAGCGCGCCGGCTGCATTCACCCTACTCCTCTGATTTTTGTCACATGTGCCATGACAAATGCGACAGAAAACTCCTCCCCAGGACCTGCCAGGTCACCCCTATAACCCCACCGGTGTTCCCCGGTGTCCCACGGTACCTGTGTAGCGTTGATCCCCGCAGCCCCCTCGTTCACAATAGACGCTGCCGCATGCACAGAGAGGCTATCAGCTCAGCTTCCTGTGTTCAGACACAGTGAGTTGTGGTAACCATGCATCTGTAAGCTACTGCAATGCCCTGCTCATGAGGTAAGGAACATAGTTGATCAGGAGAGCTATACTACATTTCCAAATGGAGATATTTGATTTTATAGTTGCCCTGCTGAACGACTACCAAACATGAGAGTCCGTTATACGCCACAAGAAAACATGTCTAAGTAGCAAGCTCTGTTGTTTAGTATTCATTCAGCACGATAACTGGACTTAAAGGGGTATTCCATCTCCAAGATCCTATCCCCAATATATAGTAGGTGGAATAGCAATAATATCAGCAAATACCAATATTTGGAAATGTAGAATAGTTCTCCTGATTAGGCATGCCCTTACCTCATGAGCAGGGCATTGCAGCTTTGGTAGCAACACTTACGACATGGACTCTGCTGCTGTGGACCCAGGGAGAGCGGGTGCAGATTCATTGCACCACCACTCCTCACATGGAGGGTCTGCACTTCTAGAAAATGGGGGATACGTTCCCTGAACGTGCCCCCCCATATTCTAGACGATCCAGAGTCATCGTGGGACCCCCTTATTTTTTTTCCTTACAATAAATTGGTGAAAGAGGGAATGTTTTGGGGAGTGTTTTTTCATATACATTTTTTTTGTCTATTTTTTTTTGTTAGTACTGACAGCTTTTGAAGTCGGGTATCTGATAGACGCCATGACATCACAAACTGCTGGGCTTGATGTCAGGTGACCTTACAGCTAGTATCAACCCCATTTATTTCCCCGTTTGCCACTACACCAGGGCACGGGATGAGCTGGTGTGAAGCGCCAGGATTGGCGCATCTAGTGGATGCGCGACTTCTGGGGCTTCTGCGGCCTGCTATTTTTAGGCTGTGAAGTGCCAATAACTATGGACCTTCCCACCCTGAGAATTCCATACCCCAGCTGTCCGCTTTACCTTGGCTAGTGATCCAATTTGGGGGGGACCCTACTTTTTTTTGTAATTATTATTATTTATAAAATAATTATAAAAAGAGCCTGGGGTGACCTCCACATTGGATCCCCAACCACGGTAAGGCTGCCAGCTGTGGTTTTCAGGCTACAGCCATCTGCTTTACCGTAGCTGGCTATCAAAACTGGGGGGACCCCAAGTCATTTTTTTTTAACTATTTTTTAAAAATTAATGGGCTTCTCTGTATTTTGATTGCCAGCCAAGGTAACACCAGGCAGATGGGGGTGGCAACCCGTAGCTGTCTGCTTTAACTGCGCTGAGAATCAAAAATACCGTGGGGCGCTACGTCACTTTTAATGATTTATTTTTACAGCATTGTCATGTCAGGCAATCAAAATACAGGGAAGCCCATTTTTTTTTTTAGTTATTTAAATAAATAATTAAAAAAAATATATGGGCTCCCGCTGCATTTTTTGTATTGCTAGCTAAGGATAATCCAAGCAGCTAGTGGCTGCTAACCCCCACTGCTTGGTGTTACCTTCACTGTTAATGGAAAATCCAGGGAAGCATTTTTTTTTTTTTTTGCCAAAAACATAAAAAAAAAAATGACGTGAGCTTTTCCATATTTTTGTATGCTAGCCAGGTACAGCAGGCAGGTACGGGCTGCCCCCAACCCCCAGCTGCCTATTTGTACCTGGCTGGGAACTAAAAATATAGGGAAGACCTTTTTTTTAATTATATCATGAATTTCATGAAGTGATTAAAAAAAAAAAAACACGTGGGCTTCGCCCCATTTTTGTGTCCAGCCGGGTACAACTAGGCAGCTGGGGATTGGAATCCGCAGCACAGGTTAGCCCAAGGTTTCTGGGCCCCTCTGATGTGAATTGCAGTCCGCAGCTACCCCAGAAAATGGCGCTCTCATAGAAGCGCAATCATCTGGCTCTGTATTCAACTCTTCCAGCTGCCCTGGTGACAGTGGCTTGCTGGGTAATAATGAGTTAATACTAGCTTTGTTTTACTAGCTAGTATTAAGCCAGAGATTCTTAATGTCAGGCAAGTTTAACTCAGCCATTAAGAATCTCCAATAAAGGGTTAAAAAAAGACACCACACAGAGAAAAAATATTTTAATAGAAATAAATACACAGACACACTTAGAGACTCCATGTTTATTACTCCCTCTTACCCCTCCACGATCCATGGTCTTCTGTCTTCTTTCTCCTTCAACACATGCAGCTCTGCTCCATCAGCTGCACTGTATGGGAGAAAGACGCTGCTCCCTGTGCAGGCTAATCACTCCGTGATTGATCAGTGCTGCTGGCTGTTAGCGGTACCGTCACCGCTGTCAGACGGGTTGCCATAGCAACGGTGCTCCGATCACGTGATTGCCGGTGCCGCCGCGGGTGTTAACGGTGACGTCACCGCTAACAGGCGCGTTGCTATGGCAACGGTGATCTCCGTTATTTACTGGCTGTGTCAACCGGTCAATAATGGAACGGGGAAGCAGAATGGGGAGTCGACCATGTGCCAGAGCATGTCGCCAGTACACGGCGATACACAAACGTGCACCGTGTACTGGAGAGTGCAATGACAAGACCTAGGACAGAACAAGACGTCAAAGCCATGTGACCAGTCTATAGCCAATGAGATAATGGACACGTGACTGGTTACATGGTTATTTTGACGTCACGATAGGTCCTGCATCATTGCTGGTTACCGGGAGGACGCAGTGATTACCGATGGAAAAGCAGCGGGAGACAGAGTGCAGGACGCGTCACGGGCACTGGTAAGTGTTATGTCAATGTTTATTAACTGTATGTGTACATTTATAATGTGTTTTTATGTGTATGTGATTGCCTTCCATTGTTTTCAATTGGGTTTCGAGAGGTTCGGAACTCGAACTCCAGGGGGGTGGCTCATCTCTAGTCTGGATAGTGTAAATCCCCCATAATAAGGACCCGAGTACTATAAATATTACTATTATTATTATTATTTGTTGCCTTTTCAATTTGTTGCAGCATTTCACCCTCTACCTGTTCAGGTACTGTATGTTAGGAGGCTTATAGCAAACTCTAGCAGCCTTCCATCATTCCCCTCGCCATGTACATTTACCCATACTGACTCTACATTGTCACAACTCCCCCTACGTGGTCATTGAGTACAGTTCTTAAGTTAGATTTGCTTTGCTATTGCTCCTCTGCTTATTTAACCCAATCTCTTGTAATCATTTATTGTTGAGGTTGATGCATCGTAGGTAGGTGTTATCTCAGGGGCCCTCTCCTAGTAAGTGGCATCCATGCATCATTTTCTGAAAGAAGTTGTCGCCGGCTGAAAGGGGCTAGGATATAAGAAATAGGAAACTGTTGGACATTAAACTAGCATTTGAGGAATGGTGTCATGGTTTTAGAAGGGGCAGTTCATCCTGTCACTGTGCTTACCGTCATAAAAATCTTCTGTATCTTGAATCTTCTAAGCTCCTTAATCCTAACAAGCGGTCCTTACTTTTTGCCCAGTTTAACTTTGCGGTTACCTATCGTCCCAGGATCAAAAATGAGAAAGCTGATGCTTTGTCATGAAGTGTTCCTGTGAAAAGTATCTCGGATGACTCTGTCTCTATATTACAGGAGGGGGTCATCACTGATTTATGCTCTGAGCTTGAGTGGGAGGTGCTTAAGGCTGAGGGGGATGACCCAGCTTCTTGCCCTTCAGGGAAGTTATTTGTACCCTTGAAGTTGTGCATCAACATTTTAAAGGAACATCATAACCCGGTCCTTGCAAGACACCCAGGTAGAAGAGCAACCTTTGACCTCCTTTTTCGTCGGTTTTGGTAGCCAATGTTCAAAAGATTGTAGTGGATTTTGTGTAAACTTCTAAAGTCTGCACACATTCTAAGACCCCACATATTTGTCCGTTCAGGTCTCTCCTACCTTCGACCATACCTTACATACCATGGACTCATTTGTCTATAGACTTTATTACTGACCTTCCTTCATCTCCTAGAAAAAAACATTATCTTGATGATAGTGGATAGGTTCAGTACAATGGCACACTTCATTGTTTTCTCTACTGTTCCTAATGCAAAAATGTTGTCTCGTGTTTGTTTCTGAGATCACAAAAAGCTTCATAGGTTCCCGGTGATGTGTCATCAGATTGAGGAACCCAATTTGTCTCTAAATTTTGGAGGGAGTTTTGTTCTCATCTGGGAATCCATCTGTCTTTCCCTCAGCATTCCATCCCCAGTCCAACATGCAGACTAAATGCTTAAATCACAGTTTGGAGACTTATCTAGGCGTTTGGCATCCGATAACCCAGGACACTTGGTCATCATACTTCCATTTGTCTGAGTTTGCATTAAATAACCATCACAATGAATCCACTGGCAAGTCACCATTTTTTGGTGCCTACAGGTTCTATAGTCAGTTCTGTGCTTTCAGTGAGGAGGGATCTTTGAGGGTCCCTGGGGATGAATCATTTTCCTCTTCAAGATGGCATTGAGTTCTGAAAAACCTAAAGGTTATGTGGGATAGGTACAAATGCATGGCTGACAAAAACATTAGTCAGGTCCAGACCTGTGTGTGAATGAATATGGTTGACCACTAGGAATATCAAGTTGAAAGTTTTATTTTGAAACCCATTTCTTATTTTCATCGGTCCATATAAAGTAAACACAGCATGCTTTTTAAATATGTATATAGGGCCATGAACTAAATTATAATAGAAATAATGAAAACAAAAAGTATAAGGCCTAAAATAACAGTTCATTGACCATTAATAAAAATTACAAAAATGTAATAGGCACCACCAGATATGGGGGAGGACAGAAAATGTAAAAGATCACAGTAGTATTAGCTCACATATTAAATTAATTGTAACTAGATTGTATACCACTATCGAATTATAATGTGTGCACCATCACATTATGGGTGTCAGATCCAAGCATTCTTACATGAACAGTGTCCTGGAAAGTGGATTGGTCATCGTGGGCCAGTTGAATGGCCACTAAGGTCTCCCGAGTCCCGAACTGACCCCCTTAGACTTTTATCCTTGGGGTCATCTGAAGGCAGTTGTCTATGCTGTGGAGATACAAAATGTGCAGCTTCTGAAACAACAGATACTGGAAGCCTGTACTAGCATTTCTTCTTCGGTGTTGCTATCAGTGTCTCAAGAGTGAGAGAAGAGGGTTGCATTGACAATCCAACACAATGGGCAGCACTTTGAACACATTTTATAAGTGGTCTTAAAATTGTAAATAACTAATGAACAAATAAAGTTGCGTTAAAACCAAGCACACCATTGTTTTTCTTGTGAAATTCTCAATAAGTTTGATGTGAAGTTGATATCACCAAACCATTCCCATTTTATTTAGGTGTATCCATATAAATGGCCCACCGTGCATACAAAAAACTGGAGCTAGTCACAACCAGAAGTCGAGGCACGGATAAACATCAGTACCCTTTCAAACATCTGTAGCGTCTGCAGCATCTGCAGGTAAGAATTGGCCCTGTATCACAGTCAATTGATAAGAAACAATAGGATATAGAAATGACAATACAGCACCCCCTAAAGAACACATAAACTGGAGAACGTGTGTCGATAACCTAAAATGCCTGTAGGGGGAAACACAGATTGTACATAATGCCAGATTAAAAAAAAATAATAATTTAAACCAATTGGAGTTAAGGGTTTAGTATTTTTAATAATGTTTTAAAAATGTTTTCAAAATGGGGGAAGTGTAAAAATAATGTAGTTAGCAATGTGTTACCTTCATAGATTGAAACGTATAGGACATTTTTAAAGCTATGACTAGCAGTGACCTGCACTACCAGGTTCTGGACTTCTCTTCTGACAGCCAGGGGTTAAGCATTAAAGACTTTATAGTACATCCACACTGTAAGTGCTCCATACTGGAGGCTTTGAAACACCTTCTATTCTCCCCAGCTGGGCAAAGTTTAACTCCTTCAACCTGTTAGTGCAGGTCATTGCTAGTCATAGCTTTAAGGACTTCCTATACGTTTCAATCTATGAAGGCAATATACTGCTAACTACATTGTTTTTACACTTCCCCCATTTTAAAAACATTATTAACCCCTTCAGCCCTCGGGCAGTTTGCGTTTTTCCTTTTTTATTTCCCCCTCTCTTTCTTCCGAGAGCCGTAACTTTTTTTATTTTTCCATCAATCTTGCAATATAAGGGCTTGTTTTTTGCGGGATGAGTTGTAGTTTTAAATGAAACCATAACTTTTATCATATAGTGTACTGGAAAACGGCAAAAAAAATTCCAAGTGCGGAAAAATTGGAAAGAAAGTGTGATCGCACAATAGTTTTTGAGATATTTTATTCACCGTGTTCACTATATGGTAAAACTGATGTGTCGTTGTGATGCCTGAGGTCAGTGCGAGTTTGTAGACACCAAACATGTATATATTTACTTTTATCTAAGGGGTTCAAAAAATTCACAAGCTTGTACAAAAAAAGTGGCGCACATTTTGCGCCATTTTCCGAAACCTGTAGCGTTCTCATTTTTCGAGATCTATGGCTCAGTGACAGCATATTTTTTGCATCTCGAGCTGACGTTTTTACCTGTATAATTTTTGTACAGATGCTACGCTTTGATCGCCTGTTATTGTATTTTGCGCAAAATTTGCGGCGACCAAAAAACATAATTTTGGCGTTTAGAATTTTTTTGCTGCTACACCATTTACCAATCAGATTAAATGATTTTATATTTTGATATATCGGGTATTTCTGAACGCGGCGATACCATATATGTGTATATTTTTTAGTTTTTTAACCTTTTAGTTTATTTTTTATTTTTTTTAATTTTTTAAAACTTTTTTTCTATTTTACTAGTCCCCCTAGGGGGCTATAGTGATCAGCAATCTGATCACTCTGCTATATCTCCATATCACAGCTACAGAGCTAAGATCTGCAGATATGTTGCTTTACTTTCAATGCCGGCAGTATTACGGCATTGAGAGTAAATGACTCATGTTAGCTACAGGCGTCATCACATGACCTTGTGCTACCTGTGCTACCATGTCAACCACCAGAAGTCATGTGATCATGTCACGTGACTTCCGATGGGGGTGGGTAAGTCAGCATAATGGAGGTGCGCATATACATCTCGCTGCCAGATTTTGGCAGCGAGATGTATGGGGTTAATCGTCGCAGGTGGAAGCGATTCCACCCGCGACTAGCAGGCACACGTCAGCTGTTGAAAACAGCTGATATGTGCGCGGATCACCGTGGCCTGCCCACGGCAGGGGATGGGGATTAACCACACACGATCCATGACCTACCCAATACGTCTTGGGTCGTTAAGGGGTTAAAAATACTATACCCTTAACTCCAATTGCTTTACCTTATTTTTCAGACTATAAGATGCACTTTTTTCCCCCAAATGTTGGGGAAATAGCGGGGTTCGTCTTATAATCTGAATGTAGGGCATGGCTTCCCGGAATGAGGATGCTGCAGTGCAGCGGGTCATCGGCGGCATGAGCAGGCTGTAGCAGCACCTACCATGACCACGTAGGCATGCTCATTTTATATGCATGCATCCTCCTACCCATTATCTCTCAGCGCTGACGCTGGCGCTGACAGGTGGGTGGGTAGATGGACAGGGGATGCGCGCATAATTAACAGTCAACCCGCGTGATCATCCCTGGCAACTACAGCCTGGAGTGATCATGTGTGGCTATATTCACTGCCCCCCATGCATCATCCCCAGTGCGGGGGGGGGGGGGCAATGAATAAGTATACTCACCAGCCACCAATCCCTGCAGCATCGCGATGTCCTCCTGTCTGCTGGCCCGCTGATGTGTGTGGAGAGCGGTGCACACAGCGATAACATCATCGCTGTGCTCACCGCTCTCCACACACATCAGCAGGCATTCAAACAGGAGGACATCGTGATGCTGCAGGGAACAGTGACCAGGTCAGCGGCGCTGCTGACACAGACAGGAGGACATGCGATGCTACATTCAGTGAGGAGAGGTGAGTATAAACGTTTATTTTTTTTGTGTGCCACAGGATGCAGGCTATATATCAGGATGGGTGTATATAGCAGGATTTGGGTATTTATCAGGATGGAGGTATATAGCAGGTTGGGGGTATTTATCAGGATGGGGGTATTTATCAGGATGAGGGTATTTATCAGGATGGGGTATGTAGCAGGATGGGGGTACTTATCAGGATGGGGGGCTACAGCAGGATGAGGGTCATATATACAAGGATGGGGGCATATACAAGGCAAAAGGACCATTACCAGGATGGGGTACCTTAGTAGAGAATTTGGGGACATTACCCCCATAACAGTGTCAGCAGCAGAGCCTCGCCCCATAACAGTGTGTCATGACCACATTTTTTGCTTAAAATTTTATTTTCCTAATCTCCTCCTCTAAAACCAGGATGCGTCCGAAAAATACGATATATTATTTTTTTTTTATCTGGCACTATGTACAATCTGTGTCTCTCCCTACATAAATTTTAGATTATTGATACACGTTTTGCAGTTTATGTCATCCTTAGGGAGCGCAGTATTATCAATTCTAAATCCTGAAAACATGCACTGTTGGTGTGCCTTGAGGACTGCAGTTGGGGAACCCTTGTCAAGGCCATCTTTATGTAGAGCAACAAATATTTTTTTTAAGTTATTCAGAGAATTCTTTGCCTTGTAGTGCCCAGTGATTGAAAGCTGGATTTGTCATGGGTCTTATGCGGGCGTCACACGAGACGAGCTATCGCGCGATGCATCGTCGGGGTCACGGTTTTCGTGATGCACATACAGCATCGCTTGCAACGTCATTTCGTGTGACACCTCCGAGCGACGCAGAATCGCTCACAAATCGTGAATCGTGTACTCGTCGCTTATTTTTAAAAAAATGTTTATTTTTAATGGCGCCGGCTGTTCATCGTACCAGGGGCAGCACACATCGCTCCGTGTGACACCCCGGGAACGATGAACACAGCTTACCTGCGTCCCGCGACTCCCGCCGGCAATGCGGAAGGAAGGAGGTGGGCGGGATGTTACGTCCCGCTCATCTCCGTCCCTCCGCTTCTATTGGCCGGCCGCTGTGTGACGTCGCTGTGACGCCGAACGTCCCTCCCCCTTCAGGAAGTGGATGTTCGCCGCCCACAGCGAGGTCGCTCAGCGTGTAAGTGCGTGTGATGGGGTTTAACGACTTTGTGCGCCACGGGCAACTAATTGCCCGTGACGCACAAACGATGGTGGCGGGTACGATCACTCGTGCAATCGCACGATAGTTAGTACCGTGTGAAGCCCGCATAAAAGCAGCATAATGACCCCAAGCATACTTTAAAAAGCACCCAGAAATGGATAGAAATAAAGTACTGGAGAGTTCTGAAGTGGCAGCAATGAGTCTGGATTTAAAATCTCATTGAAACCATGTGGAAAGGTCTTAAAATTGCTGTTGGGAGAAGGAGCCTTCAAATATGAGAGATCTGGAGCAGTCTGCAAAAGAAGAGTGGTCTAAAATTTTTGTTGAGTGGTGTAAGAAGCTTTTTGAAGATTATAGGAAGGGATTGAGACAAGTTATTTATTCCAAAGGGTGTGCAACCAAATATTAAGTTGAATGTGGCTGGCCCATTTCGGGGGTTTTGTGTGAAATGATGTCTAATTTGCCTTTTCTTCTCTGTTTTATTTTGTGTACACACAAAGGAAATAAACATGTGTATGACAAAACGAGCAATTGCAATAATTATCTTGGAGAAATAATTCATTATCTGGAACAATTTCAAGACTGACTGTAGTGTATGTACAGTATATTCACCATCTACAGTACTTTAACTCATCAAAAGATTCATAGATTCTGGTGAAATTAATGTGCACAAGGGACAAGGCCGTCAGTGTTGAATGGTCATGATTTACGGAGCTTCATTGCACTACTGTTAAAACAGGCATGATTCAATTATGCAAATCACCGCATGTGCTCTGGAATACTTACAGAAATCATTGCCTGTTAACATATTTTACTATTAAATCCAGAAATGCAGCTTAAAACAAGGGCAAATTATTTTGTGTGAGATGAATAAAAATTTAAAATCGTTCATGTAAACCACACACACCGCGTCCCGCAGACACAAGATGATAAGAATCATCTGAACTGTTATCAATGCATAAATCAAAAGCCTTTATCTCTCATGTTATGTGGTTGGATTAGCACCTATGGTAGCATGTGCATCTTATAGATCTTGAAAAGAACCATCAATGCTGAGCATTATATAGGAGGTCTAAAGGGGGCTTTACACGTAGCGATATCGCTAACGATATCGTTAGCAAGCATACCCGCCCCCATCGTTTGTGCGTCACGGGCAAATCGCTGCCCGTGGCGCACAATATCGTTAGGAGCCGTCACATGGACTTACCTGCCTAGGGACATCGCTGTGTCTGGCAAACCGCCTCCTTTCTAAGGGGGCGGTTTGTGCGGCGTCACAGCGGCGTCACTAAGCGGCTGCCAAATAGAAGCGGAGGGGAGGAGATGAGCGGCCGTAACATCCCGCCCACCTCCTTCCTTCGTCATTGCCGGAGGCCGCAGGTAAGCTGTAGTTCATCGTTCCTGAGGTGTCACACATAGTGATGTATGCTGCCTCGGGAACGACAAACAACCTGCGTCCTCAACAATCAACGTTTTTTTGAAAATGAACGACGTGTCAACGATGGATGATTTGATGAGTATTTTCCATCATTAACGGCCGCTCATTGGTGTCACACGCAACGACGTTGCTAACTATGCCGGATGTGCGTCACGGAATCCGTGACCCCGGCGATATATCGTTAGATATGTCGTTGCGTGTAACGGGGCCTTTATAATAACATATGTTCCCATCCATACAAAGTCTATTCCAGGCAAGGCCTTGCATATTTCAGCAAGTCAATGCCTGTTGTTGACATGGCCAGGCACACTGATTAATTCTGGATTAGTAAACTGTCTGTTGAGCACATGGATAGTACAGTGATCGAAAAAGCTGCCATCTGAACCTGGTCTTAGTCCTGGTAAATTCTATCGTTGAAGCTGATGATCAACTAGTAAAAAAATTGTTGTGACATCTTAATTGCATTGTCATAAAGGTTACGCAGCCACAGGGGGGTTCCTATCAATCAATGATGACACCCTGCATGTGATCACAAAAACACAACTATTGTGCACCTTTGATTTTGGAGCTGTGAATGTTCTCCATGCCATAAATTTACATCAAACCGCAATAACAGGTTAACCAAAACCTTTCATGTGAAGTGTTTACTAGCTAGCATTTATAGGGAAAATCATTTATTATAATGTCAAGTGTCATTAGTTTGTCACTATATATAGGTTATACGCAGTATAACAATCTTTGATCATTCTCTTTATGAGATATATATGACGTGTAAAGTAAATATAAGTAGCCAGAAGTGTAATTGCATACTGATAATTAGACTGTATATGAAAAATAAATTAGAGTTTGTTCAATTATAACGTATAACAAATGACGCTGACAAACTAATTGCCCCCTGTAAATTGTTTAGAAATTGATTTGAACTAATAATAAAAATGATGAGTTTTTTGTATTTTTAGGTCTTGATCCAGAGAATATGTTGGTAAATTCACCAGCATTTATTTATAATCTACCTTTTCTGCTATTTAGTGATGAGTGAATATGTTCTGCACAATTCTTTACTTGCATGAATACTGAGGTATTTGAGATATCCGTTAAATGTGTACTCTCCGGCCTATTTGTGATAATCACTGCAGGTAAAGAAGACAGCTGGGGACTGTTATCCTCAGGCTGGAAATATCCTTGGTTATTGAGCCCATCCCAGCCTAAAAGCAGCAGCCCATGGCTGCCCCACAATTGGCACATCCACTAGATGCAGTGGTTCACTGGTAGTCACACTTGGTACAGTGGGAACCCGGCTGTGAACCCCAGTGACCTGAATGACGTCACCACTTCTCACAGCCAGGTCACCTACTGCCCTCAGTGTGTCCCAGGCCATCTTTGTCCTCCTTCTTCTGAAGCCTGGGTGCATGACATGTCCTACGTCATGCATACAGGCCGGGATTGAGGTCCTGCGCTGGCACACTTTGATCTGCCCTGAGCAGGGCAGATCAAAGTATTGTTGTGTACAGGTGCGGGACCTCAATGCCGGCCTGTGTGCATGACGTAGGCTTCAGAAGAAGGAGGACTAAGATGGCCAAAAGAAGAGGTGCCAGACCAGGAGAATAGAGACACCCATCTGAACTGTCTGCACCACACCAACTGTTTAGGTGATTATTATAAAGTGATTTCTATGTTCTACACAGCGGCCTAGATTCTTATTATATTCTTGTTAGAATGCTGTATATAAGAGCCCACTGGTCATGGCCGCAGCTTATAGTCACTAAATCTGGTGATAGGTTCCCTTTAAACTCAGTTGAGATGCTTCATTTTGTTTGGTAAATATGCTGAAGTTTTTAACACTTATTAGTTGGTTTGCTTTGTGCCCAAAAGTTACACCAAAATTTTGATGGACATTAGTTCATGACCCAATTCTAGTAAACCAGAAGTGTACAAACTTTGTTGGTTCAAGTGCCACATGTTGTGTTTCTACAGTACCACTCACAAGGCCCTAATAAAATTAGATCCTGATTTGATGTATATAGCAACAGTACTATACAGTATATGCCATAATCTAATATATCGATGTTCCATATCTGGCACTTCTACTATTGTTGATAAATAAGGTCCTCTTTTCTCCTATTTATCACATTAGAAAAAATGGAGCTGTGATGACCACGCAATGAGCACAGTTGTCCTAATAGTTTAAGAGTTACGAGCACAAAAAAGTTAGGAATGGCTGGGGAGGTCGCACAGAAAGGCATCGGGAGCTGCATATGGCTACTATGCTGCATGTTGTGCACCCCTTGGGTAATATATGCCTTTTAGTCAGTGAGGACATAATCCCATGTTCAAACAGTGTCGAAAACATATAATAAATATGGTGCAAGTCATGAAAGATAGTATTTTGGTTCAAATAACACCAGAATTCTCTCGCATTTAGCTTGATAAATATTCCCCATAATGCAAATATTTTAATGCATTTTAAAAAATAAATAAAATATTGTTACATGTGATTTCATAATAGTTTATCTGTTAGAGACTCAGATGTGATGTTACATCTGCTTTTCTGCCTCAAACCTACTTGTCCTGACCAAAACACATTTGTAATTATTGACAACAGCTAATTTGCTAAGAGTTCCAGCCATAGACTACAAATAAATCAATGTACTCATAAAGGTCATCTAATTGAGAGAAAGAACCACTATTTTTTCACCTCCTCCTTTCCTTACGTCTTGACTAGAGGGACCTATTACAGCTGCTCAGGTTATAAATATGATGTATTAGATCCTGAATGTTACAGTGTTGTTCTCATAATATAAAAACTTGGGCTTGTTATTTGTCCATATTTCTCCTTTTAAGATCTATGTCAGTCATAAAGAAATAGTCTGTACCTAAACAGGTCAGTTGTCAGGTTACAGCTTAGCTAGCCTGCGGTAGGAAAAATGTAAAAAAAAAAAATCACGAGAACTAAACCAAAATAAAACAGGATTAATATGGCTTCCCCTATAAGCCTGGTGTCATTTAAAAGTTTCTTACATGCAAACTTATATATATATTTCTTTATAGATTCAATTATGACATAACAGGAACAATATAATGTATGGCTGTGAATTCGTACTTCCCTCGTATAGTTACAGACAGAACTCAGCCTCACTACAGAGGACCTGTCATGGGGATTCCCTTAAAAGGATTTTCCCATGAACAAAGTTCATTTTAATCAATAGATCTTGGATTAAAATAAAGTTGCACAATTGAATGTGTTAAAAAAAAAATGTTCCTTTGCTGATATAATCTTATATATGTGCTAGTGCTATTTACTGTGTAATGGCTATAACTTACCATACAGGGACATGGTCTGATCACACATCCGGTCAAGCATGAGGCATACTGTATTCTTGCTTTGAGCACCAGAATTCCATCACGTTAAAATTGCAGATCTTATGATGTTTATTTATTTATTTTTGTATCTAGCCTGAATCATTAGGCTATGTGCGCACAGTGCGTTTTTCGCGGCGTTTTTGCACGTTTTTCGGGTGCGTTTTTGGCCTCAAAACTGCAGGACTTTGCTTCCCCAGCAAAGTCTATGAGTTTTCATTTTTGCTGTCCGCACACATCTGTTTTTTTTACCTGCATTTTTGAGTTAAAAAAAAAAAATGGACATGTCAGTTCTTTCCTGCGTTTTTCTGCGTTTTCCCCCCATGCAATGCATTGGAAAAATGCAGCAAAACGCAGAGATCAAAAACGCAGCAAAACGCAGCCAAAAACGCACCAAATCGCGGCAAAAACGCATGCGTTTTTTTATGCGTTTTTTCGACGCAGGTGTGTTTTTGTGCGTTTTTAGCGGCCAAAAACGCACAAAAACGCAGCGTCAAAAAGACGCAGTGTGCGAACCTAGCCTTATGCTGCTCACATCCCTTGATGACTAATTGATGGGTGCTACCATCAAGATGGACTTCTGTTAGAGAGCTCTGTGTACAGTGTGGTGGATCATATATAGGTGTTGTTATGCACGTATCACACTCATACATGGGTAATGGAAGTAGTAAAGCCTACTGGTCCCTATACAGACTAGAAAATCAACTAAATGATACCACTTTGTACATGCCTCCCTAAAAGGCCATCAAAGGGTTCTTCATAGCTCCTGACGAACCAGAGGTGAGGTAACTACTCACAGCTAACTAGAAGAGGGGCAGTTTTCAGAGGTATACAGGGACTAAAAGGTGACAAAACTTAAACACATACACAAAGGAGGAAAAAAGGAGAATAATAAATTAAACAAGAATAAACTCCCGCCAACCTAACTGAGAAAAGAGGAAACATGTTGGGGGGTCAGACAGACAAACACACGGCAAAAATGCAAACAGTGTCTGCCTAGCAGAGAAAATCCCTTCACTGATGGGCTGGAACTACTAAGCAATAATGCACCTAGAATGTATAGCCAGCAAGGAAATGTAGTGAAGGGAGAATATCCGAAAAAGCAACCTGTGATTTATTTAAAAGGTAACCTTTAATTGGGGTTCTTCTAAAATAGAAATACACACAGTGATCCAACACCCATTTAAAAACCTGAAATAGCTTCAGCCATCCACATAATTCAATTACCACGGCACTACCAATTTCAAAGAGAGAGGGGATTGTCTATCCGCTCAAAAACAACAAAGAGCAAGAGAACGATGAGATCTAAATAATATGTACAAATATAGGCACTATGCTCGTTCAATTTAATCAGTCATTCCTAGGTTTATATTAATGTATATAATGTGTTGTTGCTATTCGTTTTTAAATACCAATAGGGACTTTAAACATCCATCAATGGATGAGTTAGTGTCTGTCTCTAAAATAACCACACACTATATAACAATGTATAGGCACACCAGGTGCGAACCACAACCACCCTGGAGTGTGATTAGTGTCCTGAAAATATACTTTCTAGATGGTAACAATACCCATTAATGCAAAACATAACAGTGAAAGATATTAAGGAAAACCACTCAAAAGTGGAAAGATCTCACCCCGATCTTCTCATCTCAGATGGTGGATCGAACTTCTCCTGCATTCTTTGATCCAAATATCGGCAAAGCGGGGGTGGAGGTCCGGTCACTGACCCTGTTAGGGACTAAGCTGACCCTTCTACTCCGCACAAGCTCCTGCCCTTACAAGGGCAGTCCACAACTGGCCCTGTTATGACTGACCCTTGTCTTCAGACCTAATGGAGACCTTCCTACAAGTCATTGGGTATGGTGGCTGCATGGAGTGGCCTCCACGCTCACCTGACCTGACCCCATTGGACTTCTTTCTGTGAGGTCACATCAAACAGCAGGTGTATGCGACCCCTCCACCAACTTTGCAGGACCTACGACGATGTATCTCAGATGCTTGTGCAAATGTGTCACCTAACATATTGCACAACATGCAGCAAGATACAGTGTGCTGTCCAGAGTCCAGATGTGCATTGCAGCTGACTGTGGCCATTTTGAGCATCAAAGTTAAATGAGCACCATATGCGTGACCAGCATTCAATGTTTTGGGGGTGTCATGGGTTTCATATCATAGCATTTAGGTATGCAAAGTGTCGATTCGTATTGAATTGATGATGCCCTACAATTTTTTAATTCACTTTTTTTCTCTATCTCGTTCCGTTTTCAAGATAAAAATGCAAACTCCGTTGTTTTCCACCAGGTGGCACAATAGGTGGTTTCATTCCGTAGCGCATGGCTACTTTATTATATCTAGACACTACTTCTATGCCTATAGCTGCCGCCGTTCTCAAGTTAATGGCGGTGGACAGAATATGGGTGGACACACTGTATACCCCAACCTGGACTGTGATAGTACAAACCAAAACCTGGCAATGGAAAACACCTGGAGATGAGAAAAATAAAGGTAATAAGAAACATCAGCAGTAGACCAAGAAGAAAATGACTATAACTCAAGAGACAGAGAAACCGATGGTGAAACAAGAGGTCACCAATCCCCAAATCGAGCCATGATAGGTGTCACATTATGTATCATGTTATGCTTTTATTAAAAACCCATTAGAGTTGGAAACACATAGGACATGTATTTCATTGTACCTTTAATATTTTTTTTATTCACCACATGATTTTATTGAAGATGAAATAAAGTGCATATTTTTCATATTGTTTAACTTCTAGAGTTGGATTTTCCATTACCTGTTTTACTTCTATTGCCGCTTATGGGACCCGGCTCATGGATCTGTGCATTAAATTCACTAAAATTCATGAAATGGTGAGTTGATCCTCGTTTCCTTTTTTTTATATTCTGAACATACTAAAGCTCCTGGGAAGGGTAGGATGCAAAAGAGAATATACTGATATTACAGCACAGAATCAAAGATGATTCTTTTTGTAAGGTAAAAAATTTCCCTCCCTGCATTCAACCAATATTTTAACTCAAAGAAAGAATAATTTGTAATCACATAGTGTAATGCTTGTATAATCTCTTGCTTCATCCCCTGCCCAGGAGCTGTGGTATGATCAGACCATGTCCCTGTGCAGCCAGAAACAGCCATTACATAGTACATAGAAGGAACATATTTATCTCAGGGTAGGAACATCTTTTTAACACATCCAATTGTGTAACTTATTTTTGTTCTAATATCTATTAATGAAAATAAATTTTGTTTGTGGGAAAACATCTGTAATGAACATGGACAAAATAATTATTCTTTATTTAAATGTTGACAGTTCAATACTTTTTGCATGGTTAAATAGCATATATTAGATTTTGGAAATGGAATACATGCAAATAGACCTAATGTAAAACACTCAATGTATGTTAATTAGTGATGAGAGAGCACAAAAATGCTCAAGTGCTGGAATCGAGCAAATCAGAATGCTCGGTTGCTCATCTCGTCTCGAGTAACGAACATAATGGGAATCTTGAGCATTTTCCGGCAGACCGTCTCAGACCCGCAACACACATCCGTTTAATTTGTACGTGTGCGGTACGTATTTGCACGTACCGGAGACACGTACACACGGAGACCCATGTTGTTCAATGGTAGATGGCACACACACGTAAAATCGCACGGAACGTGTGTCCGTGAGGTAAGTACGTGTGTGCGCTTTTCTACATGGACAACATGTCCGTTTTTGGCCGGCAGCACGCAGGCACAGACCCGCTTTAGTCTATGGGTCCGTGCCTGCACGTACCGCACACGGAGTATGTCCGTGTTCAGCACGTTTCGTGCGTGTGAGTTTTTATACTAGCAATCTTATTTTTTTTTTTTTTAAATTAAATTCAGTATACTTACTTTTTTTTCGGCTGTTCTCAGTCATACTTACATTGGCGCTCGTTTTTTTTCTTCCCCCGGCTCATACCGCTCCCCGATCACCAGCGAGGCGAGGAACAGTTGTGCAGAGAATACGCGGCAACAATTACTTTGAATATGCCGGCCGCTCATTAATCAATCTCGTATTCCCTGCTCTCCCCACCCACAGACACCTGTGATTGGTTGCAGTCAGACACGCCCCCCACACTGAGTGACAGCTGTCTCACTGCACCCAATCACAGCAGCCGGTGGGCGTGTCTATACTGTGCAGTAAAATAAATAAATAAATAATTAAAAAAACTGGCGTGCGGTCCCCCCCATTATAATACCAGCCAGATAAAGCCATACGGCTGAAGGCTGGTATTCTCAGGATGGGGAGCCCCACGTTATGGGGAGCCCCCCAGCCTAACAATATCAGTCAGCAGCCGCCCAGAATTGCCGCATACATTATATGCAACAGTTCAGGGACTGTACCCGGCTCTTGCCGATTTGCCCTAGTGCGTTGGCAAATCGGGGAAATAAGGAGTTATTGGCAGCCCATAGCTGCCAATAAGTCCTAGATTAATCATGTCAGGCGTCTCCCCGAGATACCTTCCATGCTTAATCTGTAAGTGACAGTAAATAAACATACACACCCGAAAAAATCCTTTATTAGAAATAAAAAACACAAACATATACCCTGGTTCACCACTTTAATAAGCCCGAAAAAGCCCTCCATGTCCGGCGTACTCCAGGATGGTCCAGCGTCGCATCCAGCTCTGCTGCATGGAGGTGACCGGAGCTGCAGAAGACACCGCCGCTCCTGTCACCTCCACGCAGCTAATGAAGGTAATAGCGCGATCAGCTGAGCTGTCACTGAGGTTACTCGCGGCCAACGCTGAATACAGCTGATCTCGCTATTACCTTCATTTGCTGCGTGGAGGTGACAGGAGCGGCGGTGTCTTCTGCAGCTCCGGTCACCTCCATGCAGCAGAGCTGGATGCGACGCTGGAGCATCCTGGATTACGCCGGACCTGTAAGTTAAAGAAAATAAACACACACATCCAAAAAATCCTTTATTTGTAATGAAAGACAAAAAAACCCACCCTCTTTCACCACTTTATTAACCCCTCAAAAACATCTCCAGGTCCGACATAATCCACGCAAGGTTCCACAACGCTTTCAGCTCTGCTACATCAGAAGCTGACAGGAGCGGCAGTAGAATACCACCGCTCCTGTGAGCTCCAAATATGGCACCCCTGACCCGGTCAGGCACTATTGAGTACTGCACCCATGCTGGGACAGTACTTCCAGGTAATCCTAAAGGCCAGAATGAGGTGTGTACGCACAGACACATAGCAACCAGGTCTCCCACACCTTTAGAGGGGAGCCTTGGGTAGTCTCCAGAGGGGGGCTAGCCTTCAATTCTTTTCAAGAGGTGTAGCGGAGGGGCTGGGAGTTAAAGTGCAGAGGCTGTAAGGAAAGGAGCCAGTCTGGTAGTGGTGAGCGGCGGTTGCTAGGAGACGCAGACGCTAGATTCAGACCCTGCGTGGTGTAGTGACAGTTAGTGGAGGAGAACGGTCATCGAGTGAGGACGCTGTAAAGGTGCTCCTGATGACTAGGCACGTGCGGAGAACAGGTCCCTAGAGTAGACTCAAGTTTAACTATCTGCTAAAGCTGCCGGTGAGGGGAACTACAAGTATATCACCAACCACAAAGAGTCCGAGCCTCAGCAGCAACACAGGGACCCATAGGGAGACAGAGCCAGAAGCCATCTCACCTGGTGCACGCTGCCGGCAAACGGTCCAAAAAGGGGAGAAAAGGCAGTTGCGACTCCCTGGATAGACCCACAAGGTACTTCAGGTCAGGGGGTTATCCGAACACAGAAATGCTAGGAAGGCGAGCTACCTGTCACCCTCAGACTGGCCTGAAGGAGCCATGGTTCTTACCTGGTGTATCGCAGCATCGCCCGGGTTACCTCACAATAACAACAAAAGTGAGTAAAAACGAGTTGAAAGACTTTCTGGACTGAGACTGAATTATTTTGGGTCCCGTTATTCTACACACCCGAGCCCCTGGGGCCAGCCTCACTCACGGTAGGCCACACCATCCAACTGCAGACCCCATCAGCTCCAGACGCTCGTTAAATTTGCAGTGGTGGTCACCCATATCCCTGACCGCAAGCCGTGAGTGGCGTCACGACACATATATACAAAACCAACATACCTGTTGCCATATACAGAAGAAGACCGTGTGGCGTCCCTGAAGCTGGATTGGTATCCATTGGGCGACCCGCATGCAGCAACTGAAGTGAGTTACGCAATCAGCTGTGCTGTCACTGAGGTTACTCGCGGCCACCTCTCTCAGGTGGAGGACTGCAGCTGTGGCCGCGAGTAACCTGAGTGAAAGCACAGCTGATCGCGCGGCTCACTGCAGTCACTCAGCGGATTTGCGATCACAGGTGAGTCCTTCATGTGTTACTGCAAATCAAGCTGCAGCACACGCACAGAGCTGCGTAATCACAATGAAGTCGGGTGAAGTTCATCCGAGTTCATTCTGATCGCGAGGCACTGTCTCTCAGCCAGCCATGCTCTTTTTGACAGTGCGGTCCCACTTGGCTCTGCTGCAAGCCTATGGGGATGCTGCAGAGCCGAGTGGGACTGCATTGTCAAAAATGTGTGTTCTGGATGCTTTTCCCACTCTGTCTATGGCAGAGCAAGCATCCAGAATGCATGAATTCTCCAGGAATGTGGGCACGTTGCATTCTGCCGAATGCGTCTCAGAACGCAGCTTTTTCGGCTGCAATCTGAGACGCACATGCAGTGACTTACACGCTATGGAATAGAACGCAACGTGCACATATAGCCAAACTCACAAAGCCAATGTGTTCAAGGTAAGAACTGACAAAAATTAGAAGGAAGAGGGACTCCGATAAACCCTGTATTAGACATAAAGAAGGGCCTTACACACATTCTGTCAAAAATATTAGATAGTAGGACTCATAAAACGTATACACTAAAGTGGGCTTTACACGCTACGAGATCGCTACAGCTCGTTGGGGTCACGGATTTTGTGACGCACATCCGGCCGCTGTAGCAATCTCGTTGTGTGTGACTCCTAGGAGCGATTTTGGATCGCTGCAAAAATGTCCAAAATCGCTCCTCGTTGACATGGGGGTCCATTCTAAAATATCGCTGCTGTCGTGTGGGCGAAGTTGATCGTCGTCCCTGCGGCAGCACACATCGCTACGTGTAACGCCGCAGGAACGAGGAACCTCTCCTTACCTGCCACACGCCAGCAATGGGGAAGGAAGAAGGTGGGTGGGATGTTCGTCCTGCTCATCTCCGCCCCTCCGCTTTGATTGGCTGGCCGCTTAGTGACGTCACGGTGACATCGCTGTGATGCCGAACGTCCCACCCCCTTGAGGGAGTGATTGTTCGGCAGTCACAGCGACGACGCCGACCAGGTAAGTGCGTGTGACGCTGCCGTAGCGATAATATTTGCTGCGGCAGCGATCACCAAATATCGGCATAATGATAGGGGCGGGTGCTATCACACTTGCCATCGCTAGCATCGGCTAGCGATGTCGCAGCGTGTAAAGCCTGCTTTACACGTTGCAATTTCGCATACGATATTGTATGCGATTTGCAACGCCCCAATCATATGTGCGGCACGTTCAATTTGTTGAACGTGCCGCACATACGATTAACCCCCGTCACACGTACTTACCCGTCCATACGACCTCGATGTGGGCGGCGAACGTCCACTTCCTGGAGTGGGAGGGACGTTCGGCGTCACATCGACGTCGCACGGCAGCCGGCCAAAAGAAGCGGAGGGGCAGAGGGGCGGAGCTGAGCGGGACGTAAACATCCTGCCCACCTACTTCCTTCCGCATTGTGGGCCGGGAGCCGCAGGATGCTGGTAAGAGCTGTTCATCATTCCCGGGGTGTCACACACTGCGATGTGTGCTACCCCGGGTACGATGAACAACCTGACGTTCAATCCATGAGGAATGAATGACGTGCGTGCGATGAACATTTTACCGTTCAATCGCAATTGCATGTACCTGTCACACACTACAATGTAACTTACAATGCTGGATGTGCGTCACTTACGACGTGACCCCGCCGACACATTGTAAGATATATTGCAGCATGTAAAGTGTAGTGTAAGGTCTGATAAAAATTTGAAGGAGGGACTGCAATAGCCCCTGGAAGATACATAGAGGAAGGTCTCGGAAAACAGTTTTTTTTTCCATTTTGAAGGATTAGAGCTCCTAGACTGGGAAAGTGTATGCAATAAGTGAAAGGCATATTTAAAAATTACAAGGAGAGATTACAATACAGCCAGCAGGAGATATAGAAGAGGGGCTTTGATTCAATTCTGGTACAATTTTAAAAAGGTTCTGACTCCGAAAATGGAAACGCCTATGCACTCAGTGCAAGTCCTAGCTAATATTGCAAAGAAGCATTGCAGTACATCCTTGAAGAGATCTAGAGGAGGGAGTGTGTTTCAATTTTGGTAACATTTTTAAAAATCCTGACTCTGAAACTGGGAATGCCTTGGCACTCATAGAGAGGCCTGGCTAAAATGACTAGGAGGCATCACAATACAGCCAGCAGGAAATGTAGATGGGGGACTGTAATTCAATTCTTCTGCAATTTTAGAAATATTCTGACTCACAAACTGAGCAAGCCTATGCACTTAGAGAGAGGTCTAGCTAAATTAAAAGGAGGCATTGCAATACAGTCAGAAAGAGACGTAGAAGAGAGTTTGTGATTCAATTCTGGTACAATAATAAAAACATTCTGACTCCCAAACTGGGAAATCCTATGCACTCAGTGTGAAGCCTAGATAAATGACTAGGAGGCACTGCAATGCAGCCAGCCGAAGACATAGAG
This sequence comes from Anomaloglossus baeobatrachus, assembly GCF_048569485.1. Classification (NCBI taxonomy): domain Eukaryota; kingdom Metazoa; phylum Chordata; class Amphibia; order Anura; family Aromobatidae; genus Anomaloglossus; species Anomaloglossus baeobatrachus. Next base: position 206,152,658 of record NC_134353.1, on the reverse strand, counting down.
GGGGGACTGTGATACACTTCTGGTCCAATTTTAAAAACATTATTTCTCTTTTATTTACCATCCAACCGACAACCTGTTTGCACTGTTGACCTTCATGAGAGGAGTCTTGCTCCCCTTGCAAAGTGGGACAGGAAGCTAGGTCTCATGGATAAACATTTTGTTGTGCTCATGCAGGCACAGTTTCCCCTAGCCCACGACGTAGGCCTGTGCCTGCGCTATTAGCAGCACGTCAACTTCCTCGTACTATACCGTACGCCTGGTGCATACTAAATTACATATACAGAAAAAAAGCAGTATTAATAGGGAATAAAATGTAATACATAAAGCCCGGAAAAGATCTTTCAGATTTAGGTTGCAGCAACAAGGACTATAAGGAAAGATACATTGCTTATATTACTATAATGGTAAATTATTCCTTCTCCAGCAGGCACCTCTACAGTAATAAAGCGCAAGAGCTACCAAAAATTGTAAGGAGGCACACCGATACAACCTGGAAGAGGAGGGCCTCAGAAAACTTTTTTTTTTATGTAGAGGAGGGCATCCTACACAGGTAAGTCAATGTGTCGTGGGCGGAGGAGGGGAGGTGTGTGTGTGTTGTTTCCTGTGTCCCCTGGCTTGTCCAGGGCGACACATTCCCCCTTAGCAAAATGCAGACCGTCCTCGGGCTGCCCGTCCATCACCGGTTTTATTTTTCTTTTAAACTGCAAAAGAGCAAAACATCAAACACAGCATTTTCAATCCTCCCACTACGGGATGCACATTACTTTAACGTTGCAATAACAGTCAAACACTTTTAATAATAACAGGGTAACGGGTCCTTCAGTCACCCACCCAAACAACCTAGCCTTGGTGCTGCCCCTAAAACCCAGGCAGCACCCCTTGACCCCAGTCCAGAAACGGCTCCAGATTGGTCAACGGGACCGGTACTTCGCTGCCGTTGCGGCCGGGCGGACTGCCGGAGCCGTCATCATCTCCGTCGCGGCCGGGCGGACTGCCGGGGCCGGTGGCAGGGCGGTGACAAAGGTGAGGCCTGGGGACCCCAGGTCTGGGTCCTCCCCCACAGACGCTGCGGGCTCCGCTACCGATAACAGGGGTAACGGGTCGGTGCATCACTGCGGCGGCCTCTTCCAGGAACCAAATGCTGGCAGAGTCCTGGCGTCCCTGCTTCCACAGCCGCGGTTCACATGCGGCTGGACGCCATCCCGTCCCCCTTAGCTTCTTTTTAGCACTTCCTTCTTCGGGGGGCGGGGCTCCACTTTTGCGCCTTTCCTGCTCGGGGAAGACGCTCGAGCGGGAAATTTTCGCGCCAAAGATGGCGACTTCCGAAATTTTTCAGCCGGATACCTCCGGCGGTCACAAGGCGCACCTCTACCCAACGGCAGAGCGGTAAGATCCTGTTCGTAACGCCAAGTTGTCGCGGGCGGAGGAGGGGACGCCGCGCTCTCCCACTGCTGCTCGGGTCCGGCTGCCGCGGCTGCTGCGGCCTGCTGCTGCTCGGTGGCTCGAGCGATGGGCCGGATCCCGGGGACTCTAGCGGCGCTCTTCGCCCGTGAGTGAAAGGGGATTTTGGGTGTGGGGATTGGTTATTGTCCATGATGCCACCCACGGTTGTGGTGATTTGTTGACACCACCGCTGCTCTGTATAGGGATCCCGGGAAGGATGGTATGGAGCAGCCAGTTGTTGTGTTGCCCCTCCGTGGGTAGGGGTTGGTGATCCCGGGGCCCAGTGATGTGGTTGTTGGATGGTGGACAGGCGGGCTATGGGCCTGTGGAGGTGCAGACGGCCACTCACGTCTGCCGGACTCTCTCTACGAGACCCTAGGCTCCAACCTAGGCCCCTGGCTATGTCTGCCTCTCTGCAGACCTTCTCTCTTCCTCTGCCTGAACTAGACTGGGCTTGTTTCCTGCCTCAGGCCAGCTCACTCCTGGGTGGGCGTCTCCATCTCCTGACTCCGCCCACCTGGTGTGTCAGTCTGAGCCCAAGGCAGAAAGCAGGTCACTTTGGGGATGTCTACTGTGAACTGCTGGGGGTGGGTGTGTGTGTGTGTTGTTACCTGTGTCCCCTGGCTTGTCCAGGGCGACACAAATGCATTAAGTGCAAGGGCTGAAAATATTTACCTCTGGGGGGTATACATATATATTTGTATGTAAGAAGTTATTTGTGGTATGCCTCTAAAAATTATGTATTAGGGCATCATACACACACTGGAAAATTAAGACAAAGGGACGCATCATGACTGTGTTGATATGGTGGAAGAAAATAGGGACTGTATACCCTTGTTTGATTGTTAAGTGGTGCATGGGAATATAATTGAACATTATACTTGACTTTAGGCTCGGCTGCTGTCATCCGGTGGGTTTAAGAAGTCTTGGCTAATCCACGCTTTGATCATTTTGATAAGAGTCTGCCTGTCAGCATTTTCATTTGACAGGCGGATGCTTCTATCAATTATTAGGCCTTCTGCAACACTAAAATCTCACTCAGACAAAACACTAGTGGCAGAGCATGCCAGAACCTCAAAGGCATCGAGGCATAGTTATTGCCACATGTACAGCCTGGATACCCAATAACTGTACTGCACAGAGGAATTACATAGGATGGTGGTATGGATGGCTAGGTAATTGTTCACCATCTTCATAAACTTTTCTCTTCTTGTCAAAGTACCCCACGCATCAGGGCCTGGGTGCTGGAAGGATATAATGAAACTGTCCCAGACATTTGATAGTGTTTCCCTGCCTCTATGTCTTTCCTACCTCTCTACTCCCTGGTTGTCTAAAGAACTCTGACCGCTGCAGCCAGCATTGTTAGATGGGAGTTTAATAGTCAATTCTTCAACTATGACCTTCTAGTATTGCACCATTTTAGTAGTCCTCTCCACCACAGTAGTAAGAGTTGAAAAATTCTCCTTGAAGTGTAGGTCAAGAAAGGTGGAGAATCAGTAAGCAGTGTTAGCATATAATGCGAGAGTCACAGCAATGGCAGTAGGATATAAAGTATGCCATATGTGCCAGACTCCCAACCGACAAGACTTCCCTGTCCAAATAGGGAAGATGACTCTCTATCTCCACTATCTCTTCTCTCTCCCCCTCCTGCTCCCCCTATTCAGCCATTCACGCTAAACAGATGAGAAGCTGGTGATGGTAGTAAGCTCTGTAGTGCAGGCAATCTCCGGTTTCTCCCCCTCTTCCTCAACCTCTTCCTCAACCTCCTCCTCATTATCACCCAAGTCACGCTGAATGCATGAGATGAGGCTGGGCCGGATAATATCACCCTGTCTACTTTCTTCCTCCATCTCCACTTGGTCCGCACACAAAGCTTCTTCATTAATTGTGAGCAGTGAGTGTTTGAGTAGACACAAGACCGGGATGGTTATGCTGATTGTGGTGTCATCACTAGAGATGAGCGAACCGGTCGCGGTTCGGCTCGAGTTCGGTTCGCCGAACAGACGTCCCGTTCGAGTTCGGCTTGTCGAACGTTCGACGAACCGAACTCGAACTGCATAGGAAACAATGGCAGGCAATCACAAACACATAAAAACACCTAGAAAACACCCTCAAAGGTGTCCAAAAGGTGACAAACAACTCACAACACAACACAAACACATGGGAAAGTGACAAGGACATATACTCATGCGAAAACAAAAGAGCTGGACAAGGAAAAAGAGGAGGACACACAGATATAGGCATGGCACGCCCTTCTAAAATCATGTAAAACACCGCAAGGTGACTCCAAGCGGAGTCTCCCTTTTTTTCCAAAAATTGGGCCCCACACACACCCACCCATTCAGTGGCAGCACTTGTGCCCTAGTTGAACACTTCACAGCTAGATTTGCATCAAGCACATTCAAAAATACGCTATTCTTAACCGTCCCCAGGATGACACCGGGGTTGGTAGCAAAGTCTTTCCTGATCCCAGCTCTATTCATCTTGGATCATTTTTAAAAAACACAGCAAGCAAGGGTTACTCCAAGCGGAGTCTCCCTTTTTTTCCAAAAATTGGGCCCCACACAGACACCTTATCAGTGGCAGCACTTGTGCCCTAGTTGCAAACAGGATGTTTTGATTTGCATCAAGCACATTCAAAAATACGCTATTCTTAACCGTCCCCAGGATGACACTGGGGTTGGTAGCAAAGTCTTTTCTGATCCCAGCTCTGTTCATCTTGGATCATTTTTAAAAAACACAGCAAGCAAGGGTTACTCCAAGCGGAGTCTTCCTTTTTTCCAAAAATTGGGCCCCACACACACCCACCCCTTCAGTGGCAGCAGTTGTGCCCCAGTTGTACAATTCACAGCTAGATTTGCATCAAGCACATTCAAAAATACGCTATTCTTAACCGTCCCCAGGATGACACCGGGGTAGGTAGCAAAGTCTTTCCTGATCCCAGCTCTGTTCATCTTGGCATCTTTTAAAAACAATGTAAGCAAGGGTTACTCCAAGCGGAGTCTTCCTTTTTTCCAAAAATTGGGCCCCACACACACCCACCACTTCAGTGGCAGCAGTTGTGCCCCAGTTGTACAATTCACAGCTAGATTTGCATCAAGCACATTCAAAAATACGCTATTCTTAAGCGTCCCCAGGATGACACCGAGGTAGGTAGCAAAGTCTTTCCTGAACCCAGCTCTGTTCATCTTGGCTTCTTTTAAAAACAATGTAAGCAAGGGTTACTCCAAGCGGAGTCTTCCTTTTTTCCAAAAATTGGGCCCCACACACACCCACCCCTTCAGTGGCAGCAGTTGTGCCCCAGTTGTACAATTCACAGCTAGATTTGCATCAAGCACATTCAAAAATACGCTATTCTTAACCGTCCCCAGGATGACACCGGGGTAGGTAGCAAAGTCTTTCCTGATCCCAGCTCTGTTCATCTTGGCTTCTTTTAAAAACAATGTAAGCAAGGGTTACTCCAAGCGGAGTCTTCCTTTTTTCCAAAAATTGGGCCCCACACACACCCACCCCTTCAGTGGCAGCAGTTGTGCCCCAGTTGTACATTTCACAGCTAGATTTGCATCAAGCACATTCAAAAATACGCTATTCTTAACCGTCCCCAGGATGACACCGGGGTAGGTAGCAAAGTCTTTCCTGATCCCAACTCTGTTCATCTTGGCTTCTTTTAAAAACAATGTAAGCAAGGGTTACTCCAAGCGGAGTCTTCCTTTATTCCAAAAATTGGGCCCCACACACACCCACCCCTTCAGTGGCAGCAGTTGTGCCCCAGTTGTACAATTCACAGCTAGATTTGCATCAAGCACATTAAAAAATATGCTATTCTTAACCGTCCCCAAGATGACACCGGGGTAGGTAGCAAAGTCTTTGCTGAACCATGACTTGTTCATCTTGGCTTCTTTTAAAAACAATGTAAGCAAGGGTTACTCCAAGCGGAGCCTCCCTTTTTTCCAAAAATTGTGCCCCACACACACCCACCCATTCAGTGGCAGCACTTGTGCCCTAGTTGTACACTTCACAGCTAGATTTGCATCAAGCACATTAAAAAATACGCTATTCTTAACCGTCCCCAGGATGACACCGGGGTTGGTAGCAAAGTCTTTCCTGATCCCAGCTCTGTTCATCTTGGCTTCTTTTAAAAACAATGTAAGCAAGGGTTACTCCAAGCGGAGTCTTCCTTTTTTCAAAAAATTGGGCCCCACACACACCCACCCCTTCAGTGGCAGCAGTTGTGCCCCAGTTGTACAATTCACAGCTAGATTTGCATCAAGCACATTCAAAAATACGCTATTCTTAACCGTCCCCAGGATGACTCCGAGGTAGGTAGCAAAGTCTTTCCTGATCCCAACTCTGTTCATCTTGGCTTCTTTTAAAAACAATGCAAGCAAGGGTTACTACAAGCGGAGTCTTCCTTTTTTCCAAAAATTGGGCCCCACACACACCCACCCCTTCAGTGGCAGCAGTTGTGCCCCAGTTGTACAATTCACAGCTAGATTTGCATCAAGCACATTAAAAAATACGCTATTCTTAACCGTCCCCAAGATGTCACCGGGGTAGGTAGCAAAGTCTTTGCTGAACCATGACTTGTTCATCTTGGCTTCTTTTAAAAACAATGTAAGCAAAGGTGACTCCAAGCGGAGCCTCCCTTTTTTCCAAAAATTGGGCCCCACACACACCCACCCATTCAGTGGCAGCACTTGTGCCCTAGTTGTACACTTCACAGCTAGATTTGCATCAAGCACATTCAAAAATACGCTATTCTTAACCGTCCCCAGGATGACACCGGGGTTGGTAGCAAAGTCTTTCCTGATCCCAGCTCTGTTCATCTTGGCTCCTTTTAAAAACAATGTAAGCAAGGGTTACTCCAAGCGGAGTCTTCCTTTTTTCCAAAAATTGGGCCCCACACACACCCACCCCTTCAGTGGCAGCAGTTGTGCCCCAGTTGTACAATTCACAGCTAGATTTGCATCAAGCACATTCAAAAATACGCTATTCTTAACCGTCCCCAGGATGACACCGGGATAGGAAGCAAAGTCTTTCCTGATCCCAGCTCTGTTCATCTTGGCTTCTTTTAAAAACAATGTAAGCAAGGGTTACTCCAAGCGGAGTCTTCCTTTTTTCCAAAAATTGGGCCCCACACACACCCACCCCTTCAGTGGCAGCAGTTGTGCCCCAGTTGTACATTTCACAGCTAGATTTGCATCAAGCACATTCAAAAATACGCTATTCTTAACCGTCCCCAGGATGACACCGGGGTAGGTAGCAAAGTCTTTCCTGATCCCAACTCTGTTCATCTTGGCTTCTTTTAAAAACAATGTAAGCAAGGGTTACTCCAAGCGGAGCCTCCCTTTTTTCCAAAAATTGTGCCCCACACACACCCACCCATTCAGTGGCAGCACTTGTGCCCTAGTTGTACACTTCACAGCTAGATTTGCATCAAGCACATTCAAAAATACACTATTCTTAACCGTCCCCAGGATGACACCGGGGTTGGTAGCAAAGTCTTTCCTAATCCCAGCTCTGTTCATCTTGGCTTCTTTTAAAAACAATGCAAGCAAGGGTTACTACAAGCGGAGTCTTCCTTTTTTCCAAAAATTGGGCCCCACACACACCCACCCCTTCAGTGGCAGCAGTTGTGCCCCAGTTGTACAATTCACAGCTAGATTTGCATCAAGCACATTAAAAAATACGCTATTCTTAACCGTCCCCAAGATGTCACCGGGGTAGGTAGCAAAGTCTTTGCTGAACCATGACTTGTTCATCTTGGCTTCTTTTAAAAACAATGTAAGCAAAGGTTACTCCAAGCGGAGCCTCCCTTTTTTCCAAAAATTGGGCCCCACACACACCCACCCATTCAGTGGCAGCACTTGTGCCCTAGTTGTACACTTCACAGCTAGATTTGCATCAAGCACATTCAAAAATACGCTATTCTTAACCGTCCCCAGGATGACACTGGGGTAGGTAGCAAAGTCTTTCCTGATCCCAGCTCTGTTCATCTTGGCTTCTTTTAAAAACAATGTAAGCAAGGGTTACTCCAAGCGGAGTCTTCCTTTTTTCCAAAAATTGGGCCCCACACACACCCACCCCTTCAGTGGCAGCAGTTGTGCCCCAGTTGTACAATTCACAGCTAGATTTGCATCAAGCACATTCAAAAATACGCTATTCTTAACCGTCCCCAGGATGACACCGGGGTTGGTAGCAAAGTCTTTCCTGATCCCAGCTCTGTTCATCTTGGCTCCTTTTAAAAACAATGTAAGCAAGGGTTACTCCAAGCGGAGTCTTCCTTTTTTCCAAAAATTGGGCCCCACACACACCCACCCCTTCAGTGGCAGCAGTTGTGCCCCAGTTGTACAATTCACAGCTAGATTTGCATCAAGCACATTCAAAAATACGCTATTCTTAACCGTCCCCAGGATGACACCGGGGTAGGAAGCAAAGTCTTTCCTGATCCCAGCTCTGTTCATCTTGGCTTCTTTTAAAAACAATGTAAGCAAGGGTTACTCCAAGCGGAGTCTTCCTTTTTTCCAAAAATTGGGCCCCACACACACCCACCCCTTCAGTGGCAGCAGTTGTGCCCCAGTTGTACATTTCACAGCTAGATTTGCATCAAGCACATTCAAAAATACGCTATTCTTAACCGTCCCCAGGATGACACCGGGGTAGGTAGCAAAGTCTTTCCTGATCCCAACTCTGTTCATCTTGGCTTCTTTTAAAAACAATGTAAGCAAGGGTTACTCCAAGCGGAGCCTCCCTTTTTTCCAAAAATTGTGCCCCACACACACCCACCCATTCAGTGGCAGCACTTGTGCCCTAGTTGTACACTTCACAGCTAGATTTGCATCAAGCACATTCAAAAATACACTATTCTTAACCGTCCCCAGGATGACACCGGGGTTGGTAGCAAAGTCTTTCCTAATCCCAGCTCTGTTCATCTTGGCTTCTTTTAAAAACAATGCAAGCAAGGGTTACTACAAGCGGAGTCTTCCTTTTTTCCAAAAATTGGGCCCCACACACACCCACCCCTTCAGTGGCAGCAGTTGTGCCCCAGTTGTACAATTCACAGCTAGATTTGCATCAAGCACATTAAAAAATACGCTATTCTTAACCGTCCCCAAGATGTCACCGGGGTAGGTAGCAAAGTCTTTGCTGAACCATGACTTGTTCATCTTGGCTTCTTTTAAAAACAATGTAAGCAAAGGTTACTCCAAGCGGAGCCTCCCTTTTTTCCAAAAATTGGGCCCCACACACACCCACCCATTCAGTGGCAGCACTTGTGCCCTAGTTGTACACTTCACAGCTAGATTTGCATCAAGCACATTCAAAAATACGCTATTCTTAACCGTCCCCAGGATGACACCGGGGTTGGTAGCAAAGTCTTTCCTGATCCCAGCTCTGTTCATCTTGGCTTCTTTTAAAAACAATGTAAGGAAGGGTTACTCCAAGCGGAGTCTTCCTTTTTTCCAAAAATTGGGCCCCACACACACCCACCCCTTCAGTGGCAGCAGTTGTGCCCCAGTTGTACAATTCACAGCTAGATTTGCATCAAGCACATTCAAAAATACGCTATTCTTAACCGTCCCCAGGATGACACCGGGGTAGGAAGCAAAGTCTTTCCTGATCCCAGCTCTGTTCATCTTGGCTTCTTTTAAAAACAATGTAAGCAAGGGTTACTCCAAGCGGAGTCTTCCTTTTTTCCAAAAAATTGGGCCCCACACACCCCCACCCCTTCAGTGGCAGCAGTTGTGCCCCAGTTGTACAATTCACAGCTAGATTTGCATCAAGCACATTCAAAAATACGCTATTCTTAACCGTCCCCAGGATGACACTGGGGTAGGTAGCAAAGTCTTTCCTGATCCCAGCTCTGTTCATCTTGGCTTCTTTTAAAAACAATGTAAGCAAGGGTTACTCCAAGCGGAGTCTTCCTTTTTTCCAAAAATTGGGCCCCACACACACCCACCCCTTCAGTGGCAGCAGTTGTGCCCCAGTTGTACAATTCACAGCTAGATTTGCATCAAGCACATTCAAAAATACGCTATTCTTAACCGTCCCCAGGATGACACCGGGGTAGGTAGCAAAGTCTTTCCTGATCCCAGCTCTGTTCATCTTGGATCATTTTTAAAAAAACACAGCAAGCAAGGGTTACTCCAAGCGGAGTCTTCCTTTTTTCCAAAAATTGGGCCCCACACAGACACCTTATCAGTGGCAGCACTTGTGCCTTAGTTGCAAACAGGATGTTTTGATTTGCATCAAGCACATTCCAAATCCACAAGCATTTACTCTCCCCAGGATGACACAGGGGTAGTAAATTCCTTCTGGATCCATGACTTGTTCATTTTGATGAACGTCAGTCTGTCCACATTGTCACTGGACAGACGCGTGCGCTTATCTGTCAGCACACACCCAGCAGCACTGAACACACGTTCAGAGACAACGCTGGCAGCTGGACACGACAAAATCTCCAAGGCGTAACTGGAGAGCTCTGGCCATTTTTCTAGATTTGAAGCCCAAAAGGAGCAAGGCTCCATTTGCAAAGTCATGGCATCGATGTTCATTTGGAGATACTCCTGTATCATCCTCTCCAGCCGTTGACTATGTGTCAGACTTGTTGTCTCTGGTGGCCTTGCAAAGGAGGGTCTAAAAAAATTATGAAAAGATTCCATAAAATTGCTGTTACCAGCACCAGATACGGTCCTACTGGTACGGGTAGACTGTTGAAGATGAGGAGACCATCCCATGTTTGTCAAGTTACAACTGGGAGAATCACTCCCTGCACCTGCACGGTTGTTTGGTGGAAAAGCCGAGCTAAGATCGAGTAACAGCTTCTGCTCATACTCCTGCATACGTGCGTCCCTTTCCATGGCTGGAATTATGTCACAAAATTTGGACTTGTACCGGGGATCTAATAGTGTGGCAATCCAGTAATCATCATCACTTCTAATTTTGACAATACGAGGGTCATGTTGGAGGGAGTGCAACAAGAAGGCACTCATGTGTCTTGCGCAGCCATGCGGACCAAGTCCACGCTGTGTTTGTGGCATAGAGGTGCTAACCGTTCTTTCTTTCTCTGATATCTCCCCCCAACCTCTTTCAACAGAAATTTGACCAAGGTCTCCCTCATCTGCTGAGTCTTCCATGTCCATGGACAGTTCGTCCTCCATTTCTTCATGTTCTCCTGCACCTTCCTCAACATTTAGCCTGCTACTATGCGCCCTTGTTGATCCCTGTCCCCTATGGTCCCCTGCCTGCTGCGTTGGTGATGATGAACGTCTGGACCTTGGTGATGTTGTTGTCCCTTGCGCATATGAATCCTCCTGTAGTTCCTCCCCTTCCTGTTGTCCCACCCCCTGACTCCGAATAGTGTTTAGCGTGTGCTCCAGCATGTAAATGACTGGAATTGTCATGCTGATAATGGCATTGTCAGCGCTAAACTAATTCGTCGCCATGTCGAAACTGTGCAGAAGGGTGCATAGGTCCTTGATCTGAGACCACTCCATCAGGGTGATCTGCCCCACCTCTGCATCTCGTTGGCCCAGGCTATACGTCATGACGTATTGCACCAGGGCTCGGCGGTGCTGCCACAGTCGCTGTAACATATGGAGAGTTGAATTCCAGCGTGTCGCCACATCGCATTTCAGGCGATGAACCGGCAGGCCGAAAGACTTCTGGAGCGATGTAAGTCGCTCAGCTGCGGCGCTTGAACGGCGGAAGTGAGCAGACAGTTTTTGTGCCCTGTTCAGAAGGCCATCTAGGCCGGGATAGTGTGTTAAAAATTGCTGGACGACAAGGTTCAACACGTGAACCATACAAGGTACGTGTGTCACCTTGCCCAGGCGAAGGGCCGCACCCAGGTTTGCAGCATTGTCGCACACGGCCTTACCAGGCTGCAGGTTGAGTGGAGACAACCATTTAATAAACTCGGACCGCAGAGCTGACCACAACTACTCAGCTGTGTGACTCTTATTCCCAAGACATGTCAAGCTAAAGACCGCCTGATGCCGTTGCGCTCTGCTGACAGCATAGTAATGAGGGGTGCGTGATTCCTTCTGCGCAGTGAGAACGCTGGTGGCCTGTCCAGGCAGGCTTGGGGCAGAGGTGGAGGACCCAGATGAGGTGGAGGAGGCAGAAGCAGTGGCGGAACTTGGACAGACAGAGGATTGACACACAAGTCGTGGGGACGGCAAGACTTGTGCAGCAGACCCTTCACCATCTATCACCATAGTTACCCAGTGCCCAGTCAGCGACATGTAACGTCCTTGTCCATGCTTACTGGTCCAAGTATCGGTGGTGAAATGCACCCGTTCACACACAGAGTTTCTCAAAGAAGCAGTGATGTTGTGTGCGACATGCTGGTGTAGCGCGGGCACACCTTTCTTAGAGAAGTAGTGGCGACTAGGCATCTGGTACTGGGGCACAGCGACAGACATAAGGTCTCTAAAATCCTGTGTGTCCACTAGGCGGAAAGGCAGCATTTCGGTAGCCAAGAGCTTATAGAGGGATAGAGTCAACCTCTTAGCTTTGTCATGGGTCGCAGGAAGTGGCCTTTTATTTGACCACATCTGAGGGACAGAGATCTGGCTGCTGTGTGTAGACGGTGTTGAGTAGGGTGTCCCTGGAAAAATGCAGGTTTGTGAGGAAAGTGCAGGCGGAGACATGATGTTGCCTTCATCCAACGTTGGTGCTATCGATGTCTGAGAGAGCTGTACACACTCACTTGTTTCCCCTTCCAAACCAACTGACGACCTACCAAGCAAACTGCCTGTTGCGGTTACAGTGGTGGAAGTTGTGCGTGGAAAAACAGGTGTGACAGCTGTCCCCACAGTCCTAGAAGATGAAGAGCGCGCGGATGCACTGGAAGGGGCAGGCGGTGGATGGTTTGCTCCGCTAGGCCGCATTGCAGCACGGTGAGCTTCCCACCGGGACATATGATATTTATTCATGTGACGATTCATGGAAGAAGTTGTCAAACTGCTGAGGTTTTGACCTCTACTAAGAGAACAATGACAAATTTTACAGATCACATAATTTGGGCGATCTTTTGCTATGTCAAAAAAGGACCAGGCTAGGCAAGGCTTAGAGGGCATGCGACCTGTTGATCCACCCCGACTAGTGCTCAGAGGCAGAGTGGTGGCTGAGGATGCAGTTGTAGACGTGCTACCAGTACTCCGACTCTGTCCAGGAAGGCGCAAGGTAACTTCGTCATCAGTTGCATCCTCCTCCACCACCTCTGTTGACCTCCTCGAGTGCCTGACTGTGGGTTGACAGTAGGTGGGGTCTAGAACTTCATCATCAATTGTTGTGTTTGCACTCCCCTCCCCCTCAGACCGAGCCTCTTCTTGCTCTGACCGAATATTTACGTTGTCGTCCCAATCGGGTATCTGCGTCTCATCTTCATCAGTATGTTCCTCATTGTCTATAACCACAGGTGTTACAGTTTGTGACAAATGGTCAACATTATGCTCAGAAACTTGGTCCTCACGGCCTGAATCAGAGTCACAAAGCTTCTGGGCATCACTGCAGACCATTTCCTGTTCTGTACTCACTGTAGCTTGGGAGCAGACCTCTGATTCCCAGGCTATAGTGTGACTGAACAGCTCTGCAGACTCAGCCATCTCAGTTCCACCATACTGTGCAGGGCTGATGGAGACTTCAGAGCTGGGAGAAAGCAAGTTTGATTGGGATGACAACTCAGAAGACTGGTGTTTTTTGGATGCGGTACTTGAAGTGGCTGAGAGGGCACTTGTTGGACCACTTGAGATCCATTCAAGCATTTTCCTTTTTTTGCCATCATCTACCTTTGTTCCTGTTGTTCGTGTCCGTAAAAAAGGGAGCACATCGGATTGTCCACGGTAAGTAGTAGACATCTTACTTTTGCTGGTAGATGGTCTATCTTCAGCAGATGATAATGGAGCTTTGCCACCTTCTCCACGGACAAACCCTTTTTTTCCTTTTCCACCACGCCTCTTCCCCTTTCCACCAGCATCTGTCATTTTGCCACTCATGTTCATTGCGACAAGATTGTGCACTGAAAATGTGGTAGTAAAAATTGAGAGGTGGTGTAGATTGCAGCGGTGGTCTAGCTTTATTAACAGCAGAATAATAAAGAATAAATATACCTGACAATGCAACTACGGCCCTTAAACTGGCAGCATAAATTGCTAGTATAATGGCTTAGTTATAATGAGTTGGAGTGTGCAATGCAGGCAGACGTGCTGCAAATATCTGTGCACTAGTGGGACTATACAGAAGTCCAATAGCCACGTTTAGGATGACACTAGGTACACTCAGTGTTTGCTAGTATAATGGCTTAGTTATAATGAGTTGGAGTGTGCAAAGCAGGCAGACGTGCTGCAAATATCTGTGCACTAGTGGGACTATACAGAAGTCCAATAGCCACGTTTAGGATGACACTAGGTACACTCAGTGTTTGCTAATATAATGGCTTAGTTATAATGAGTTGGAGTGTGCAATGCAGGCAGAGGTGCTGCAAATATCTGTGCACTACTGGGACTATACAGAAGTCCAATAGCCACGTTTAGGATGACACTAGGTACACTCAGTGTTTGCTAGTATAATGGCTTAGTAACAATCAGTTTGAGTGTGCAATGCAGGCAGACGTACTGCAAATATCTTTGCACTACTGGGACTATACAGAAGTCCAACAGCCACGTTTAGGATGACACTAAGTTCACTCAGTGTTTGCTAGTATAATGGCTTAGTAACTATCAGTTTGAGTGTGCAATGCAGGCAGATGTGCTGCAAATATCTGTGCACTACTGGGACTATACAGAAGTCCAACAGCCACGTTTAGGATGACACTAAGTTCACTCAGTGTTTGCTAGTATAATGGCTTAGTAACTATCAGTTTGAGTGTGCAATGCAGGCAGACGTGCTGCAAATATCTGTGCACTACTGGGACTATACAGAAGTCCAATAGCCACGTTTAGGATGACACTAGGTACACTCAGTGTTTGCTAGTATAATGGCTTAGTTATAATGAGTTGGAGTGTGCAATGCAGGCAGAGGTGCTGCAAATATCTGTGCACTAGTGGGACTATACAGAAGTCCAATAGCCACGTTTAGGATGACACTAGGTACACTCAGTGTTTGCTAGTATAATGGCTTAGTTATAATGAGTTGGAGTGTGCAATGCAGGCAGAGGTGCTGCAAATATCTGTGCACTACTGGGACTATACAGAAGTCCAATAGCCACGTTTAGGATGACACTAGGTACACTCAGTGTTTGCTAGTATAATGGCTTAGTAACTATCAGTTTGAGTGTGCAATGCAGGCAGAGGTGCTGCAAATATCTGTGCACTAGTGGGACTATACAGAAGTCCAATAGCCACGTTTAGGATGACACTAGGTACACTCAGTGTTTGCTAGTATAATGGCTTAGTTATAATGAGTTGGAGTGTGCAATGCAGGCAGACGTGCTGCAAATATCTTTGCACTACTGGGACTATACAGAAGTCCAATAGCCACGTTTAGGATGACACTAGGTACACTCAGTGTTTGCTAGTATAATGGCTTAGTTATAATGAGTTAGAGTGTGCAATGCAGGCAGAGGTGCTGCAAATTTCTGTGCACTAGTGGGACTATACAGAAGTCCAATAGCCACGTTTAGGATGACACTAGGTACACTCAGTGTTTGCTAGTATAATGGCTTAGTAACAATCAGTTTGAGTGTGCAATGCAGGCAGACGTACTGCAAATATCTTTGCACTACTGGGACTATACAGAAGTCCAACAGCCACGTTTAGGATGACACTAAGTTCACTCAGTGTTTGCTAGTATAATGGCTTAGTAACTATCAGTTTGAGTGTGCAATGCAGGCAGACGTGCTGCAAATATCTGTGCACTACTGGGACTATACAGAAGTCCAACAGCCACGTTTAGGATGCCACTAGGTACACTGAGTGTTTGCTAGTATAATGGCTTAGTTATAATGAGTTGGAGTGTCCAGAGGACAGGAGGGTACAGTGCCAGGATTGTGGGGCTCTGGGTAGAGGAAAGGAAGCCTGCCTTTCTATTCCCTCCTAATGGGGAAATGCAGCGAGGAAATCCCTGACCTTAGCTACACAGACGCTGTCTCTGTTTTCAGGACCTGTCACCTATGGCTCTGACCCTGCCGGTACGAGCCCTTAAAAGGACTGATAGAAAGTGCTATCCCTAAGCTGTCCAGCGCTGTGTATGAAGTGCATACAGCAGTATCGGTGATAGGACAAAGGACGGAGCTGCGCCAGTGATGTCTGACACCAAGGACGCAGAAGAGATAATGGCGTCCGGACGGGCAGATACTCGTTTTTATAATGCAGGGACATGTGACATGGACATCCTATCACACATGCCGTTGCTTCTCTGGCTAAAAGTCCACTTAGCTGTGTGTGTGTCTGGGATTGGCTGACATAATGGCCCTCCCCACTACACGCGCGCGCTTAGGGAAGGAAGACAAGGAAAAAAAAAAAAAATGGCGATCGCCATTATACAAGCAGCAGTGATCTGAAGGCGCTGTTCCCGCACACTATACACTGAAATTTCATAATAGTGTGAGTCACAGAGTGACTTACACCATTACAGCGGAAAGCCAGCTAGGAATTAGCTGTTTTTTGCTGCTAGAACCGTTCTCGAACGTTTCTAGAACTATCGAGCTTTTGCAAAAAGCTCGAGTTCCAGTTCGATCTAGAACAAGCCCCAAAATCACTCGAGCCTAGAACTGGAGAACCTCGAACCGCGAACCGCGCTCAACTCTAGTCATCACCGCTCACCATCTTGGTTGATTCCTCAAAGTTTTGGAGAATCACATAGATGTCAGACATCCATGGCCACTCCTTTTTTCCTGTGTGTGGAAGCTGACCGGAGTATTGACTGGCATATTGTAGCTATTATTCATCTACAGCCCTCTGCTGCTAACAAATCCTTGACAACATATGTAATGTTGAGTTCCACTGCTTGAGCAGGCCACATACCCGTAGGTGAGCTGCCAATTGCAAGCGCTGCTGCATCACTGCCAGACCAGCATCAGCTGGTGTTGACTTGCAGAAATTGGTGCACATGCAGTGAACCTAGAAAAGTAGCTCAGGCAAGGCAAATCTGGGTAGATTTTCAGAAAGAACTGAACCACTACGTTGAATACATGTGTGACGCCCTGGACTAGCCAGGTAGTCATAGGTAGGCCCTTGTATAACACCCGTCTCCTAAAAAGGTGTCATCAGCCACCCTTAAAACCCTAGTCACCTCCCTCAGAGCTTAATGGACACACCAGGGGGGGCGGAGCCAGGCGGTTGGCACGCCCACAGACAAGTTCAGAGGGCCTGAGGCAGGAAACACTAAAGCCTACTTTACAAGAGACGATAGATTGTGCGATAGCACAATCGATCGTACCCGCCCCCGTCATTTTTGCGTGACGGGCAATTAGTTGCCCATGGCGCACAAACTCGTTTAACTTCCGTCACACGTACTTACCTTCCGGACGACCTCACTGTGGGCGACGAACGTCCACTTCCTGGAATGGGCGGGACGTTCAGTGTCACAGCGACGTCACACGGCAGGCGGCCAATAGAAGCGGAGGGGCGGAGATGAGTGGGATGTACACATCCCGCCCACATCCTTCCTTCCATTAAGCCATCGGGTTCCGCGGGAGGCAGGTAAAGCTGCTGTTCATCGTTCCCGTAGTGTCACACGGAGCAACGTGTGATGCCACGTAAACGATTAACAACCGCCGCCATTTTAATTAAACAATTATATGAAACCTAGCGACGAGTGGACGACTCACGATTTGTAAGTTATACTGCGTCGCTAGGAGGTCAACAATGAAAAGTGTGAAAAATTCATATTAATGCATATTTCATTATGATACTCATGGATAGAAAATAACCTTTTTTTTGAACATTCGCTTAGGCAAGAAGTAAGAAGAACAAGAAAAGGCGAACAAGGTCCAATTTCCATCAGAACAGTATTTATTATAATAATATATTTTATATATGAAATTAATTTAAATAGAGCAGTGGGTGGATACACACAATATCAAAATTAGTGATGAACAATAATCATATCCTGCAAGGTATCGCACGTGTCAAGTAATGAAGAATATATGTTTTTTACATGTATAGAAATTAGGGACACTAATCCAATTTAAATGTTTGGAAATAACAGCCACAGTGGTATCTCAATCTCAGGGAAAAATTACCTACAGTTGTAATGAACATATAAACAGATATATGTATCAATATCCAGGTGGTGGACAGAAGTTACATAGACACATAGAAGATTGTTGCAACCACTAATATGGGGTATAAATACTAATTAATATAATCAATAATTCAATTGAAATATAATGGATGACTACCCCTATTAGTTTAGTAGCAAAATCCAATAGATGTCCATATATAATAATAAGCATACACAATTAACATGCATTGGTAGAATGACCCATTAATTTTAAATGTACAACCACCCACAATCTGGATAGCAATAACATACAAAAAATGCAAAAATACTACGGCCTAAATTGCATAGTAAATAGTCCCTAGCTTCAGATAATTAGCACACTATGGCTGAATAACTAGTTGGTTAGGAGGTGTCACACGAAACCACGTCGTGCGGTATGCCGGATGTGCGTCACGAAAACCGTGACCCCAACGACATATCGCACAATCTATCATCTCGTGTAAAGCCCGCTTAATAGAGTTCAATCAGTTCAGTCAGTAGACAGTTCAGTGAGTGGAGTTGAGGAGTGAAGGGGAGTGCAGCAGGCCTGTGGTGACAGGTCTGCAGCGGGAACTGACAGGTGCCAGGGTCGTGGCCCTGGTACCTCGGCTAGGAGGCAGATGGTGGCCTTAGCCTGCAGGAGCCGGGAAGACAGCCAGGTGGAACCGTGGTGAACCGGGACAGGGTAGTGGCCCGCCGGTACTGACCCGGGGAACCGACTGGAAACCGGAGCACACAGGGGGGTACTCAGACCCTGAAACGAGGTCCAGAAGCCACTGGACAGAGTTAATTCACTGATTGAGGTCTGGACTATAGGTCCTTTCCCACCCAAGTCCCGACTGAAGACAACAGCCCACCGAGGGGGATAGAAAGCCACCGCACAGGCAGAGAGATCCCACAGGCCAGCATCTGCGGGAAATGGGCTTTCCCGACACACATACCGCCGGGGAGCGGACTCCCGTCGCTGAAGCGAAGGCAGCCTACATACACACTACACGGTGCAGAAAAAAGGCAAAGAGCACCAACCCGCGTAGGGGGGACCAGACGCAGCTGGCTGCGGGCACCGACCACCATCATCTTGGCTTACCAGAGACTTTTGTGCATCAATCATAGTGAATACAACTGTGCCCTCGAGCCGCGCACCGCCCTGCACCTCCAAGCACCGACATACCATCCCAATCGGGTCCCGGGGCCATCACCCCTGCCCACGGAGGGGTTAACACCTTTGCTGCGCAACATCTCCCCGGGGATGCCTAGTAAACAGCAGTGGTGGTGTCCACATTCCCCACAGCCCATGGGTGGCATCACGAACTTAACTAAAAACCACGACCCCGGCCATAAACCTAACCCCTAGGTCCGGAGGCGCTCGAGCCACCCACTAACGAGCCCGGATCCGAGCGGCTCAGCTGCAGCCGAGCACGGGGCGGTAAACATGGGCCAGACATGGTACATGTGTAAGCTTGCCAAGCTTCAGATCTGCCACCAGGTTATGGCCATTATCACACACGACCATGCCTGGTTGGAATTTTAGCAGAGAGAGAAACAGATCTTTCTGTTCTGTTAAACCTGTCAACAACTTGTGACTGTGTGGTGTTGAGGCCCCGTCACACTAAGCAACATCGCTAGCAACATCGCTGCTAACGAACAACTTTTGTGACGTTGCTAGCGATGTTGCTGTGTGTGACATCCAGCAACAACCTGGCCCCTGCTGTGAGGTCGTTGGTTGTTGCTGAATGTCCTGGGCCATTTTTTAGTTGTTGCTGTCCCGCTGTGAAGCACAGATCGCTGTGTGTGACAGCGAGACAGCAACAACTAAATGTGCAGGCAGCAGGAGCCGGCTTCTGCGGAGGCTGGTAACCACAGTAAACATCGGGTAACCAAGAAGCCCTGTCCTTCGTTACCCGATATTTACCTTTGTTACCAGCCTCCGCCGCTCTCACTGTCAGTGCCGGCTCCTGCTCTGTGCACATGTAGCTGCAGGACACATCGGGTTAATTAACCCGATGTGTGCTGTAGCTAGGAGAGCAGGGAGCCAGCGCTAAGCATTGTGCGCTGCTCCCTGCTCTGTGCACATTTAGCTGTAGCACACATCGGTTAATTAACCCGATGTGTGCTGTAACTAGGAGAGCAGGGAGCCAGTGCTCAGTGTGCGCTGCTCCCTGTTCTCTGCACGTGTAGCTCCGTGCGCTGGTAACCAAGGTAAATATCGGGTTGGTTACCCGATATTTACCTTAGTTAACAAGCGCAGCATATTCCACGTGGCGCTGGGGGCTGGTCACTGGTTGCTGGTGAGCTCACCAGCAACTCGTGTAGCCACGCTCCAGCGATCCCTGCCAGGTCAGGTTGCTGGTGGGATCACTGGAGCGTCGCAGTGTGACATCTCACCAGCAACCTCCTAGCAACTTACCAGCGATCCCTATCGTTGTTGGGATCGCTGGTAAGTTGCTTAGTGTGACTGGACCTTTGGTCACCTAAAGATATCAGTTTCAGCAGAGCCTGTTGTCACTTCATTAAGGCTTAATTAAGTGTTTTAGTGCATTCAGCTTATGACTGATAGGGAAAACAATTTGGAGATGGAGGAGGATGGGGTGCAGGAATTTTTGCAGGAGATGGGGGAAACCCTGATGAAATTAGGGCCTGCAATTCTAGGTGTCAGTAGTACGTGTGCTATCCCAGGCTCTGACTCAGTTCTGGCCTCCATAAGGTTAACTCAATGTGTTGTCATGGAAATGTAGCCTTTCTGGCCACAAGCACTTGTCCATGTATTGGTGATTAAGTGGAACTGCGTTGGCCAGGGCTCTTGTGATGTTATGGGACACATGCTTGTGTATGGCGGGAATGTCACACGAAGAAATAGTGGCGGTTGGGGATGGCCACCGCCATAAGGTTGCAGAAAGCCTCAGTGTCCACAAGCTTAAATGGCAACATTTCTAGAGCAAGAAGTATGAAGTATGGCAATTTACTTTTTGACTCTGTAGGTGGTTGGCTGGGTATTTGACCTTGCATTCCAAGGCTTTGGGATAGAGACAGCTGAATCATGCTCTGGGACAAGAAAGTTGACATGATTGCTGATGGTGGTTTTGAATGTGCAACTACAAGTTAGGGCATGAGTCATCCAAGTAGCAAAGGGGAGGAGGCAGTTGTGTCACCTGCAGACATTGAATGTGGGCAAAGGCATTCTGCATATCCAGTCAGGTGCTTGGATGACATGCACCTCAGCATGCTGGTGGTGGTCAGGCTAGTAACGTTCTAGCCCTTGCTGAGCTTGATACAGCACAGGTTGCAAATTACAATTTTTTTGTCTTCTGCACTCTCCATAAAAAAGTGCCAAACAGTTTTGTCCTCTTGCCTGTTGCAGTGCTGTGGACTTCTTACCCTCTGCATTGCAGTGCTCACTGTGCATGCCACCTTACCAGGATGTGTCAGTGACTTCATCATCCATCACCTCATCTTCCATTTCTACAATCTGATCTTTTTACTGACTTGTTGGCTTAATATGACTTGCTGGCAACTGTGTCTCCTCATCATCCACCTCTTGAGACAGTAATTGCCATTCCCCACCATCAGCTTCTTCTGACCATGGCTGCTCAAACATGTGGGAATCACTGCACATGATCTTCTCATGTCCTTCTTTAATCGTAGACGGTGAGAGGCCAGAAGAAGCCATAAATGCAAAGTAGTGTTCAAGTGCGGGGTAACTTGTCTCCTGAGACTTGCCATGGTGGGAGTAAGAAGGATCAGGGTGAAAATTATGTGGTCCAGACCTATAGCTAGTGAGATTGGATGGTGTTAAAAACAGGTTCATCCTGAGAAACGGAATGTATGCATTATCTCCCATTAAAATACACAACCTGCTCGCATTGTTCTGGCTTCAACAAAGGTGTCCTGTGCCCCCCTGCTAAGTGAGACAGGAAGCTAGGTCTAGATGCATGTATTAAATATTCTCCTACAGCGTGCAAAAGTTGCCTTGGCCCATGGCCACAAGCCTCTGTGTGCCCCCTATCAGTGAGATCTCCACTTCTCTGTCCCTTATCGCACACCTTGCATATTTTAATTTATGTATGCAGCTAGCAGTGGTATTATTAGAGAATATAATATATTTAAATTAGCCCTATTAATTGTACATAGCCGCAGCAAAGTCTGTAATGCTAGAATCCCTGCCTATATGTCTCTATTACACTATCCCTTCTCCAGCGGCATGCCCTACTCTAATTACAGCTAAAAACAGTATTATTAGAGAATAAAATAGATTTTGAAAATGACATTTGGTTTGACATAACAGCAGCAAGGAACGTAAGGCAATAATCACTGCCTAGATGCCTCTGATAAGGGTACTTTACACGCTGTGATATCACTATCGAAATCGCTAGCCAGCGTACCTGCCCTCATCGGTTGTGTGTCACTGGCAAATCGCTGCCCGTGGCGCACAACATCGCTAACACCCATCACACGTACTTACCTGCCCTGCGATGTAGCTCTGGCCGGCGATTCGCCTCCTTTCTAAGGGGACGGTTCGTGGGATGTCACAGCAACGTCACACAGCAGCCGCCCAATAGCAGAGGAGGGGCAGAGATGAGCGGGACATAACATGCCGCCCACCTCCTTCCTTCCTCATTGCCAGTGGACGGAGGTAAGGAGATGTTTGTCGTTCCTGCGGTGTCACACATAGCGATGTGTGCTGCCGCAGGAACGACGAACAACATCGTACCTGCAGCAGCAACGATATTAAGGAAAGGAGCGACGCGTCGATGAGCAACGATTTTTCACGTTTTTGTGCTCATTGATCGTTGCTCCTTGGTGTCACACGCTTCGATGGCGCCGGATGTGCGTCACTAACGACGTGACCCCGACGATATATTGTTAACGATATTGCAGCATGTAAAGCACCCTATACACTTCAATTCTCAACCAGTTCTCCCTACACTAATTGCAGCTAAGAGTAGTATTACTCTTGAATAGAATAGATTTGAATTAGACATGAAAAGGACTTTTGGGTTAATGTAGCAGCTGCAAGTTCTGTAAGGCTAGAATCCCTGTCTATATGCCTTTAATACACTATCCCTTCTCCAGAAGCATGCCCTACATTAAATGCAGATAAGAGTGGTATTATTAGAGAATAGAATAGATTTTTCAGGTAGCAGCAACAATAAGGATAGAATTCTTGCCTAAATGCCTCAAATATACTACCTCTACTCCAGAAGCTAAGGGGTGCTTCACACACAGCGAGCTCGCTGCCGAGATCACTGCTGAGTCACGCTTTTTGTGACGCAGCAGTGACCTCATTAGCGATCTCGCTGTGTGTGACACTGAGCAGCGATCTGGCCCCTGCTGCAAGATCGCTGCTCGTTACACACAGCCCTGGTTCGTTTTCTTCAAAGGCGCTCTCCCACTGTGACACACAGATCGCTGTGTGTGACAGCGAGAGAGCGACAAATGAAGTGAGCAGGGAGCAGGAGTCGGCGTCTGGCAGCTGCGGTAAGCTGTAACCAAGATAAACATCGGGTAACCAAGGTGGTTACCCGATATTTACCTTAGTTACCAGCCTCCGCCGCTCTCACGCTGCCTGTGCTGCCGGCTCCGGCTCTCTGCACATGTAGCTGCTGTACACATCGGGTTAATTTACCCGATGTGTACTGTAGCTAGGAGAGCAAGGAGCCAGCGCTAAGCAGTGTGCGCGGCTCCCTGCTCTCTGCACATGTAGCTGCATTACACATCGGGTTAATTAACCCGATGTGTACTGTAGCTAGGAGAGCAAGGAGCCAGCGCTCAGTGTGCGCGGCTCCCTGCTCCCTGCACACACAGCTAAACAGTGTGCGCTGGTAACTAATGTATACATCGGGTAACCATACCCGATGTTTACCTTAGTTACCAGTGTCCGCAGCTTCCAGACGCCGGCTCCGTGCAAGCGCAGCGTCGCTTGTACGTCGCTGCTGGCTGGGGGCTGGTCACTGGTCGCTGGTGAGATCTGCCTGTTTGACAGCTCACCAGCGACCATGTAGCGATGCAGTAGCGCTCCTGACCAGGTCAGATCACTGGTCGGATCGCTGCTGCATCGCTAAAGTGTGAAGGTACCCTAAGCCTACACTAATTGCAGACTAAGAGCAGTATTAGTATAGAATAGAATCTATTTGATTTAGCCCTAACAAGGACTGTTGGTTTAATGTTACACCAGCAGGTACTGTGTCTCTATAAGACTTTGTTCTTTCTCAAACAGAAACCCTCCCTATACTAAATGCAGCTAAGAGTGGTATTATTAGAGAATAGAATAGATTTTTTACGTAGCAGCAGCAGCAAGGTCTGTAAGGCTAGAATCCCTGTCTACTTGCCTTAATACATTATCTGTCAAGATTACATTGGGATAGCAGGGAATCGGGGCTCCAAGCTGTCCCTCAAGCTAGGGGACCCTGCTCTCTCCGTAGTCTCCTTCCTGGTTCTGCTGCTGACTAGTCCTAATCTAATTCCCTCTCCCCCTTCCACTACTTCTCCACGAGGGAGGGACAGGACAGGAGTGTGATAAAAACAGACAAGGGAAAAATCAAAACTTTGTCACACAGCATGCACAGATACAGGATAAGAAAATAAGTAATTCAAGAGGAAAACAAGAGCAGGAAGGAAGTACAAAACTATAAGGGTACACTCAATAACCTCACCAAGCAAAAAGCACAACTTTCACAACACCTCACAAACCACCACAGAATAAACTATAAATGGCATGTGTGGAAGGATTCTAACAGTATAAATAGGAGGAGAGCAGATGTGATAGGTCTCCCCACAACATGTGATTAAAGGAGCAAGCAGACTAGAACAGATTAACTCTTGATAACCTCCCTACTAATCAGCATACAGCAGGTCAACGCCCAAGTCTGCCTGTGTTGATCCTAGACACCAGAGAAACAATCGGGTGGAGTTTCAGAATCTAAAATCTGAACATAGTCCAATGCCGCCATGACAGTAGTTTGTGCAAAACCTCATGTGACATTATCCCTACTCCAGAAGCTTGTGCTACACTAGTTGTATAAAAGCAGTATTAATGTAGAATAGAATCTATTTCAATTAGCCCTGAAAAAGACTTGGTTTAATTTTGCACCAGTAGGTAATGTGAAGCTATAACACACTATTCTTTCTCTATCAGAAATTCTCCCTACACTAGTTCCAGGCACACTGCACCGAGCACGGCATCACTGTGTGTTATATGGACAGTTGCCAACATGGCATTACTGTAATTGACAGGCAATCAGCGCATGTTAAGTGTCTGATAAAAAGTTGCAGAACATGAGAGGCGAGGACTCAAGCATGATGCCAGAGTAGCAGGATACGCCATTGTGTATCAAGTGTCCTGACCACCACAATGCTCGATCGAGTACCGAGCTGTGCTGAGCACTCTCACCCATCACTAATCTCAATTTTCCAAAATTGCAGAGGAATAATATACTCAATGTGACAGCTTATGCAATACTTTTCTACCTGGTACAGGAAATACTATGACACAGTTGCAGGTCTAGTAAAATATCATTATTATTTAAAACTTCAATCCTGTAAGTAAACCTGAGAATAGGTAATCAAGTAAAAGTGAAAACGTTCCTCCACGTACATCTTCTTGATTGTGATGATTAGGATTATTCTCCATATAAAATTTGCCATTCACTCTAGACCTCATGTAGAATAGATTCTTAAGCACTAGTCTCGTAAACAGCAGACTGAATTCATTTTAGTAATTCACATCAGCAAACTTCCAATGTCATCCATTTATATTTAGAATTCTGTCTTTTGGACAGTTAACTTCCTTAAAAGTTTTCGTTAGTTGTTTTACTCTTTAGCTGAAAAAATGTAATAAATATTAAATTCTATATTTACCACTGTTTTTTTTCCAAACAATTACCAACCCTGGTCTGGTGAGTCAGCCCAGTCAAGATCTTTTCCTCTAAGTGCAAATGGTAAAAATATTGTTTCCATAACGATTAATATGAGGGTTATTTTTACTGTTTTCTGTTGTAGATGGGATGAACTAAATCCTGAAAGCCTTTAATTAATGAAAAAAAAAATACATCAAACTGGGCCTAAGTGAATCACTGCTTGTAGATAAATTTAATCAACCTGGCTAATCTATCATCCATGTATCCGTCAGTCTCTAAATTCAGTCTGTCCATTAAACTATATTTTTGACCCACACTAGGACAATTAGGCATTCTGCTTTGGTATTTAATAACTTTAGTCTGTGTCTGCTTCTGCATGTGTGCCAGGAATGCATTGACGTTAGCTTGCCAACCACAGGGTTGAGTTGTCATACTTGAGCAGTATCATAGACCCCCAAAATGTGCTCACATCCATAATCACCTTCCTGACAACTGGATTATCTTAAGGTAACTCTGAGAGTTTTCCCTCGGCTTGTACATATTTTTCGCAGTTTTGCCTCCTCGCTCTTCCATACCTTGCATTTTAGAGCTGCTGTTTACTTCAGCATCAGAATACAGATGAAAGCAGTATGATAGCCAATCTGTTGCTATGGCACTGAGAGGCAGCATTAGAGCTTGTGTATGTCCTGTAATAGTACCTGTAGACCTTTGCTATTACAAGAATAACTATATATGCACAGCAACAAAGTCTCTGAAGAATGTACATAATGTACATAAATACCAATTCAAACACCATGCACTGTTATTACTGCATCATTGTCCGTGAGTGTGGTTTTCCAAGAAAACTACTAAAGCAGCGGCAGACATAACTGGTGAGTAGTTAATTTACTAGATTTGCTGCCTTTGTTAAAAAAAATTCCTTTATCTCTGAAAAAGTGTTTATTACTTACGAATCTCATGTCTACAACCTGTGGCGCTATAGCATAAGTGCCAACAATCTCAGAACGTCAGGGAGGCTCACAGAAAATGGACTCCTGTGTTGGAGAATGTCAGAAAGGAAGTGAAGTTATGGCCACAGACTGCAGGGAGGAGGAAGACCAAGGAGGCCATCGCTCATCAAGGGAGTGAGGTGTGGAGAGTTCATTTTTTTATTTTATTTTGAGCACGAACCACCATCTTTCTCCTATTAATGCACACTGATATACACAGATGTAGTCTATGCACATAGCTAATGATTTAGCGAACCTTGCGGTGCACTCCGGGAGAGAGGCATTGGGACTTCCAGACGCTTTCCGGTTCATAGGGCATGCGGCATTACTCGCCAGGGGTGCGTGCGCCCTCGGATATACCTGGGCTCCTTGGCCCTACGGTATAGTCACGTTTAGGGGGGATTCTGACTTAGAGGCGTTCAGTCATAATCCCAAATATGGAAGCTTCACCCAATTGGCTTCTCAGCCAAGCACAAACACTGAGCAGGATTTCTAGTGCGATAACACATCATCAGTAGGGAAAACTAACGTGTCTCATGATGGTCTGCACATAGCTAGCTGCCATAATAATCAGTGGTGCTCTGTAATTCTACAAAATGTTACAGAAAGTCCCGTGTAGTAGAAGTATCTCATACCAAGGAACAAAAATCTGCTGGTACGAGTACAGGCAAACAACAGGAGGCTACAGCCATTTCATTTCTACTAACACTGGCCTGTAGAAGTATCAGTAGTCACAAAACGATCATAGCCTCCTGTTGTTTGCATGTACGTTTCCCCACCTGATTTTTTTAATGCTTGTTATCAAAAAATAAAAAAAAACAATTTTCCATGATGAGGTGAGTGCTGTCATCTTCCCTTCTATTACTTGGGACTATTTTTTTTTATTTGCACAAGCAGGGCACATATTGAGGGCAAACAGTGTTAGAGCACAAATGGGGGTACTATTAAAGTATGTAGACTCAAATGAGGGCACTGGTGCCGTGTGAAGGCACAAATGGAGGCATCATTAACTTATGGAGGCACAAATAGGGGGCACTATTACCATGTGCAGACAAAAGAGGGCGCTATTAGCATGGATAGGAGAAGAAATCATGGTGGCCTTGGAGAGATGGCCAAGAAAGAAAAGAATAAATGATTATTAAAGAGAATATCACCAGTGTGTCATAAAATTTCTGCATACACTACTTAAAAAAAGTTAGGTATATTTGGCTTTGGGGTGAAATTAATTTAAAATTTAAAAAGTTCATGCCACAATGATATTTTATCATGAAAGTAGGGCATCTCAAACAGTTTATTGAATCAAAAACCATCAACAGTGGTGGGTATACACTCCCCAAAAAAATTATAAATATCTCAATAACTTGTCATGTGGCCTTGAGTATCAATTACAGCTTGACAACAATGTCTCATGCTGTTTATAAGTCGAGCACTGTCTGCTGAGGCATGACATCCCACTCTTCTGGAAGGGTGGCCCTTCTGGTTCTGGAGGTTCTGAAGTATAGAGTTATGAGCCTGTACAGAGTGACTCAGCTGATGCCACAGGCTTTTTTATGGGATTCAGGTCTGGAGAAAGTGCAGCGCACTCCATTTGGGATGCCCCTGTATCCAGCAGCCATTCCCTAATGATACGACTGCGATGAGCTGGAGCATTGTAGTTCATGAAATTGAATTTAGGCCTGTGTTGTTCTTACAGAGGCACATTGACTGGATTAATTACTGTATTCATGTAGTAGGGGTTTGTCACTGTACCATTCACAAAGTTTAGGGTAATTCGGTAATGAATAGATACCCCTGACCACACTAACACCAACACCACCACCAAAGGCTCATCTGATGACAACAGTGGCTGGTGTATAGCGCTCTCTTTGATGTATCCAACATCACTGGCAGCCATCATTTCTTCTCAGCATGAATCGACTTTCATCAGTGAATAGCACTGATGCCTACTGGTCCTCATCCAGCAAGACAATGATGCCCGTGCCTTGCAATGTGATAAGGTACACTTGCAGGTAGTCTACTATGCCGACCTGGTTTTGAATGGTCTCACCACCCTTGAAAGTACCTAAAGCTGTGTGACATTCATCATCTGGTTCCAAAGGTCATTGTTCACAATGAATTGGTCTTCAAAGTTGGATGTGGCCAAAGGAAGTCCACTTATATGCCTTTCTATAACTCTAACAGTCTCTCTGTAACTCTCTTGCAACGTACTGATGACACTCTATGAAACTCTAAGCTCATTGGCTACTCTCATCTGAGAACATCCTGCTTGAAGCCTCACAATGGTGAGTTACTGTTGATCAATTGTTAGGCATCGTTTTGGTCTTATGATGACAAAATGGGAACAGCATGAAGAGTAGGACTATTTAAAAATAAAATATATATTAATTCCAAAATTTATTGGGCAATTCATGGATCTAACACCTGTTATGAATTTTGCTATATCTCCTTGTTCGAGAACATCAAGTTGTGCAAAAAGTACTGAAACATTGAACAGTCGAAGATGTGTATTCAAAAATTAAAGGAATGTAATATTTTGTTCATCTGAAATGGTTAGAGTGAATTTTAAAATCATCCTGAAATTTCACTCAAAAGCAAAATATCTCTAACTTTTTGTGAGTAGTGTGTATGGTCTGCAGAATTAATGTCTACAACTACAGTATGTTGTCATTGTATACTAATAATAACAGTCTTAGAACAGTATGGAGGTAATGGCAGTGCTCACGATGTGATGATATTATGTGTCCCTTGTACAGTAATATTATTGGAAATATTAATAAAGTTATACTAAGTTTTAATTAAGAGTATGATGGCATTATTCGAGGGCAGAAATACCATGGATACAAACTGTACAGTCTCACCACAACCCAAAAGGAAAGGGGGGGGACACTTCCACCCGCAATTTCTGTCACACGGACACAATAGGGTACATTGTGATGAACTATTGGATGACATGGGCCCATAAATTGATCTTACAAGAGACCCTGTTCTTTGTCTTTGGAACCTTTTAAAAATTGACTTCAGGGAGATTTACCTTGGTATGCCCTAAAGAAAAGGTGTTCTGAATGTGTTTCTGGGGAGACACAGGTGACTTGTAGATTTTCTTTAAATGGTACTTAACTCAATAGTACTTTGACGAAAAAATATCCAGCATTCAGTAACACCATCATGGATCCCTAGAATTTTCCTGCAATACCATACATCTGTAACAATAGGAAAGATCAATCATAGATCACTTCTGATTGAAGGAATTCTCTACCTAGAATTACTATAAAATTGGATTATCATGTACTCTACAGTAGGGATGAGCGGTGTTCGAATCGAACTCTTCGCCAATCTCAAATTTGACCTGTTTTAGGCAATGTTCGAGTCGTTCGATGAACGCAAACAATTAGCTTCAAGTTCGACAGTTTGAGGTTATGTTCCATAACAGTTCGATCACCAAAAGCGTACATGGCTTTTCACAGTAATACTGTCATTCAATGTTAATACAGTGGAACCTTGGTTAACGAGAACAATCTGTTCTGGGAGTATGCTTGTTAACCAAGTTACTCGTTTAGCAAAGCAAGATTTCCCATAGGAAATCATTGCAATGCAGACAATTCGTTCCACAACTTGTTAAATGTCCCATCCTGGTTCCCTATTGTGCCATTCCACACAAGCACAAACACATACAAACACGTACAAAGACACACAAACACAGACAAAAACAAACAAACATACACAAACATACACGCACACACACATATTATGCTCACCTTACTTTCTGTTCCATAGCTGGCCTCCTGGGACTTGCAGTTCGCCGGTACAGGATGTGTATCGGGTAACCATGCAACCGATGCCCCGGAGCTTCCGCTGCCAGCGCGCTGACGTCAAAGGCAGGAGCCGCTTGCCTCTGATTGGCCAGTGCGCTGCCTTTGAGTAGCGTCTGACAGAGGATGTTCCTCCCTCGTTGCGATGGTTACCCGATAAAAGTAGTTTGCCACTGCAGGATGTGTATTGGGTAACCATCGTGACAAGGGAGGAACTTCCTCTGTCAGACGCTACTCAAAGGCAGCGCGCTGGCCAATCAGAGGCAAGCGGCTCCTGCCTTTGACGTCAGTGCTCTGGCAGCGGACTTTCCAGCATCGGTCGCGATGGTTATCCGATACACATCCTGTAACGGTGAACTGCAAGTCCCAGGAGGCCGGCGATGGAACGGAAGGTAAGGTGAGCATAATATGTGTGTGTGTGTGCGTGCTCGTGTATGTTTGTATGTGTTTGTGTTTGCCTGCCATTGTTTTCAGTGGTGTTTGAAGGTGTTCAAAAGCGTTCGACGAACGTTCGACGAATGTTTGACAAACACACCCGCCGTTCGACGAACTGAACTGAACTTGAACACTAGGGTGGTGGCTCATCTTTACTCTACAGACACTCATGCATAAGAAATTAATGACCAGATTAAAGCGCACTCATGGCTATTGTTTTTTGTTTTTTTTTTTAAATATATAGTGCGTAAGAATTCATGAAAAGAAAACACTGGTTACGTCTAATACAGAGTTGCCCATGTAGTAATAACGAAGTGTTTTTTGTAATGATGACATTTTTTTAATACAATATTTGCAGTACTTAATTAAAGGGAATCTGACACTAGGTTTTTGCTACCTCATCTAAGAGTAACATGATGTAGGAAACGAGACCCTGATTCTAGCGATGTATTACTTAGTTTACTACGTGCAGCAGTTATGACACATTCAGAGATTTTAGATGTTGCATGTAGCAGAGCTCAGAAAGCTAACCCGCCCACACCACAGCTTTCTATGTACATTATATATCAACAGTGAGCTACTTATCAGTGCTGGGGATGCGGTCAGACCATATCTCACCAATGGGTGACTTGGTGGCTCAGTGGTTAGCAATGCAGTCTTGCAGCAGTGGGATCCTGGGTTCAAATGCTCCCAAGGACAGCATCTGTAAGGCATTTGTATGTTTTCCTTATGTTTGTGTGGGTTTCCTCTGGGTTCTTTGGTTACTTCCCACGCTCCAAAAACATACTGATAGGGAATTTAGATTGTGAGCCTCAATGAGGATAGTTTTGCTGATGTGTGTAAAGCGCTATGGAAGTAAATGGTGCTATATAATTGAATAAATATTATGATTATAACCTAGTCCGAGCAGTGTTAATCTCCTACTGATGTGTATTATAAGCTGTGGGGAAAGCGCACACATTAGGATGATTTTTGAGAAAAAGTGCTCTGCCATCTGAATCCGAATCCGAATGGGAAAGGCTTATGCCAAATTTGACATTGATGAACCTTTTTCGAATACGTTCACTCATCTCTAGATATAACATGCTCCGGCATAGGGGTGCACAATTTTAATTTCCCATCAGCACACATGTGTTGTGATCGTGGGTCACTGATGGGTTGCTATGACAGCAGAGGGTCTACTGAAGACCTCCATGCTTGTCATAGCAGAGCTCCTTACCCTGCTAAGTGGCCTGGCTTCAAAGGAGACTGTGATTTCTGCTATATAGAGCAATGTTATAGAATTGCTGCATGTAGCAAAAGCCATCAGATGATTGCAGATTATAGTTTCCTAAGGGGACTATTAAAACATGTACAAGTAAAAAAAGATTTTAAACAGCAAAAAAATTCAAATCACCTCCCTTTTGCCTCATTAAAATTAAAGATAATAAAAAATACACATATGAGATACCACCCTATTAGAAAAGTCCAACATATCAAAATATAAAAATGATTAACCTAATCGGTAAACACTGTAAGCAAAGGATATTCAAGAATGTCAAAATTACATTTTTTGGTCACTGCAATAAAACAAAAATGCTGGTGCAAGTGACAAAAACTAGAAAATATCCATAGGATAATGATTAGCGCTCAAACTCAATGTTCCTATAATACTGCAGCTAGATAAAATAGAAATAGAAATAATTCCTATATATATAAAATCTGCGCTGAATTAAGGTTTAATTTAAATTTTTATTTCTTTCTATCCTTATTTAAATGAGGAAAAACTTGCGATAAAATTGTACAAAGGACCATAAAACACATAAATACCACTATATATACTGTGAAAAAATGTTTCCTCTAAAATGTGTGTGGAGCCCCGGCTGGCGGCTACCACCTACAGATAGAAAATATACAATTAAAACGTAGATATACTGAAGAATGGTTGGACGTCTTTGTCACAGATGGAGAAATAAAAGGCGTCCAAAAAATATATATTTTTTTCCAATAATACGGTCCGTTCAGAATCAGAACAGTATTTTTTATATACTGTGTGTTAGAATGTTTAAAAATCTTCACAAGGAAAGCTACAGTTCCTCCCAAATCTTGTAATTATTGCTATAATCCACGTGCTCCACATAAAACCAAGCTCCCCTTGGTATGTTTAAACTTCCCGCACTCCTGGCGCTAACCACAGGAGTGTTGCAGGAATGCAACAATAAACTGGGACACCCGTGACGGGTACCCAGTGCAGGTTACCTGAAAAACTATACCAGTTTGGAGATTCCAAGGCAGATGCGGTCCCTGCGCGATGTGTGCTTCTCGTGTCTGGATAGATTAGTTCCAGCAAGGTTGAATCAGATCTCCTCTGTGCGGAATCCTATGCCCGGAGACACAGAAGCTAGCAGGATTGTGTCAAATCACCGCTCCGCTCTGAGATGGCAGGGAGATCGTTAGTTTCCGGGCTTAGAGGTTCTCCCAGTGCACAGGTAGGAAAGCTTTTTCCTGGATTGTTAGGGAGTCCAAGTGACAAAAACATTGTATCTATGCCTACATGATATCAATAAAAAGAATGTCTCCCCTTCTAAAAAATGAGCCATCAAACGACTTAATCGACCAAATATAAAAATGTTACAAGTTTTGGAAAATGGCGACACAACCCTCCAATTTTTTTTTTCCAAACTTCAGATTTTTCTTCACCACTAAAACAATACAAAAACTAGACATATTTAATATGACTGGTACTGGGGAGTAGAATCTAATTGCTAGGTCATTATTACCACTGTAAAAATAGTTCCTCAAAATACTTGTAAGAATTTTTTTTTCACAATTTCTCCACATTAGGAATTTTTCACCTGTTTTACAGAACACTATATGGTAAAATGAATGGTGTCATTCAACATTACATCTTGTCCTGAAAAAAACACAAGCCTTCATATGTCTATGTGAACAGAAAAATAAAAAAGTTATGGCTCAGGGAAGAAGGGGATAAAAATTGGCCTCGTCACGAAGGGGTTAAAAAGATTTTTTTTTTTACTAAACAAAGATTTCCTTTATGATATCAATACAACAGACACACACAACTACATGTTAATGTCTATATTTGTAGCTTCCAAGGCACCAAAACACCTTGAGTTTGTCAAACAAGCTTTATTGATCCAGGCATACCCTGAAAAAAGTTACAAGTACAATGTTTCGTCCAACACAGGGCCTTTGCCAAGCTATTAAAAATACATATAACCACAATACAACACATGGTGCTTTATATGGTGGTTTGCTTGTAGGTCTCTCCCATCGACCCCTCTCACTGGGCCGACCTCCATTACCATAACAACACTAGATACAAATAAAATCAAGATTAAAACATATATACATACAGGACATCATTCAATTCAGACAGATGATTAGAGATCACTATGACTACCTAAGGCCAGAATGGCCTCATTGATTGTCATGTCAGCATCATAATAGTGTAAGTATAGAAATATGAAACCTTTAGTTTATTGCCTAATTGGCATGTGACCATCCTGAGCCTAATTCCAACCAATGGGGTCATAGATTTAATAATACATGCACAATACCCCCCAAAAGTGGAGAGAATGTTTTAGCAGGAGCTCATTGTTCCTAGGTTTGGACCAAAATACCCATAAGTACACAGATGGGTATTTTGGCACAAACCCAAAATACCCAGGACTACATGTATTCTATTCACTATTAATGTATTCTATTCACTAGTAATAACGCTGTTAGCTGCAATCAGTTCTAGGATAGCTGTTAGAGGAGGGATAAGTTTGAATTGGAGGCATATAGTCAGGAATTATTGCCTTGCAATTCTTGCTGCTGCACCCCAAGACAAAAAATCCTTTTCATGGCTAATGTCACACCCGGGTTAGGGAATACGCAGCATGTGGCACAACAAAGATGAGAACACAACAGAAAGCCCTGACGTTGTGAGAGTGGGTGAGGGTTCACCTCACACACAGACTGTCCCTATAAAACGTAAATACTTTATTAAATCACTTAAAACCACACCGTGATTACTAAAAGTGCACAGGATAGATTGCTAGCCCTCAATAGCTGCACCTATCTGTGCACTGCCTTACAGCGGGGGTTGGCACCCTAAAAATGCGATGTGGCGCCCCCACTCCGCGACGACTTTCCCTGCTGCCCCTGAAGTCCCTGCCGGAAAAAAGATGCAGGAAGAACACACCTTGTTGGCCTCAATTGACGTTGAGGCCTTATATAGTAGTATTCCAAGCGGTTGAGGCTTGAAATTACTATTTTATTCATATCAATGAGATAAGTTTTTGAATTTTCCTCCCTACTGTCCACCTGCCACACCAATTTATTTGTTACACTTATCTTAGGCACTGCACATTTTTTCCGGCTGGGACTTCAGGGGCAGCAGGGAAAGTCGTCGCAGAGTGGGGGCGCCACATCGCATTTTTAGGGTGCCAACCCGCGCTGTAAGGCAGTGCACAGATAGGTGCAGCTATTGAGGGCTAGCAATCTATCCTGTGCACTTTTAGTAATCACGGTGTGGTTTTAAGTGATTTAATAAAGTATTAAGTTTTATAGGGACAGTCTATGTGTATGTATTTTGTTATTCCCTAGTTGTTATCACATATATGAGTCTTGAGGGTTCACCTCCTAACGCTCACTTGAGGCTGAGCCCTGAGCTCCCCTAAATTCCCTATATGGGCGCTTCCCTCCAACACCATCACGTACCTAGGCCCTACACTGTAACACTATAGCACTACACTGTGTGCAGAATTATTAGGCAAATGAGTATTTTGATCACATGATACTTTTTATACATGTTGTCCTACTCCAAGCTGTATAGGCTTGAGAGCCAACTACCAATTAAGTAAATAAGGTGATGTGCATCTCTGTTATGAGGAGTGGTGGGGTGTAACGACATCAAGTCCCTATACAAGGGGTGCATAATTATCAGGCAACTTCCTTTCCTTTGGCAAAATGGGTCAGAAGAAAGATTTGACGGGCTCTGAAAAGTCCAAAATTGTGAGATGTCTTGCAGAAGGATGCAGCAGTCTTGAAATTGCCAAACGTTTGACGCGTGATCACTGAACAATCAAGCGTTTCATGGCAAATAGCCAACAGGGTCGCAAGAAGCGTGTTGGGCAAAAAAGGCGCAAAACAACTGCCCATGAATTGAGGAAAATCAAGCGTGAAGCTGCCAAGATGCCATTTGCCACCAGTTTGGCCATATTTTAGAGTTGCAACGTTACTGGAGTATCAAAAAGCACAAGGTGTGCCATACTCAGGGACATGGCCAAGGTAAGGAAGGCTGAAAAACGACCACCTTTGATCAAGAAACATAAGCTAAAACGTCAAGACTGGGACAAGAAATATCTTAAGACTGATTTTTTTAAAGGTTTTATGAACTGATGAAATGAGAGTGACTCTTGATGGGCCAGATGGATGGGTCAGAGGCTGGATCATTAAAGGGCAGAGAGCTCCACTCCAACTCAGACGCCAGCAAGGTGGAGGTGTGCACTGTGTGCTAGCAGCTGTGTAAATCACAGAAAAAGGTATAGGGACAGTGTTGCTGCATTGCTTAGTTAAGTGACAGCCGTTCCTGTTTTAAACCGGCCAAAAAAAATCCTCTTATTAGTGGTGCATATGGTCTGTTACTGCAGTGTGTGATATAGGGACAGCTTATTCACAGGCAGGGAGAGATTTAAAGCTGTCCTGACATCTGCTACTAATAATAAACAATCTCAGCACTGCTACATCCCTTGTGTCTGTTATGCTAGCAATAGGTATTACAACTTGCAAAAAAAAAAGGTCCCAAAATTGTAAAAACAACGGGCTCAGGTGTAGTGTAGTGCCTGTCAGCCACCATTTCAATTCACAGTCTGAGTGTTACCCAATTTTTATTAATATTAGGTGTTAGTTGCACTACTTGTGCCTGAAGCAAAATACCTTCATAGCACCAAACTAGCCTAATTTTGGGGGCTTCATATCTTACAATAATTAGATAGTGGCTTGCTCTTAATAAAACAGTCTCAGTGTTACCCAATTTTTATTAATACTTGATGTCAGTGACACTACTTCTGCCTCAAGGCCAGTACCTTCCTATCAGCAACCTGGTGCAATTTTGGGGGCTTCATATCTTACAGAACCTACATAGTGGCTTGTTCTTACTAAAACACAGTCTGAGTGCCAAAAACCAATACTAAAATAAAAGTGTTGTCAAACCATGTTTTCTTTTGGGTCTGAAAGACATTCACAACATCTTTGTCGACTCCTCCAAGTGGTAGTTTTTCAATAAAGGTACCTTTTGGTTTTTAAACTTACAGAAACAGCTATCGTAAGAAACTATTTAAACAGGTTTACCAATCCGGTATAAGTGTTATTCCACTGCCTGTAGAAAAGGTCACGTTACAGTATTCACCTTCAAATAATCAAACCCAAAAAATGGGAAAAAAAAGGGGGTAAGGGCCATGGACGAGGTGGTAGTGACAGTGGTGGTCGCCAAAGCAGTGTGATCGAGCTAAAGAAAAAGGTTCCTGCTTTTTCTACCTCTCCCTTCCAATCCCAATTTTCTTGTCCACATGGGAAAGCACTCTTGCGCCCTGAACAGTGTGAACAGGTAACGAGTTGGCTAGCAGAAAATGCCTCCAGTTACTTGTCGAGTAGCAAATCCCAAGGGTCCACACAGACAGACTTGAGTAGCCCAGAGGCTGGCCCATCGAATCCTCAGCCTGGTCCTGCTTCCTCACAACATCAGTATTCTAAGGAAACCTATGACACTAAAGCAGGTTACTCTGAGAAATTGTTTACGGGACCCTTTGACCTTTCTTGCCTCTCACCGCACAACACCACCAACGCAGGTGAGGCCATGGTGTGCAGTGATGCACAGAACTTTGAGCACCAAGGCCAGAAAAAAGCCATGTTGTTGGCCGTGACATGCTGGAAATCAGGTGGAAGTGTTGGAGGATGATAAAACACAGTTGCCCTCAGGTCAACCTGAAATCTCCATTCCCAAAGATGTTGACCTTCAGGAATTTGAAGATGACCAGGTCGATGATGAGGTGACTGATCCAACATGGATTGCGAGAGCAGCAGTGCAGAGTAGCATGTGCCCATAGTCCGCAAAAAGGCTATAAGACATAGGGTTTTGACTAGAGTTGAGCGCGGTTCGCGGTTCGTGGTTCACCAGTTCGCGGTTCGAGTGATTTTGGGGGCTGTTCTAGATCGAACTAGAACCCGAGCTTTTTGCTAAAGCTTGATAGTTCTAGTTACGTTCGAGAACAGTTCTAGCAGCAAAAAGCCAAGCTAATTACAAGCTGGCTTTCCGCTGTAATAGTGTAAGTCACTCTGTGACTCACACTATTATGAAATTTCAGCGTATAGTGTGCGGGAACAGCGCATTCAGATCACTGCTGCTGGGATAATGGCGATCGCCATTTTTTTTTCCTTGTCTTCCTTCCCTAAGCGCGCGCGTGTAGTGGGGTGGGCCAGCATGTCAGCTAATCCCAGACACACACACAGCTAAGTGGACTTTTAGCCAGAGAAGCAACGGCATGTGTGATAGGATGTCCATGTCACATGTCCCTGCATTATAAAAACGGGTATCTGCCCGTCCGGACGCCCTTATCTCTTCTGCGTCTGGGTGTCAGTCACCGCTGGCGTAGCTCCTGTCTCCGATACTGCTGTGTACGCTCTACACACAGCGCTATACAGAATAGGGATAGAAGTTTCTATTAGCCCTTGTAAGGGCTAATAACAGCAGGCTCAGAGCCATAGGTGACAGTCAGGTCCGTGGAAACAGATTGTAACAGCTACAGATAACAGCGTCTGTGTAGCTAAGGTCAAAGACTTCCTCGCTGCATTTCCCCATTAGGAGGGATAGAAAGTGAGGCTTCCTTTCCTGTACACTGACCCACAACCCTGCCACTGTACCGTCCTGCCCTTTGCACACTCAAGCTCATTGTTACTAAGCCATTATACTAGCAAACACTGAGTAAACTTAGTGGCATCCTAAAAGTGGCTGTTGGACTTCCATTAGTGTCCCACTAGTGCAAATCTATTTGCAGCACCTCTAAATTGCACACTCAAACTCATTGTTACTAAGCCATTATACTAGCAAACACTGAGTAAACTTAGTGGCAACCTAAAAGTGGCTGTTGGACTTCCATTAGTGTCCCACTGGTGCAAAGCTATTAGCAGCACCACTGCATTGCACACTCAAGCTCATTGTTACTAAGCCATTTTACTAGCAAACACTGAGTAAACTTAATGGCATCCTAAAGGTGGAAGTTGGACTTCCATTAGTGTCCCACTGGTGCAAAGCTATTTGCAGCATCACTGCATTGCACACTCAAGCTCATTGTTACTAAGCCATTATACTAGCAAACACTGAGAAAACTTAGTGGCATCCTAAAAGTGGCTGTTGGACTTCCATTAGTGTCCCACTGGTGCAAAGCTATTTGCAGCACCACTGCATTGCACACTCAAGCCATTATACTAGCAAACTATGCTGCCAGTTTAAGGGCCGTAGCTGCATTGTCAGGGATAGTTATTATTGTTTATTCTGCTGTTAATAAAGATAGACCACCGCTGCAATCTACACCACCTCTCAATTTTCGCTACCACATTTTAAGTGCACAATCTTGTCGCAATCAAAATGAGTGGCAAAATGACAGATGCTGGTGGAAAGGGGAAGAGGCGTGTTGGAAAAGGAAAAAAAGGGCTTGTCCATGGGGAAGGTGGCAAAGCTCCATTAAGATCTGCTGAAGATAGACCATCTTCCAGCAAAAGTAAGATGTCTACTACTTACCGTGGACAATCCGATGTGCTCCCTTTTTTACGAACACGAACAACTGGAACAAAGGTAGATGATGGCCAAAAAAAGAAAATGCTTGAATGTATCTCAAGTGGTCCAACAAGTGCCCTCTCCGCCACTTCAACTACCGCATCCAAAAAACACCAGTCCTCTGAGTTGTCATCCCAATCACACTTGCTTTCTCCTAGCTCTCAAGTCTCCATCCGCCCTGCACAGTATGGTGGAACTGAGATGGCTGAGTCTGCAGAACTGTTCAGTCACACTATAGCCTGGGAATCAGAGGTCTGCTCCCAAGCTACATTGAGTACAGACCAGGAAATGGTCTGCAGTGATGCCCAGAACCTTTGTGACTCTGATTCAGGCCATGAGGACCAAGTTTCTAAGCATAATGTTGACCCTTATTCACAAACTGTAACACCTGTTATAGACAATGAGGAACATAGTGATGACGATGAGACGCAGATACCAGATTGGGATGACAACTTAAATATTGGTTCACGTCAGGAAGAGGCTCGGTCTGAGGGTGAGGAGAGAGCAATCACAACTAGAGATGAGCAATCCGGTCGCGGTTCGGCTCAAGGTCGGTTCGCCGAACGGAGGTTCCGTTCGACTTCGGTTCGTCGAACGTTCGACGAACCGAACTCGAACCAATAGGCTATAATGGGAGGCAATCACAAACACATAAAAATGCATTATAAATGTACACATACAGTTAATAAACATTGCCATAACACTTACCGGTCCCCGCGATCCCTCCTGCACTCTGTCTTCTGCCGCTATTCCATCCGATGATCGCTAAATCCTCCTGGTGACCGGCACTGCCAGCAGTGATGCAGGACCTATCGTGATGTCAAAATAGCCATGTGACCAGTCACGTGGCTATTATCTCATTGGCTACAGACTGGTCACATGACTATGATGCGTCATGTAGGACCTGCGAGTGCATCTCTCCAGTACACGGTGCAAATTTGTGTATCGCCGTGTACCGGCGACATGCTGTAGCACACGGTCGACTCCCCGTTCCGTTAGGGACCGGCTGAGACAGCCGGTCATTAACGAAGATCAGCGTTGCCATAGCAACGCAGTTAGCGGTGACGTCACCGCTAACCGCGGCTCCGGGAATCACATGATCGGAGCCCTGTTGCTATGGTAACGCGTCTGTCACCGCCAGCAGCCAGCAGCACTGATCTCTCACTCTGTGAAGGCTGCAAGCTGCTTTCCGTGCAGCCATCACGGAGTGATTTCTGCACGGGAAGCAGCGTCTTCCCCCATTCAGCAGTGATGGAGCAGAGCTGCATTTGTTGAACGAGAAAGACAAAAGACCATGGATTGTGGAGGGCTGACAGGGGGTAATAAAGATGGAGTCTCTAATGTGTCTGTGTATTTATTTCTATTAAAGTATTTTTTCTCTGTGTGGTGTCTTTTTTTTAACCCTTTATTGGAGATTCTTAATGGCTGGGTCAAACGTGCCTGACATTAAGAATCTCTGGCTTAATACTAGCTAGTAAAACAAAGCCAGTATTAACTCATGATTACCCAACAAGCCACCCGGCTTCAGGGCTGTTGGAAGAGTTAGATACAGCGCCAGATGATTGCGCTTCTATGAAAGCGCCATTTTCTGGGGCGGCTGCGGACTGCAATTCGCAGCAGAGGCACCCAGAAACCCCGGGCTAACCTGTGCTGCGGATTCCAATCCCCAGCTGCCTAGTTGTACCCGACTGGACACAAAAATGGAGCGAAGCTCACGTCGTTTTTTTTTTAATTATTTCATGAAATAAGTGAAATAATTAAAAAAAAAGGGGTTCCCTATATTTTTGGTTCCCAGCCGGGTACAAATAGGCAACTGGGGGTTGGAGGCAGCCCGTGGCTGCCTATTGTACCTGGCTAGCATACAAAAATATGGCGAAGCCCACGTCATTTTTTTGGTGGGCAAAAAACGTCTGCATACAGTCCTGGATGGAGTATGCTGAGCCTTGTAGTTCTGCAGCTGCTGTCTGCTCTTCTCCATACAGACAGACAGCAGCTGCAGAACTACAAGGCTCAGCATACTCCATCCAGGACTGTATGCAGAAGTTTTTGCCCCCTGAAAAAATTATGTGGGTTTCGCCATATTTTTGTTTGCTAGCCAGGTACTGCAGGCAGGTACGGCTGCCCCCAACCCCCAGTTGCCTATTTGTACCCGGCTGGGAACCAAAAATAAAGGGAAGCCCTTTTTTTATTATTTCATGAATTTCATGAAATAATTAGAAAACAAATGACGTAGGCTTCGTCCCATTTTTGTGTCCAGCCAGGTACAACTAGGCAGCTGGGGATTGGAATCCGCAGCACAGGTTGGCCTGAGCTTTCTGGGCCCCACTGCTGCGAATTGCAGTCTGCAGCCGCCTCAGAAAATGGCACTTTCATAGAAGCGCCATCTTCTGGCGCTGTATCCAACTCTTCCAGCACCTGCCTGCTATACCTGGCTAGCATACAAAAATATGGCGAAGCTCACGTCCTTTTTTTTGTAGTTTTTTGGCAAAAAAAATAAAAAATGCTTCCCTGGATTTTCCATTGCCAGTGAAGGTAACACCAAGCAGTGGGGGTTAGCAGCCAGTAGCTGCTTGGATTACCCTTAGCTAGCAATACAAAAAATGCAGCGGGAGCCCATATATATTTTTTTAATTATTTATTTAAATAACTAAAAACAAAATGGGCTTCCCTGTATCTTGATTGCTGGACATCACAGTGCTGTAAAAATAAATCTTTAAAAAATGACGTAGCGCTCCGCGGTATTTTTGATTCTCAGCGCAGATAAAGCAGACAGCTATGGGTTGCCACCCCCATCTGCCTGCCGTTACCTTGGTTGGCAATCAAAATACAGGGAAGCCCATTAATTTTTTCTATTTAAAAAATAGTTAAAAAAAATGACGTTGGGTACCCCCATT
Source organism: Anomaloglossus baeobatrachus (assembly GCF_048569485.1). Classification (NCBI taxonomy): domain Eukaryota; kingdom Metazoa; phylum Chordata; class Amphibia; order Anura; family Aromobatidae; genus Anomaloglossus; species Anomaloglossus baeobatrachus. The sequence goes on along the minus strand of NC_134353.1, from coordinate 206,110,208 downwards.
TTTGATAGCCAGCTAGGGTAAAGCAGACGGCTGTAGCCTGAAAACCACAGCTGGCAGCTTTATCGTGGTTGGGGATCCAATGTGGAGGTCCCCCCAGGCTCTTTTTTTATAATTATTTTATAAATATTAATAATTACACAAAAAAAGTAGGGCCCCCCCCAAATTGGATCACCAGCCAAGGTAAAGCGGACAGCTGTGGTCTGGTATTCTCAGACTAGGGAGGTCCATGGTTATTGGGCCTTCACAGCCTAAAAATAGCTGGCCGCAGGCACCCCAGACGTGGCGCATCCACTAGATGCGCCAATCCTGGCGCTTCACCCCAGCTCATCCCGTGCCCTGGTGCAGTGGCAAACGGGGTAATAAATCGGGTTGATACTAGCTGTAAGGTCACCTGACATCAAGCCCAGCAGTTTGTGATGTCATGGCGTCTATTAGATACCCAACGTCATAAACTGTCAGTACTAACAAAAAAAAAATCGACAAAAGACATTTATTTGAAAAAACAGTCCCCAAAACATTCCCTCTTTCACCAATTTATTGTAAGAAAAAAAATAAAGGGGTCCCACGACGACTCTGGACCGTCTAGAATATGGGGGGGAGACACTCAGGGAACGTAACCCCCATTTTCTAGGAGTGCTGTCACGCTCCCCGGCTCCCCTGCCACGCTCCCCAGCTCCTTTGCCAGGCGTCCCCCGCTCCACGGCCTCCATGCTCCCTCACCTGCGTTCTCCAGGCAACCCGGTCCCTGGTCCCGGCGCCCATCTGCGATGCTGAGCGCTCCTGCCTCCTGTGCACCGCTCCCTGCTCTGGCTTCTGGCACCCGGGCCTTGCGCATGCGCATTAGGGCGCGCGCGTGGTCATTGACCCTCTCTTAAAGGGCCAGCGTCCTCCAACAGGATATTGAAGATTCAGGTGCAGGGTATATAGGGGGTTCCTTTCCAAGTGGGCGGGGCCTGTTCTTCGTGTTTGCTAAGCTACGAGTCAGGTCTCCCTGTGCCATTATCTCGTACTTACCTATCTCTCTTGTAGAGCCGCTCCTGTCTCGCCAACCGATCCTGACGGTTCCAGAACCCCGAACGGACTGTCCGCCATCTTCTCAGTTCCTACCGTCTCCGATCCCTGGATCCGTGTTGTGACCGACCTCCCCGTTCCGCTGGTTTCGGACCCTGCCTGACATCATGTCGGCCATGAAAATTGCGCTCCGTCACCCGGACTACCTTCAGAGACTCCGTGGTCCCAGGGACTTCTACACCCACTCCTCTGAACGGACTGTCCTGCTACCCGTAGTGCTACGGCTACCGGGCACCTTGCCCTCGGTGGGGTGCTCAGTCCAGTGGATCCACCTCCTGGGCCTACCCGTCATCCTGGTCCTAACAAGTGCTGACCCTTCATGTGAGGAGTGTGGGTGCAATGAATCTGCACTCACTCTCCCCGGGTCCACAGCAGTAGAGTCCATGTCGTAATGGTTGCTACCAAAGCTGCAATGCCCTGCTCATGAGGTAAGGGCATGCCTAATCAGGAGAACTATTCTACATTTCCAAATGTTGGCATTTGCTGATATTATTGCTATTCCACCTACTATATATTGGGGATAGGATCTTGGAGATGGAATACCCCTTTAAGTCCAGTTATCCAGCTGAATGAATACTTAACAACAGAGCTCGCTATTTAGATGTGTTTTCTTGTGGCGTATAACAGACTCTCATGTTTGGTAGTCATTCAGCAGGGCAACTATAAAAGCAAATCCCTCCATTTGGAAATGTAGCATAGCTCTCCTGATCAATTATGTTCCTTACCTTATGAGCAGGGCATTGCATTAATAATAATAATTTATTCATTTATATAGCGTTATTAACTCCATAGCGCTGTATGTCTTTGGAGTGTGGGAGGAAACCGGAGTACCCGGAGGAAACCCACGCAAACACGGGGAGAACATACAAACTCCTTGCAGATGGTGTCCTTGGTGAGAATTGAACCCAGGACCTCAGCGCTGCAAGACTGCAGTGCTAACCACTGAGCCACAATGCTGCACATTTGGCTTACAGATGCATAACCACCACTCACTGTGTCTGAACACAGGAAGCTGAGCTGACAGCCGCTCTGTGCATGCTATTGTGAAGGAGAGGGCCGCGGGGGATCAACGCTGCACAGGTACCGTGGGACACTGGGGAACACCGGTGGGGCTATAGGGGGTGACCTGGCAGGGCCTGGGGAGGAGTTTTCTGTCGCATGTGTCATGGCACATGCGACAGAAATCAGAGGAGTAGGGTGAATGCAGCCGGCGCGCTGCTGTGCGCGCGGCCATCTTGGATTTCTGGGAGGGCATCAGGGGGGCACTTTGGCGACACCGGGGGACCGGAGGGGACCAGGGAGGAGATTTATCATGTTTGTTCTTGCCAGATGGGAGATAAATAATTTTTTACCGGCGCTGTCATTTACTGTAACGTGATCATCGGTGTACGGTGTATACCTGTGATCACGTGAGCGGGGACCGGAAAAAACGTCCTGAATCATGATCTCCAGGGTCTCAGCTAGCCCTGAAACCCCGGAGATTTTCTGATGCTGAGGGGCGCTATTCACTTATTTCTGCCTGCTGTTTATAAACGGCAGATCAGAATAAGGCTACATTAACACGACCGATCCATTTTTGCGGTCTGCAAAAAGCAGTCCGTTTTTTTTCACGGGTGCATCCGTGTGGCATCCGTTTCCATTCCGTAGACGGACCGTATGTCATCTGTTTGTCATCCGTGTGCCTTCCGTTTTTTTTGCGTACTGCAAAAAACTGAAGGAGGGTAAATGCATAAATTTACCCAGGATCCATAGCTTCATCCTACATGAGGCGGTCACATGTTCACTCCAGTGCCATTTTCTACTGCTTTTCACAGCGTAGAGCGCTCTGGTGATTTTCTTGTGCTTGTGCACTTCATATCAGTCTTTTTTGTCATTATAATGGCAGAAAGACACATAATGTCCCACTCTCCTGCATTTTGTAATTTTGCACCCTTTGGTGCCTTTCATGTGGCACTAAGGGGTGCTTAGCTTTGTATTTAGCCAAAAAAATGAAAAAAAAATGATGTAGGGTTCCCCCTAGTTTTGTAGCCAGCTAGGGTAAAGCAGACGGCTGCAGCATGCAGACCACAGCTGGCAACCTCACCTTGGCTGGTAATCCAAAACTGAGGGCACCCCACGCTGTTATTTTAAATTAAATAAAATAATTTTTAAAAAAAACACGTAGGGGTCCCCCCAAAATTGGATCACCAGCCAAGGTAAAGCAGACAGCTGGGGTCTGATATTCTCAGACTAGGGAGGTCCATGGTTATTGGACTCTCCCCAGCCTAAAAATAGCAGACCGCAGCCGCCCCAGAAGTGGCGCATCCATTAGATACGCCAATCCTGGTGCTTCGCCCCAGCTCATCCCGCGCCCTGGTGCGGTGGCAAACGGGGTAATATATGGGGTTAATACCAGATGTGTAATGTCACCTGGCATCAAGCCCTGGGGTTGGTGAGGTCAGGCGTCTATCAGATACCCGACATCACCAACCCAGTCAGTAATAAAAAAAAATATACGACAAACACATTTTTATTTGAAAAAACACTCCCCAAAACATTCCCTCTTTAACCAATTTATTAGAAAGAAAAACAAATCCAGGTCTGGTGTAATCCAAGGGGTTGCCATGACGATCCACACTGTCCCAGTCAATGAAGAGCAAAATGTTCCCCATTGGCTGGGAGAGCAATGCAGTGACCTGAGCTAACATCAATGGGTCAGCCTAGGTCACTGCAGGGCATGACAAGTGCTGCTGCCATCGAGGTACATTACCTGCGCTGATCTCCAGCACACTGACAGCACTTGTCACTGAGTTCAATGACCGCCGCTTTCACAGCCAAGTATCACGAGAGGCTCGTGACGTCACCGCTAGTCAGTCTCGGGTCGAAAGTGAGAGAAGGTGATGCGACAAGCGGCGGCCATGGAAGACAGTGACAGCGCTGAGCTCGGGATGGTGGGACTTCATCACCGCAGGTAAGCCGAGCGGGACCGTGTGTGCAGAGTGTGTGTGCAGAGTGTGTGTGTGTGTGTGTACATGTGTACATGCCGCGGGCAGGAGGGGGCGGAGCGAGCTGAGCGGGGAAGTGTGGGCTTCCTGCACGTAACTAGGATAAACATCGGGTTACTAACCAAAGCGCTTTGGTTGGATACCCGATGTTTATCTTGGTTACCAGCTTGTGGCAGGCTGCCAGCGATGGCTCCTGCACACTGTAGCTGTAAAAAGCCCTGCTTTTTGCTGCTAGAACTGTTCTCGAACGTATCTAGAACTATCGAATTTTAGCAAAAAAGCTTGAGTTCTAGCTCGATCTAGAACAGCCCCAAAATCACTCGAACCGCGAACTGGAGAACCGCGAACCGCGCTCAACTCTAATCACAACACTAGATGAGGAAGTTCTAGATCCCACCTACTGTCAACCCACAGTCACGCACTCGAGGAGGTCAACAGAGGCGGTGGAGGAGGATGCTACTGACGACGAAGTTACCTTGCGCCTTCCTGGACAGAGTAGGAGTACTGGTAGCACGTCTACAACTGCATCCTCAGCCACCACTCTGCCTCTGAGCACTAATCGGGGGGGCTCAGCAGGTCGCATGCCCTCTAAGCCTTGCCTAGCCTGGACCTTTTTTGACATAGAAGAAGATCGACCAAATCATGTGATATGTAAAATTTGTCGTGATTCTGTTAGTAGAGGGAAAAACCTCAGGAGTTTGACAACTTCTTCCATGAATCGTCACATGAATAAATATCATATGTCCCAGTGGGAAGCTCACCGTGCTGCTATGCGGTCTAGCGGAGCGAACCATCCACTGCCTGCCCCTTCAAGTGCATCCGCGTGCTCTTCATCTTCTAGGACTGTGGGGACAGCTGTCCCACATGGTTTTCCACGCACAACTTCCACCACTGTAACCACAACAGGCAGTTTGCTTGGTAGGTCATCATTTGGTTTGGAAGGGGAAACAAGTGCGTGTGTACAGCTCTCTCAGACATCGATAGCATCAACGTTGGATGAAGGCAACATCATGTCTACGCTTGCACTTTCCTCACAAACCTGCATTTTTTCACGGACACCCTACTCACCACCGTCTACACACAGCAGCCAGATCTCTGTCCCTCAGATGTGGACAAATAAAAGGCCATTTCCTGTGACCCATGACAAAGCTAAGAGGTTGACTTTATCCCTCTGTAAGCTCTTGGCTACCGAAATGCTGCCTTTCCGCCTGGTGGCAAACAGGATTTTAGAGACCTTATGTCTGTCGCTGTGCCCCAGTACCAGATGCCCAGTCGCCACTACTTCTCTAAGTAAGGTGTGCCTTCGCTACACCAGCATGTCGCACACAACATCACCGCTTCCTTGAGAAACTCTGTGTGTGAACGGGTGCATTTCACCACCAATACTTGGACCAGTAAGCATGGACAGGTACGTTACATGTTGCTGACTGGGCACTGGGTAACTATGGTGATAGATGGTGAAGGGTCTGCTGCACAAGTCTTGCCGTCCCCACGACTTGTGTGTCAATCCTCTGTCTGTCCAAGTTCCGCCACTCCTTCTGCCTCCTCCACCTCATCTAAGTCCTCCACCTCTGCCCCAAGCCTGCCTGGTCAGGCCACCAGCGTTCTAACTGCGCAGAAGGAATCACGCACCCCTCATTACTATGCTGGCAGCAGAGCGCAACGGCATCAGGCGGTCTTTAGCTTGAAATGTCTTGGAAATAAGAGTCACACAGCAGCTGAGTTGTGGGCAGCTCTGGAGACTGAGTTTAATAAATGTGGCCCTTCGCCTGGGCAAGGTGACACACGTGCCTTGTATGGCTCACGTGTTGAACCTTGTTGTCCAGCAATTTTTAACACACTATCCACTATCCCGGCCTAGATGGCTTTATGAACAGGGCACAAAAACTGTCTGCTCACTTCTGCCGTTCAACCACCGCTGCTGAGCGACTTGCATCGCTCCAGAAGTCTTTCGGCCTGCCGGTTCATTGCCTGAAATGCAATGTGCCGACACGCTGGAATTCGACTCTCCACATGTTACAGCGACTGTGGCAGCACCGTCGAGCCCTGGTGCAATAAGTCATGATGTATAGCCTGGGCCAACGAGATGCAGAGGTGGGGAAGATCACCCTGATGGAGTGGTCTCAGATCAAGGACCTATGCACCCTTCAGTACAGTTTCGACATGGCGACGAATATGTTTAGTGCTGACAATGCCATTATCAGCATGACAATTCCAGTCATTTACATGCTGGAGCACACGCTAAACACTATTCAGAGTCAGGGGGTGGGACAACAGGAAGGGGAGGAACTACAGGAGGATTCATATGCGCAAGACACAACAACATCACCAAGGTCCAGACGTTCATCATCACCAACGCGGCAGACATGGGACCATGGAGGACAGGGATCAACAAGGGCACATAGTAGCAGACGAGATGTTGAGGAAGGTGCAGGAGAACATGAAGAAATGGAGGACGAACTGTCCATGGACATGGAAGACTCAGCAGATGAGGGAGACCTTGGTCACATTTCTGTAGAAAGAGGTTGGGGGGAGATGTCAGAGGAAGAAAGAACGGTTAGCACCTCTATGCCACAAACACAGCGTGGACTTGGTCCGCATGGCTGCGCAAGACACATGAGCGCCTTCTTGCTGCACTACCTCCAACATGACCCTCGTATTAAAGTAGAAGTGATGATGACTACTGGTTTGCCACACTATTAGATCCCCGGTACAAGTTCAAATTTTGTGACATAATTCCAGCCATAGAAAGGGACGCACATATGCAGGAGTATCAGCAGAAGCTGTTACTCGATCTTAGCTCAGCTTTTCCACCAAACAACCGTGGTGCAGGGAGTGAATCTCCCAGTTGTAACTTGACAAACATGGGATGGTCTCGTCATCTTCAACAGTCTACCCGTACCAGCAGCACTGTATCTGGTGCTGGTAACAGCAATTTTATTGAATCTTTTCATAATTTTTTTAGACCATCCTTTGCAAGGCCACCAGACTGACACATAGTCAACGGCTGCAGAGGATGATAAAGGAGTATCTCAAAATGAACATCGATGCCATGACTTTGCAAATGGAGCCTTGCTCATTTTGGGCTTCAAATCTTGAAAAATGGCCAGAGCTCTCCACTTACGCCTTGGAGATTTTGTCGTGTCCAGCTGCCAGCATTGTCTCTGAACGTGTCTTCATTGCTGCTGGGTGTGTGCTAACAGATAAGCGCACGCATCTGTCCAGTGACAATGTGGACAAACTAATGTTCATCAAAATGAACAAGTCATGGATCCACAAGGAATTTACTACCCCTGTGTCATCCTGGGGAGAGCAAATGCTTGTGGATTTTGAATGTGCTTGATGCAAATCTACCTGTGAAGTGTGCAACTGGGGCACAAGTGCTGCCACTGAAGGGGTGGGTGTGTGTGTGGCCCAATTTTTGGAAAAAAGGGAGACTCCGCTTGGAGTAACCCTTGCTTACAGTGTTTTTAAAAATGATCCAAGATGAACAGAGCTGGGATCAGGAAATACTTAGCTACCTACCCCGGTGTCATCCTGGGGACGGTTAAGGATGGCGTATTTTTGAATGTGCTTGATGTAAATCTACCTGTGAAGTGTACAACTGGGGCACAAGTGCTGCCACTGAAGGGGTGGGTGTGTGTGGGGCCCAATTTTTGGAAAAAAGGGAGACTCCGCTTGGAGTAACCCTTGCTTGCTGTGTTTTTTAAAAGGAGCCAAGATGAACAAGTCATGGTTCAGCAAAGACTTTGCTACCTACCCCGGTGTCATCCTGGGGACAGTTAAGGATGGCGTAATTTTGAATGTTCTTGATGCAAATCTACCTGTGAAGTGTACAACTGGGGCAGAAGTGCTGCCACTGAAGTGGTGTCTGTGTGGCCCAATTTTTGGAAAAAAGGGAGACTCCGCTTGGAGTAACCTTGCGGTGTTTTACATGATTTTAGAAGGTCATGCAATGCCTATATCTGTGTCTCCTCCTCTTTTTCCTTGTCCAGCTCTTTTGTTTTCGCATGAGTATATGTTCTTGTCACTTTCCCATGTGTTTGTGTTGTGTTGTGAGTTGTTTGTTACCTTTTGGACACCTTTGAGGGTGTTTTCTAGGTGTTTTTATGTGTTTGTGATTGCCTCCCATTGTTTCCTATGCGGGTCGAGTGGTTCACCGAACCGGTTCGCCGAACCGAACTCGAACGAGACCTCCGTTCGGCGAACTGAACTCGAGCCGAACCGCGACCGGTTCGCTCATCTCTAGTTTCGACCACTGCCAGAAATCAATCAACTGTGCACATGACACCACTACCTCAGCCATCTCAGAGTCCAAGGGTCCATTGTGCGATTGTGTGGGAGTTTTCTTCCAAGAGTCCATCGGACCAAACGGTTTCCATTTGTCAAATCTGTCAGACCATGTTTAGCAGAGGCAGAAATACTTATAGCTTGGGCACCTCCAGCATGAGAAACCATAAGTTAGCCAAGCACACCTCTAGGTGGCTGACATCTCTAGGTGAAAAACACGATTTCCAGACTCAAAACTCTTCCACTTCCCCTGGGCTGCCTGCTTCACAAACTGGTGTGCAAGAAGGTGGCGCTGATGCCTCCTTCTCCCAACCTGATGTTGGCCAAACTCAATTCTCAATGATTACATCCACTTTGATGCCCCAGATTTCCATCAGTTGTCCATACCACAGACCTTTGAAAAGAAGCGAAAATACCCCGTTACGCACCCAAGGGCAAAAACCATAACATTGCACGATTGATAACCCTTGAGATGTTACCATATCAGCTTGTGGGAACAGAGGCTTTCCGCGACCTTTTGGCAGTGTTAGAAACTGACTTTATAAAACTTCTTGGCATGTTATGCCCTGTTACAAATCCTACCAATTTTTTTAAAAAAAGCTGTTGGGAGATTTTGGGAGTACCTTGTGATGGTGTGCTTCATGGTGTCTAAACTATTACACCTTATGGAAACTAAATGTATTAAACTCCTTAACATGTTATGCCCTGTTGCTTATCCTACCAATTTTTTTAAAAAAGCTGTTGGGAGTACCTTCTGATGCTGTGCTACATGGTGTATGACCCATTCCCCCTGGGGAAACTGAATTTTTTTAAATCCTCCGTGTTAGCTGGTGGAATAAAGCCTGAGTTCCAGAGTGAAACAACTGCCACTTCCACGGTGCTGCATGCTTCACAAACTGCAGTCTAGTAAGCAGACAATGATGCCTCCTGCTCCCAACCTGCTTTTGGTCAGATGCAATCGTCATCAACGACATCAGCTTCGATGTCCCAGCGTGGTGTTCGTTAGTCCATAAAACATACATTTCTGAATCATTTGAAAAGAATTTAAATAGAGGGCCACTGGAGCCGGTAGTGTTGATGGAGGAGGAGGGCAAGGCCAACATCCAAATGGCCACATTGGCAATAGCACTGTAAAGTGTTATGGAGTACAGTACAGACCAAAGGTTTGGACACACCTTCTCATCTCTAGAACAACTGTTTAGAGGAGACTTTGTGCAGCAGACCTTCATGGTAAAATAGCTGCTAGGAAACCAGTGCTAAATACAGGCAACAAGCAGAAGAGACTTGTTTGGGCTAAAGAACACAAGGAATGGACATTAGATTAGTGGAAATCTGTGCTTTGGTCTGATGAGTCCAAATTTGAGATCTTTGGATCCAACCACCGTGTCTTTGTAGAAAAGGTGAACGGATGGACTCTACATGGCTGGTTCCCACCGTGAAGCATGGAGGAGGAGGTGTGATGGTGTGGAGGTGCTTTGCTGGTGACACTGTTGGAGATTTATTCAAAATTGAAGGCATACAGAACCAGCATGCCTACCACAGCATCTTACAGCAGCCTGCTATTCCATCTGGTTTGCGTTTAGTTGGACCATCATTTATTTTTCAACAGGACAATGACCCCAAACACACCTTCAGGCTGTGTAAGGGCTGTTTGACTAAGAAGGAAACTGATTGGGTGCTACGCCAGATGACCTGGTCTCCACAGTCACCAGACCTGAACCCAATTGAGATGGTTTGGGGTGAGCTGGACCGCAGAGTGAAGGCAAAAGGACCTACAAGTGCTAAGCATCTCTGGGAACTCCTTCAAGACTGTTGGAAAACTATTTCCGGTGACTACCTCTTGCAGCTCATCAAGAGAATGCCAAGAGTGTGCAAAGTAGTAATGAAAACAAAAGGTGGCTACTTTGAAGAACCTAGAATATAAGACATATTTTCATTTGTTTTACACTTTTTTAAGTGTAAGGGACCATGGGGGACAGGGATCAACAAGGGCGCATGGTAGCAGGCGAAATGTTGAGGAAGGTGCAGGAGAACATGAAAAAATGGAGGACGAACTGTCCATGGACATGGAAGACTCAGCGGATGAGGAAGACCTTGGTCAAATTTCAGTTGAAAGAGGTTGGGGGGAGATGTCAGAGGAAGAAAGAACGGTTAGCACCTCTATGCCACAAACACAGCGTGGACTTGGTCCGCATGGCTGCGCAAGACACATGAGTGCCTTCTTGCTGCACTACTTCCAACATGACCCTCGTATTGTCAAAATTAAAAGTGATGATGACTACTGGCTTGCCACACTATTAGATCCCCGGTACAAGTCCAAATTTTGTGACATAATTCCAGCCATAGAAAGGGACGCACATATGCAGGAGTATCATTAGAAGCTGTTACTCGATCTTAGCTCGGCTTTTCCACCAAACAACCGTGGTGCAGGGAGTGAATCTCCCAGTTGTAACTTGACAAACATGGGATGGTCTCGTCATCTTCAACAGTCTACCCGTACCAGCAGCACTGTATCTGGTTCTGGTAACAGCAATTTTATTGAATCTTTTCATAATTTTTTTAGACCATCCATTGCAAGGCCACCAGACTGACACATAGTCAACGGCTGGCGAGGATGATAAAGGAGTATCTCCAAATGAACATCGATGCCATGACTTTGCAAATGGAGCCTTGCTCATTTTGGGCTTCAGATCTTGAAAAATGGCCAGAGCTCTCCACTTACGCCTTGGAGATTTTGTCGTGTCCAGCTGCCAGCGTTGTCTCTGAACGTGTCTTCAGTGCTGCTGGGTGTGTGCTAACAGATAAGCGCACACATCTGTCCAGTGACAATGTGGACAAACAAACGTTCATCAAAATGAACAAGTCATTGATCCACAAGGAATTTACTACCCCTGTGTCATCCTGGGGAGAGTAAATGCTTGTGGATTTTGAATGTGCTTGATGCAAATCTACCTGTGAAGTGTACAACTGGGGCATAAGTGCTGCCACTGAAGGGGTGGGTGTGTGTGGGGCCCAATTTTTGGAAAAAAGGGAGACTCCGCTTGGAGTAACCCTTGCTTGCTGTGTTTTTTAAAAGGAGCCAAGATGAACAAGTCATGGTTCAGCAAAGACTTTGCTACGTACCCCGGTGTCATCCTGGGGACAGTTAAGGATGGCGTAATTTTGAATGTTCTTGATGCAAATCTACCTGTGAAGTGTACAACTGGGGCACAATTGCTGCCACTGAAGTGGTGTCTGTGTGGCCCAATTTTTGGAAAAAAGGGAGACTCCGCTTGGAGTAACCTTGCGGTGTTTTACATGATTTTAGAAGGTCATGCAATGCCTATATCTGTGTCTCCTCCTCTTTTTCCTTGTCCAGCTCTTTTGTTTTCGCATGAGTATATGTTCTTGTCACTTTCCCATGTGTTTGTGTTGTGTTGTGAGTTGTTTGTTACCTTTTGGACACCTTTGAGGGTGTTTTCTAGGTGTTTTTATGTGTTTGTGATTGCCTCCCATTGTTTCCTATGCGGGTCGAGTGGTTCACCGAACCGGTTCGCCGAACCGAACTCGAACGAGACCTCCGTTCGGCGAACTGAACTCGAGCCGAACCGCGACCGGTTCGCTCATCTCTAGTTTCGACCACTGCCAGAAATCAATCAACTGTGCACATGACACCACTACCTCAGCCATCTCAGAGTCCAAGGGTCCATTGTGCGATTGTGTGGGAGTTTTCTTCCAAGAGTCCATCGGACCAAACGGTTTCCATTTGTCAAATCTGTCAGACCATGTTTAGCAGAGGCAGAAATACTTATAACTTGGGCACCTCCAGCATGAGAAACCATAAGTTAGCCAAGCACACCTCTAGGTGGCTGACATCTCTAGGTGAAAAACACGATTTCCAGACTCAAAACTCTTCCACTTCCCCTGGGCTGCCTGCTTCACAAACTGGTGTGCAAGAAGGTGGCGCTGATGCCTCCTTCTCCCAACCTGATGTTGGCCAAACTCAATTATCAATGATTACATCCACTTTGATGCCCCAGATTTCCATCAGTTGTCCATACCACAGACCTTTGAAAAGAAGCGAAAATACCCCGTTACGCACCCAAGGGCAAAAACCATAACATTGCACGATTGATAACCCTTGAGATGTTACCATATCAGCTTGTGGGAACAGAGGCTTTCCGCGACCTTTTGGCAGTGTTAGAAACTGACTTTATTAAACTTCTTGGCATGTTATGCCCTGTTACAAATCCTACCAATTTTTTTAAAAAAAGCTGTTGGGAGATTTTGGGAGTACCTTGTGATGGTGTGCTTCATGGTGTCTAAACTATTACACCTTATGGAAACTATATGTATTAAACTCCTTAACATGTTATGCCCTGTTGCTTATCCTACCAATTTTTTTAAAAAAGCTGTTGGGAGTACCTTCTGATGCTGTGCTACATGGTGTATGAACCATTCCCCCTGGGGAAACTGAATTTTTTTAAATCCTCCGTGTTAGCTGGTGGAATAAAGCCTGAGTTCCAGAGTGAAACAACTGCCACTTCCACGGTGCTGCATGCTTCACAAACTGCAGTCTAGTAAGCAGACAATGATGCCTCCTGCTCCCAACCTGCTTTTGGTCAGATGCAATCGTCATCAACGACATCAGCTTCGATGTCCCAGCGTGGCGTTCGTTAGTCCATAAAACATACATTTCTGAATCATTTGAAAAGAATTTAAATAGAGGGCCACTGGAGCCGGTAGTGTTGATGGAGGAGGAGGGCAAGGCCAACATCCAAATGGCCACATTGGCAATAGCACTGTAAAGTGTTATGGAGTACAGTACAGACCAAAGGTTTGGACACACCTTCTCATCTCTAGAACAACTGTTTAGAGGAGACTTTGTGCAGCAGACCTTCATGGTAAAATAGCTGCTAGGAAACCAGTGCTAAGGACAGGCAACAAGCAGAAGAGACTTGTTTGGGCTAAAGAACACAAGGAATGGACATTAGATTAGTGGAAATCTGTGCTTTGGTCTGATGAGTCCAAATTTGAGATCTTTGGATCCAACCACCGTGTCTTTGTAGAAAAGGTGAACGGATGGACTCTACATGGCTGGTTCCCACCGTGAAGCATGGAGGAGGAGGTGTGATGGTGTGGAGGTGCTTTGCTGGTGACACTGTTGGAGATTTATTCAAAATTGAAGGCATACAGAACCAGCATGCCTACCACAGCATCTTACAGCAGCCTGCTATTCCATCTGGTTTGCGTTTAGTTGGACCATCATTTATTTTTCAACAGGACAATGACCCCAAACACACCTTCAGGCTGTGTAAGGGCTGTTTGACTAAGAAGGAAACTGATTGGGTGCTACGCCAGATGACCTGGTCTCCACAGTCACCAGACCTGAACCCAATTGAGATGGTTTGGGGTGAGCTGGACCGCAGAGTGAAGGCAAAAGGACTTACAAGTGCTAAGCATCTCTGGGAACTCCTTCAAGACTGTTGGAAAACTATTTCCGGTGACTACCTCTTGCAGCTCATCAAGAGAATGCCAAGAGTGTGCAAAGTAGTAATGAAAGCAAAAGGTGGCTACTTTGAAGAACCTAGAATATAAGACATATTTTCAGTTGTTTTACACTTTTTTAAGTGTAAGGGACCATGGGGGACAGGGATCAACAAGGGCGCATGGTAGCAGGCGAAATGTTGAGGAAGGTGCAGGAGAACATGAAGAAATGGAGGACGAACTGTCCATGGACATGGAAGACTCAGCGGATGAGGAAGACCTTGGTCAAATTTCAGTTGAAAGAGGTTGGGGGGAGATGTCAGAGGAAGAAAGAACGGTTAGCACCTCTATGCCACAAACACAGCGTGGACTTGGTCCGCATGGCTGCGCAAGACACATGAGTGCCTTCTTGTTGCACTACCTCCAACATGACCCTCGTATTGTCAAAATTAAAAGTGATGATGACTACTGGCTTGCCACACTATTAGATCCCCGGTACAAGTCCAAATTTTGTGACATAATTCCAACCATAGAAAGGGACGCACATATGCAGGAGTATCAGTAGAAGCTGTTACTCGATCTTAGCTCGGCTTTTCCACCAAACAACCGTGGTGCAGGGAGTGAATCTTCCAGTTGTAACTTGACAAACATGGGATGGTCTCGTCATCTTCAACAGTCTACCCGTACCAGCAGCACTGTATCTGGTGCTGGTAACAGCAATTTTATTGAATCTTTTCATAATTTTTTTAGACCATCCTTTGCAAGGCCACCAGACTGACACATAGTCAACGGCTGGAGAGGATGATAAAGGAGTATCTCCAAATGAACATCGATGCCATGACTTTGCAAATGGAGCCTTGCTTATTTTGGGCTTCAGATCTTGAAAAATGGCCAGAGCTCTCCACTTACGCCTTGGAGATTTTGTCGTGTCCAGCTGCCAGCGTTGTCTCTGAACGTGTCTTCAGTGCTGCTGGGTTTGTGCTAACAGATAAGCGCACACATCTGTCCAGTGACAATGTGGACAAACAAACGCTCATCAAAATGAACAAGTCATGGATCCACAAGGAATTTACTACCCCTGTGTCATCCTGGGGAGAGTAAATGCTTGTGGATTTTGAATGTGCTTGATGCAAATCTACCTGTGAAGTGTACAAGTGCTGCCACTGAAGGGGTGGGTGTGTGTGGGGCACAATTTTTGGAAAAAAGGGAGACTCCGCTTGGAGTAACCCTTGCTTGCTGTGTTTTTTAAAAGGAGCTAAGATGAACAAGTCATGGTTCAGCAAACACTTAGCTACCTACCCCGGTGTCATCCTGGGAATAGTTAAGGATGGCGTAATTTTGAATGTTCTTGATGCAAATCTACCTGTAAAGTGTACAACTGGGGCACAAGTGCTGCCACTGAAGTGGTGTCTGTGTGGCCCATTTTTTAGAAAAAAGGGAGACTCCGCTTGGAGTAACCTTGCGGTGTTTTACATGATTTTAGAAGGGCATGCAATGCTTATATCTGTGTCTCCTCCTATTTTTCCTTGTCCAGCTCTTTTGTTTTCGCATGAGTATATGTCCTTGTCACTTTCCCATGTGTTTGTGTTGTGTTGTGAGTTGTTTGTTACCTTTTGGACACCTTTGAGGGTGTTTTCTAGGTGTTTTTATGTGTTTGTGATTGCCTCCTATTGTTTCCTATGGGGTTCGAGTGGTTCGCCGAACCGGTTCGCCGAACCGAACTCGAACGAGACCTCCGTTCGGCGAACTGAACTCGAGCCGAACCGCGACCGGTTCGCTAATCTCTAGTTTCGACCACTGCCAGAAGTCAATCAACTGTGCACATGACACCACTACCTCAGCCATCTCAGAGTCCAAGGGTCCATTGTGCGATTGTGTGGGAGTTTTCTTCCAAGAGTCCATCGGACCAAACGGTTTCCATTTGTCAAATCTGTCAGACCATGTTTAGCAGAGGCAGAAATACTTATAGCTTGGGCACCTCCAGCATGAGAAACCATAAGTTAGCCAAGCACACCTCTAGGTGGCTGACATCTCTAGGTGAAAAACACGATTTCCAGACTCAAAACTCTTCCACTTCCCCTGGGCTGCCTGCTTCACAAACTGGTGTGCAAGAAGGTGGCGCTGATGCCTCCTTCTCCCAACCTGATGTTGGCCAAACTCAATCATCAATGATTACAACCACTACGATGCCCCAGTGTTCCATCAGTTGTCCATACCACAGACCTTTGAAAAGAAGCGAAAATACCCCGTTACGCACCCAAGGGCAAAAACCATAACATTGCACGATTGATAACCCTTGAGATGTTGCCATATCAGCTTGTGGGAACAGAGGCTTTCCGCGACCTTTTGGCAGTGTTAGAAACTGACTTTATTAAACTTCTTGGCATGTTATGCCCTGTTACAAATCCTACCAATTTTTTTAAAAAAAGCTGTTGGGAGATTTTGGGAGTACCTTGTGATGGTGTGCTTCATGGTGTCTAAACTATTACACCTTATGGAAACTAAATGTATTAAACTCCTTAACATGTTATGCCCTGTTGCTTATCCTACCAATTTTTTTAAAAAAGCTGTTGGGAGTACCTTCTGATGCTGTGCTACATGGTGTATGAACCATTCCCCCTGGGGAAACTGAATTTTTTTAAATCCTCCGTGTTAGCTGGTGGAATAAAGCCTGAGTTCCAGAGTGAAACAACTGCCACTTCCACGGTGCTGCATGCTTCACAAACTGCAGTCTAGGAAGCAGACAATGATGCCTCCTGCTCCCAACCTGCTTTTGGTCAGATGCAATCGTCATCAACGACATCAGCTTCGATGTCCCAGCGTGGCGTTCGTTAGTCCATAAAACATACATTTCTGAATCATTTGAAAAGAATTTAAATAGAGGGCCACTGGAGCCGGTGGTGTTGATGGAGGAGGAGGGCAAGGCCAACATCCAAATGGCCACATTGGCAATAGCACTGTAAGGTGTTATGGAGTACAGTACAGACCAAAGGTTTGGACACACCTTCTCATCTCTAGAACAACTGTTTAGAGGAGACTTTGTGCAGCAGACCTTCATGGTAAAATAGCTGCTAGGAAACCAGTGCTAAGGACAGGCAACAAGCAGAAGAGACTTGTTTGGGCTAAAGAACACAAGGAATGGACATTAGATTAGTGGAAATCTGTGCTTTGGTCTGATGAGTCCAAATTTGAGATCTTTGGATCCAACCACCGTGTCTTTGTAGAAAAGGTGAACGGATGGACTCTACATGGCTGGTTCCCACCGTGAAGCATGGAGGAGGAGGTGTGATGGTGTGGAGGTGCTTTGCTGGTGACACTGTTGGAGATTTATTCAAAATTGAAGGCATACAGAACCAGCATGCCTACCACAGCATCTTGCAGCAGCCTGCTATTCCATCTGGTTTGCGTTTAGTTGGACCATCATTTATTTTTCAACAGGACAATGACCCCAAACACACCTTCAGGCTGTGTAAGGGCTGTTTGACTAAGAAGGAAACTGATTTGGGTGCTACGCCAGATGACCTGGTCTCCACAGTCACCAGACCTGAACCCAATTGAGATGGTTTGCGGTGAGCTGGACTGCAGAGTGAAGGCAAAAGGACCTACAAGTGCTAAGCATCTCTGGGAACTCCTTCAAGACTGTTGGAAAACCATTTCCGGTGACTACCTCTTGCAGCTCATCAAGAGAATGCCAAGAGTGTGCAAAGTAGTAATGAAAGCAAAAGGTGGCTACTTTGAAGAACCTAGAATATAAGACATATTTTAAGTTGTTTTACACTTTTTTAAGTATTTCATTCCACATGTTTTAATTCATAGTTTTGATGCCTTCAATGTGAATCTACAATTTTCAGAGTCCTGAAAATAAGGAAAACTCTTTGAATGAGAAGGTGTGTCCAAACTTTTGGTCTGTACTGTACGTATTCCAACTTTCACACTAATGATATAGGGGACGCAGAAAACTACAAATGACTGCCATCCCTCCCCAATGTATGTTACAGGGCCCAACTGAGAGCCCTAAGAAGTCTGAGATTTGAAGATAGCCAGTGGCCCTTCCTACATTTCAATAGAGGGCCACTGGAGCCGGTGGTGCTGGTGGAGGAGAAGGGCAAGGCCAACATCCCGACAGGCACATTGTAGCTGACCTTTTAAAGTGCTGTCAAATATTTTGCAAAAAATGAGGTGTGAGACAGACACCAATATAATGTATAAGTTACATCCCTTTCTAATCGAAAAAGAAGGAAAAATGTAAAATAACGAAACGTGTGAACATATGCTAAAGTGTTTATTTCTGACTATCCGAGCGTGTCACAGCCCTGGACCAGACCCTTATCAAAGGACAATAAAACTTTCACACTGAACTGCAGCAAAATTTATGGCCACAACAGTTTGCCCCCCTGCCATAGAGATAGTTCTGTTTTATATAACTTGGTTTTTTTTGTTTTTTTGTTTTTTTTACTGCACTATTCTAAGTCCTGTTGTGTATAAATATGTGACTCTTCAGATTTTGTGTTATACCATGCCTGATGAAGAGACCTGAGTAGTCTCGAAAGCTTGCAATTATTACCATCTTTTCAGTTAGCCATTAAAAGGTATCAACCACTGAGGACTCTCAGTTCTTTTAAACAATTTTTTTATCTCTACTGGCTAACACGGTACAAAGATATATTTTACTTGTATTTTTGGGAGGTCGGGGTTGATTTGATGTTTTATTACAGTTATTGCTTATGTAGTCTTCTACTAGGCAATGTTCTTTATTTCAGTGGTATTAGAGTTCATTCACCAGTGATAGTGCTCTGATTATTGATAGGTATGGTCAGAGATAATCTACTATCACCTTTCTTTAATATTTCCCTCTAAATGCACTGTTTTTGTATAATTGTCATTGCCAACTTCTCTCCTTCGTAGGAATTGCTTATATGGTGAACAATTATATGGAGATTGTTGAGATTTAAGCTACATAATGAATTTGTAAACAGTGTGACGTAAACATAAATCATTGCATTAAACCATACTATGATAAAATTCAACTTTTAGTTTAATGCAGAGGACAACCCTTATTTGACAAGTGATAAGTATTATTGTCACACACAGTAAATCAAGTTACTGTTCTGCATGAATTGCCATAATTTAAAAATTACTCATGGATTTAATGTTTCTGGAATTATGTAATATCCCTTGTACAGATGCAAGATGTTGCTCTTCTGGTGTAAGAACAAGTTGGTGCTCTCCTTTCTCCATGCATAATCCAGAAGGTCAGCCAACTGTTACATTAACAGCTCTCAAATGCACTGAACTATATCATTAACAGAGGCTGCAGATGCTATGAATTTAACTATTTTATAATAGTGTATTTTATAAATAAAAAATGACATTCTTTGCAGCCAGCATGCGGTCTACTATACATGAATGGTAGCAAAGCCATTGCATTTTTTGATCACTCTAGGTTTTTGTCATGAGTAAAATGTAATTCCAACTACCGTAAATTGCAAACTAAAACTTACACAGACAGTGTACTGGGATCAAGGAATTGTGATGCTGCATACAAATGCAGATTTATAAATCAGTCAGGGCCTATGAATCATGAATGACAACCCATTTGAGAACTGCAATTGTCACACCTTAGGAGTTTTTGCATAATATCTCAGAAATGCCAGGCTGCATATAATAACTTCCCACAACAAGATAGCCTTGATATCAAAGTATATATCTATAGAATAGTGTTGAAAGTTATGGAAAAATTCAAACTAGGTTATAGAAAAAGCAATAGTTATCAATACATTTCATGTCAATTATTGGACCCCTTCTATTCACAATGTAAACGGTTTTAGTATCATGAGTATTTCTTGCTCAGGGGAGACCCTCGGTGAATCTGGTGTCAGAACGTCACAACGCCTTGCCACAGGCAGGTTCACAATTTGTTTTATAACATCTCATTGCTTGAATGCTGCAAGGGTTAAGCACCCTTTCCTGCCTGGCTGCTGGCTGTAGCTTCCAATCCCAGGTGAGGATAACTCTTTTTCACTATTTAAGTCATGTGATCTGATTACATGATGCCTGTGATAGAAACTGAATCCCTCATTTCTATGGGGTTCACTTTGGAAGGAGCCTGCTCTGGAAAAAGTTTGTCTTGTTGTGTCCAGCAGTAGTGTTTGCTGCACTGAAGCTGCCTAGAGTGGTTATCTTTACATGTCTATTTCCCCTGTTTGTATTTCTACCCTTGTGATTCTGTATTGTAGTGGCGTGTCTAGTGATCTCGTCAGCCTACTCACTAGCCAGGGTGAGTGTAGGGCTAGCTGAGTGCCTAAGGTATCTGGCTTGACAACAGATTGCAAGAACCTGTATAGGGACATTAGGAAGCTCAGGTATCAGCTTAACGTGAGGTCAGGAGGTGTCCCCTCACCCCTCTCCCTAGCAGCAGGGACCTCTGTTTTATCATGATCCTTGTGTTCTCTGTGGGTTGTTTTATCTTCTGGTGGTTTACCAGGTATCGCGTAAACCCTGCTAGTTACGTTAGTGACAAATAGTCGGCATGTGACTGCTTATGTGACCTGCTGCTCTTCATGATTCTCTCATGATGTGTAAAAAACTATAATTGAGAGAAGCAGGAAGAAAAGCTAGTTGGCATATGATCATAAGTATTAAAATCACATAAGCGTTGCCATGTGATGACTGCAGCAACCAGAAAACAGAGCTGAATCTTGGTAGTAAGCACATTAAATGCTGTTGGGAATTGCCATGTTGTAGTGCTTCATTTTATCATTAATGCTCCTAACATACACACAGAAGTAGAACCCTTAACTTGTCAGATGATCCAACACTTTATTACTATAGCCATGTTTCACATTATTTGACAAGATATGGATTATTACATGTGTACACGATCAGAACCAATAACAGTACAGGAGTACGCTATCAAAACCACCATCAGTACAGAAATACAGCAGCTTTACCACTACCAGTACCACTATCAGTACAAGAATAAAGCATCACAACCATCAATAATACATGAATACATCATTAAAATGACAAACAGTTCAAAAATCCAGCATCACAACCATCATCAGTACAGGAATATATCATCAGACCCACCAACAACACAGAAATGCATCATCAGAACCAAAAACAGTCAGGAAATATGTCATCACAACAACCCTCAGTAAAGGAATAAAACATCAAAACCACCAACACTACAGAAATGCATTACCAGAACCACTATCAGTACAGGAATACATCACCAGAACCACAATCGGTACAGAAATATATCACCAGAACAATGAACATATCAGAAATACATTACCAGAACCAACAATAGTCCAGAAACATAGCCCTAGAACCACCAACAGTCCAGAAATGCATTATCAGAACCACCATCAGTACATGAATATAGCACAAGAACCATAGTCTTGACAGGAGTACATGACCAGAACCGCCTTCAGTACAGAAACATATCAGAATCATGAATAATCCAAAAATACTGCATCACAATCGCCATCATCAATACATGAATACTTCACCAGAACCACAAACAGTGCAGGAACATCATAGAATGGTAGAGTTGCAAGGGACCTCAGGGGGCGATCGAGTCCAACCCCCTGCTAGTGCAGGTTTTCTTAAATCATCCCAGCCATATGTTGATCCAGTTTCCACTTGAAGATTTCCATTTATGCAGAGCTCACTACCTACCACAGTAGCCTATTCCACTCTTTGATTGCCCTCACTGTCAGAAAGTTTTTCCTAATGTCTAATCTGAATCTCTTTCCGTTTAGTTTCATCCCATTGCTTCTTATATTTCCTTGAGCTAATGAGAACAGTGTAGTTCTCTCTGCCATGCGACTTCCTTTCAGATATTTGTAGACTGTTATTAAGTCTCCTCTCAGCCTTCTCTTTTGCAAACTAAACATTCCTAGTTCTTTTAGCCAGTCTTCATAGGATATGGTTTGCAGACCTTCTACCATCTTGGTTGCTCTTCTCTGGACTTGCTCCAATATATCGATTTTTTTTCTTTAATTGGTGTGCCCAGAACTGTACACAGTATTCCAGGTAGGGTCTGAGCAGGGCAGAATATAGTGGACTAATGATCTCTCTTGATCTAGATTCAATGCTTGTCTTGATACATCCCATAATTTTTTTGGCTTTTTTTAGCTGCAGCACCACACTGTTGGCTCATGCTAAACACCAATAAAACACCAGAACCACTAACAGTCCAGAAATACAACACCAGAATTACCAACAGTCATGAAATAGATTCTCAGAGCCATCAACAGTTGAAAAATACTTCATTATAGCCACCATAAGTACAGAAAATCATCACCAGAACATGAATACAGAACCAGGCTTAGTACAGTGATAAATTGTAGTTCAGGTCAACCCTATAAACAATTATATAGCATGAATCAACATCTCTCAGTATGTTCCTAACAATTGTAAGGCGATACTGTGGAAAATGTTGGCGCTATATAAAGAAAAAAATATTAAAATTATTATTATTATTATTATTAGTTGATACCGGTCAACATCAGACTGCATACCATACAGTACTCATGAGACTTCATTAGTATCACAAGTAAAAATTTACATCCAGGTACCTTATAGGTAGCCTGTTCTGATTTGATGTTCTTTTTCTCCTCTCCATCTTATCCAGACACTGTGATGACTTTTCCCATCCACAGCTTGTCTCTACAGACTTTTCTCTTTCCCGGTCTTCTGCAGCCCATTCCAATATGGTACCCTTAAAAGTAGCAATCATACTGTTCCTAAATAGTGATGAGGGTACTTATGGATATTTGTGTTTGGTGAACCAATAAGGTAAAAAAAAATTGACACTGAACTTAACCCCCGAACAACAAACCCCATACAAGTCAATGGGAAGCTCAAGTTCAGAGCTCTAAAATGGTTGTAGTAAGGGCTAGGGGGCTGCAAAAGGAATCTGAATGAATGAAATGAAGAAACTCAAAATTTTTACAATTACCCCACAGAGATGGATTTCAGAGATTCTCCACAGACCAACAATTTAAAAAAGGGTCCTTATAAAGCCTGTATTGCCAGTCCACCCACATAAGACTGCCAGACTTCTCCCAGGGAGAAAAAAGTTTAACCAATTTCCCCGATAAAGACTGAATTCCCAGTTCACCCACACAGTGAAGATTGCTTGGGTAGCCAAAGAGTATAAATTTCAAATTGAGGCCACAGCAGACTCTTTTTAAACGGTTGCACCACACAGCTAAATTTGCGAAAATTTAACCACCGAGCGTAAGTTTAAAACGAAGGCCTCAACAGAGCCTCTTTTAACAGTTGCCCCACTTATCCAAGATTGCCAGACTTCCTCTAAAGAGCAAAAAGTGTAATACATTTGTCCTTTGTAGCCTATATTTCCAGTTCCACACAGAGCTAAGAGTTTCACCACACAGACCATCGAATTATAAAAAAAGGCCCTTAATCAGCTCCTTTACCAGGTTTACTTTCACAGCCAAGATTGCCTGACTTCCGCCACAGAGCACCCAATGTTTAAAAAGGTCCCTAAACCGCCTGCTTACCTGGTTGACCCTCAAAGCTCTCATTGCCCGAGATCCATCACACCCAATTAAAATAGAGATGGGTCACAGAAACTCATTCAGTTCTCAAAAACCAGAAGTGACAGGTGCCTGACTTGTTGAAGTTCACATTTCTTTGCTCGTTTTCAAGGGGGTGATGTTGACGAAACATGGCCAAGCTCCTCAGGTGTCAACTCTGTACTTTCAGCAGGGCTCCAATTCTTTGACTGCCTGTTTTAACAGTTTCCACATATTAACCAATTTTCTGCTCCAGTGGTGGACAGTCTAGTTTCTGCATAAAAAAAACTCGTAGTTGGATTTGGAATCGAGCTGGAAGTGTGCCAGCTAGACTTGGTACTGCCAGGCCCAGCAATTTACACTTGCAGAGGCTCACCCATGCTGCTCAGCGTCGATCCAGGGAATTCAAAGCATTTATTTTGAAAATTATTGCTCAACGCAAGAAGCTCTGTCTGAATACGACAGCTTTGAATTCTGTACTAAGACTCCATTTTCATTTTGTGGTTTGGACGTACTGTGGTCATGCAAAGATTATGCTGCCTGTGCACAATGAATTTGGACAGATTTGGATAGCTATGCAAAGCTGCTTGATATACACAGTATCAGGTTTTACAAAGCAAGGCAAGCTGTACACACACTATTTTGTTTGTTTGACTTGAAGCGGCCCACCCATGCTGTTCAGTGTGTATCCTGTGAATCCGAAGCATTTATTTTGAAAACAATATTGGTCAAAGGAGGCAGACATAAAACATCTGCATAGTTTACCCACACAGCAACAAGTTTAAGAAATAATGTCTCCTATGTAGCCTCTATTTCCCAGTTCTCCTACGCAGTCAAGAATGACAAAGTTGCCCCACAGACAGAATTGTAAAAAAGGCCCTGAACAGCCTGTTTACCCAGTTGATCCTCACATGGAACCCCATGCAACAGAGTGCTCAAAAACCAGAAGTGACAGGTCCCTGACTTGATAACATTCACACTACTTTGCTCATTTTCATTGACAAAAGATGGCCAAGGCCCTTAGGTGCCAATTCTGTGCTTTCAGTATGGCACCGATCCTTTGACTGCCTGTTTTAACAGTTCCAACACAGGAGCCAATTTTCTGCTCCAGTGGTGGACAGTCTAGTTGCTGCATTTAAAAAGTTTGTTATTGAATTTAGAATCGAGCTGGAGGTATGCCAGCTAGATTTTCTACTGCCATTCCCAGCCATTTATACTTAAAAGAGCTCATCCATGCTGCGTGCTCAGTGTCTATTCTGGGATTCCAAAACTTTTACTTTGAAAAAGAATATTGTTCAAAGGCAGCTCTGTTTGAATAAGACAGCTTTGAATAATGGACTAAAGGCTGCTTTACACACAACGACATTGCTAATGCGATGTCGTTGGGGTCACGGAATTCGTGACACACATCCATTCTTGTTAGCGACGTTGTTGCGTGTGACACGTACGAGCGACCGCTAACGAGCAAAAATACTCACCTTATCATTGATCATTGACACGCTGTCCATTTCCCAAATATCGTTGCTGCTGCAGGTACGATGTTGTTCGACATTCCTGTGGCAGCACACATCGCTACGTGTGACACCGCAGGAACGAGGAACATCTCTTTACCTGCGGCCACTTAGTGACGTCGCTGTGATGGCGAACAAACCTCCCCCTTAGAAAGGAGGCGGTTCGCTGGTCACAGCGATGTCGCTAGGCAGGTAAGTAGTGGGACGGGTCCGAGCGATGTTGTGTGCCACGGGCAGCTATTTGCCTTTGACGCACAACCGACGGGGCTGGGTACGTTCGCTAGCGATCTCGCTAGCGAGATCGCAGTGCGTAAAGTACCCTTAAGACTCCATTTCCATTTTGGTGTTTGTTGGTACTATGGCCAGGAAAAGATTATGCTGCCTGTATGCAGTGGTTGGCACAGCAAGGCACACCATGAAATACTCTGTTTTTGGCAAGATTGAGCTAATAGATTGCACCCCCCTGTACGCTGTTTAGTTATGCTATGCAAAGCTGCGGGATGTAACGCAGTATAAGGTTGAAGAGCTATTGGCACGACAAGGAATGCTGTGAAAAACTGTTTTTTGTCTGGACTAAGCAAATAGATTACACTGCCTGTATGCTTCTGATTTTTACACACAAAGCTGTGGGATGCAGTGCTATATTTGATTTACAATTAAATGCATCTCTAACTGTCTCTTAGTCCTACAACGTCCTATATCTACTATGTATTTTTTTTTCTAACTGCACCTATCACTGTCCCTCACTCCAACAGTGTTCTGTCCTTATTTTAGTGAAAGCAAAATGGTGCCGTTGCCCATGTTCCAGCCTTTATACAGGCCAAGTCACGGGGTGTGTCGGCCAATCATAGCCATGCCAGTATTTGGCATGGCTGTGATGGCTCCATGAGTGCCCAATGTCTAAAAGCTTGCTGATTGGCTGATTGGCTAAAATTGGTCTGTAAATGGTAAAAAATATGTGTGCTCTGGTAAATGAACAAAAACTGATTTTGCTCACAAGTATACACTTCCGTTCTTCAAGCGCTTGATATTTAAAAGGCCTAATTCAACTTGGATATCACTGGTGATCCCGTAATCAGACCTTTGAGTCAGAGCAGAACAGCTACAACAAAGGTCTGGGAGCTGTGAGGGCCAATCCCACACTTCCAAATTAATTGTCATTAAACTGTTTGTTCGCCAATCTTGATGTATGCTTAAGACTATTGTCCTACTACTCTTCTGGACAAAGTAACTTGTCTTGTAGGAAACTCACATATAGCTCAACATTGAAATCTCCATCCAAAACTTTTGGCTGTAAAAACAACCCCATATTATCAGGCTTCCATCACCGAACTTAACAGTTCCTTCAATTTCTCGATCCATTAGCAACTTTACTTTGTTTCTTCCAGACCATTTGCACCTATCAGAGTCTAGTCTACTGTTCTTTGTTTCATTGTTACAAATCACTTACTTTCAGTCTTCTACTGTCCATTTTTCCTACTTTTTGTAAACGTAACCCAAAGCTTCTTATGATGATATTGAAGTCGAGGCTTCTTCACGTTTTTTTTGACCACCATTCCAGACTTGTGTAGAGTGAGTCGCATGGTGCTTGCATGAATGTCTTTGATCTCACTATTATGAAGCATATAAACCACATCTACTATTGTGTTTGTCACAGCAGAACTGATAGACCTTCTGAGCACTCCAATAATTTTGCTTCAACGTCCGTCTCTTAGCTTTTGAAAGGATGGATAAACTTAATTTTGTAATGTTATAACCGTCATGGCACTCACATAATGCAGTTTGGCAATTTTCTTGGCCGAGAGAGCACTATCGATGAGCGGGATGATGCTGTTTTCTTTTGTTGGGAAATGTTCTTTAATTTGAACCAATGACCTTTCACTTTTCAGTCAAGCTAATAACAAACTCAGCTATTAGGGAATGAAAGAACAAGTTATAATTTGTAGGAAAAAAAGATTTTTCTACCACCAGGAGCAAAACAGTAGCAATGCAATGACATGACAAAAATCTGAATAACTAATGCTATGTTCTGAGTGGAACCTGTCTTGTTAACCTGATCTTGTATGATCTTGGCCATTATGCTGGGCTTAGTTTTAGGGAGTTGGAAATCTTATTATTGTCCAAGCCTTATGGAGACCTACAATCCTCAGAGAATTATTTCTCATGAGGTGCCATGTTGAACTTCCAGTGACCTGTATGAGAGTGTGTGAGCGATAACACCAAATTTAATACACGTGCTCCCCATTCACACCTGAGACCTTATAACTCTAATGAGTCACATGACACCGGGAAGGGAAACTGGCTAATTGGGTAAAATTTCGACATTTTCACTTAGGAATGTACTAATTTTTGTTGCCATAAGTTTAGAAATTAATGGAGTTTGGTTGAGTTATATGAGGGTACACCAAATTTACAGTTATACAAGCTGTACACTAACTACCTTACATTGTATTAAAGTGTAATACCTCCAGTGTTGTTCCATGAAAATATATATTAAAATATTTACAAAAATGTGAGGTGTGTATTTGTGGGTATTCATTCTTGTGATATATTTGTGAAATACATTGTCTATGCCACTGTTCAGGGGGCATTATTATTTTGACAGGGGCACTCAAGGAACCTTATTTATTTTAAATGGGGACATTATTAGTCAGCCATCTGGGAAACTCCTTAGCCAACATCTAAGAGCCCCACGACACCTCCCTGCTGGCTATGCCTTGGGCAAATTGGTCCAAGATAAAACAAGGCACTCTTCAGTGTATACTTTAAACAAAGTTTATTTTCAAAAGAATTTTGTTGTGAGCATGTCACATGTTCGCAACAAAATTCTTTTGAAAATAAACTTTGTTGAAAGTATGCCCTGAAGAGTGCCTTGTTTTATCTTGGATATCTACGGTTTGGAAACTGACAAGTGCATCTCCATTTCTAGTTTAGTGGCTGTGCCTTATCCTGTTACAACTTGGTCAAATTGGTGAACCTGCCACCTCTAGATGCACCACTGTATAAAATCCTTCAATTTAGGCCTTTTTCACATGTCAGTAAAAAACACACGTTTTTCATGGACATGTTAAAGGTGTGTATGGCTCTTCATGTGCCGTGATTTTGGCACATGTGTGTTCTCCATGTGTTATTTGTAATAGCACATGGAGATCGGGAACTTTTTACTTACTAGTCCCCAACGCTGCTGTCCGTGGTGCTGATGTCTCCATTGCAGCTGTTTCTGGTGCTTTTACTTTCTAGTCTGCTGTGAATGCAGTGAATATGCAATATACATAATGAGGGGGCCCTGAAGCAAGTGACAGCAGTGCCAAACACAGTAGAAGACAGGTGAGAATAGAAAATCATTTTATTTCACAGATACGTGTTTTCTCCGGGACATGTCACACGGGTTACATCACTGTGTGGTAAGTGTGACATCGGTGATGGCGGAGAAAAATGTACTTGTCTCCTTGTCATCCGTGAGAAATCATTGATGTGTGCACAGACCCATTGATTTTAATGGGTCTGAGTACAGTGGGTACGGAAAGTATTCAGACCCGTTTAAATTTTTCACTCTTTGTTTCGTTGCAGCCATTTGGTAAATTCAAAAAAGTTCATTTATTTTCTCATTAATGTACACTCTGCACCTCATCTTGACAGAAAAAAAACAGAAATGTAGAAATGTTTGCAATTTTTTTAAACAAGAAAAACTTGTGTCACATGGTCATAGGTATTCAGACCCTTTGCTCAGACACTCATATTTAAGTCACGTGATGTCCATTTCCTTGTGATCCTCCTTGAGATGGTTCTGTGGTGCCCCTGAGCAAGGCAGGGTGCCACAGGGAACTGCACCCCCTCCAAGAGATGCAAGACCTACCCTCCCTTGGTTCCAGGTTCCCCCCTATGGTATTGCAACCAACCGCATTCAATTTGCAATCCACACTCACGCAAAAATTGGACAGACAAACCAGTGGGTAGGCCTAGCTGAGAAAGGGCCGCTCACCTAAGGGTCAGGCAGACTGGTTTGAGGTGACAGAGCAGTCAGCTCCAGGGGAGCAAAGGGAGAGGAAGTGGAGTAGAAACTCTCAAAGGGAGAGGAAACTGGGGGTTGGAGCTCCCATGAAAAGTGAAGTAGTAGCCCCCATAGTGTGAGGGGCTGGGGAGTTGAAGCTCCCAAGAGGTCGGACGAGATTGGGACACAGCACAGCAATACTATTGGGAGCGGATACCTGGACGTGCTCCCCCTTGCCAAGCAGCAGTGGTGCACTGGGACTTTTGATTCACCTGCAGCGTGTGTGTGTGTGTAATGACTTTACAAAACATCATCTAGCACCACGACTACCAGCAGTGAGAACCCTGCTCCCTTCCTCCCAACCTCTCAAACCTGCCTCACCATCCAGAGTCCCAGGGCCTCCCCTACCCATGGAGGGAACGTCATCTGGCTGCCCCACTCCATCTCCCCCGGGTACTCACATCGGCAGTGGCGGTACTCCCCTTACCGCGAGCTACGGGTAGCGTCACAAACTTTTATCCCCTGTAAATAGTCCCCTTTTCATTTGGGTGGCAGCAAGCACCTGGGTTCAGAGACCCTTGAGCCACAGCAGACCCCGGATCTGAGCGGTTTGACCGCTGCAGGGGCGGCACCGTTCTACACCGTTTGGAGTCCAGCTGTGTTTAATTAAACTGAAAGGACTTGATTTGGAAAGGCACATACCTGTCTATATAAGACCTCACAGCTCACAGTGCATGTCACACCATATGAGAATCATGAGGTCTAAGGTACTGCCCAAGGAACTCAGAGACAGAAATGTGGCAAGGCACAGATCTGGTCAAGGTTACAAAACAATTTCTGCAGTACTCAAAATCCCTAGGAGCACAGTAGTCTCCATAATCCTTAAATGGAAGACGTTTGGGACCACCAGAACTCTTCCTTGACCTGGCCGTCCAGCTAAACTGAGCAATCGTGGGAGAAGAGCGTTGGTGAGAGAGGTAAAGAAGATGCAGTAGGGATATTGGAGAAAGTTGCACAAAGTCAACTATCACTGCAGTCCTCCACCAATTGGGCTTTTATAGCAGAGTGGTCGACGGAAACCTCTACTCAGTGCAAGACATATAAAAGACCACATAGGGTTTACAAAAACACACATAAAGGACTCCCAGACTATGAGAAATAAGATTTTTTGGTCTGATGAGACAAAGATAAAACTTTTTGGTGATAATTCTAAGCAGTATGTTTGGAGGAAACAAGGTACCTCCTCACAGTGAAACAAGGTGTTGGCAGCATCATGTCATGGAGGTATTTTTCAGCTACAGGGACAAGACAACTGGTTGCAATTGAAGGAAAGATGAATGTGGCCAAGTACACAGATATCCTGGAAGAAAACATCTTCCAGAGTGTTCTGGACCTCAGACTTCGCCAAACGTTCACCTTCCAAGAAGACAATGACCTTAAGCACACAGCTAAAATAACAAAGGCGTGGCTTCAGAACAACTCTGTGACCATTCTTGACTGGCCCAGCCATAGCCCTGACCTAAACCCTATTGAGTATCTCTGGAGAGACCTGAAAATAGCTGTCCACCAATTTTCACCATCCAACCTGACGGACATGGAGAGGATCTGCATGGAAGAATGGCAGAGGATCGCCAAATCCAGGTGTGAAAAACTTGTAGCATCATTCACAAGAAGACTCATGGCGGTACTAGCTCAAAAGGGTGCTTCTACTCAGTACTAAGCAAAGGGTCTGAATACTTAAGACTAGAGAAGAGGGAACCGGTCGCGGTTCGGCTCGAGTTCGGTTCACCGAACGGAGGTCTCGTTCGAGTTCGGTTCGGCGAACCGGTTCGGCGAACCACTCGAACCCCATAGGAAACAATGGGAGGCAATCACAAACACATAAAAACACCTAGAAAACACCATCAAAGGTGTCCAAAAGGTGACAAACAACTCACAACACAACACAAACACATGGGAAAGTGACAAGGACATTTACTCATGCGAAAACAAAAGAGCTGGACAGGGAAAAAGAGGATGAGACACAGATATAGGCATGGCATGCCCTTCTAAAATCATGTAAAACACCGCAAGGTTACTCCAAGTGGAACCTCCCTTTTTTCCAAAAATTGGGCCACACAGACACCCCTTCAGTGGCAGCACTTGTGCCCCAGTTGTACACTTCACAGGTAGATTTGCATCAAGCACATCCAAAAATACGCGATCCTTAACCATCCCCAGGATGACACCGGGGTAGGTAGCAAAGTCTTTGCTGAACCATGACTTGTTCATCTTGGCTCCTTTTAAAAAACACAGCAAGCAAGGGTTACTCCAAGCGGAGTCTCCCTTTTTTTCCAAAAATTGGGCCACACACACACACCCCTTCAGTGGCAGCACTTGTGCCCCAGTTGTACACTTCACAGCTAGATTTGCATCAAGCACATTCAAAAATACACCATCCTTAACCGTCCCCAGGATGACACCAGGGTAGGTAGCTAAGTCTTTCCTGATCCCAGCTCTGTTCATCTTGGATCATTTTTAAAAACACTGTAAGCAAGGGTTAATCCAAGCGGAGTCTCCCTTTTTTCCAAAAATTGGGCCCCATACACACCCACCCATTCAGTGGCAGCACTTGTTCCCCAGTTGTACACTTCACAGCTAGATTTGCATCAAGCACATTCAAAAATACGCCATACTTAACCGTTCCCAGGATGACCACGGGGTAGGTAGCAAAGTCTTTGCTGAACCATTACTTGTTCATCTTGGCTCCTTTTAAAAAACACAGCAAGCAAGGGTTACTCCAAGCGGAGTCTCCCTTTTTTTCCAAAAATTGGGCCCCACACACACCCACCCCTTCAGTGGCAGCACTTGTGCCCCAGTTGTAAACTTCACAGCTAGATTTGCATCAAGCACATTCAAAAACACGCCATCCTTAACCGTCCCCAGGATGACACCGGGGTAGGTTGCTAAGTCTTTCCTGATCCCAGCTCTGTTCATCTTGGATCATTTTTAAAAACACTGTAAGCAAAGGTTAATCCAAGCGGAGTCTCCCTTTTTTTCCAAAAATTGGGCCCCATACACACCCACCCATTCAGTGGCAGCACTTGTGCCCCAGTTGTACACTTCACAGCTAGATTTTCATCAAGCACATTCAAAAATACGCCATACTTAACCGTTCCCAGGATGACCCCGGGGTAGGTAGCAAAGTCTTTGCTGAACCATGACTTGTTCATCTTGGCTCCTTTTAAAAAACACAGCAAGCAAGGGTTACTCCAAGCAGAGTCTCCCTTTTTATCAAAAATTGGGCCACACACACACCCAACCCTTCAGTGGCAGAACTTGTGCCCCAGTTGTACATTTCACAGCTAGATTTGCATCAAGCACATTCAAAAATACGCCATCCTTAACCGTCCCCAGGATGACACCAGGGTAGGTAGCTAAGACTTTCCTGATCCCAGCTCTGTTCATCTTGGATCATTTTTAAAAACACTGCAAGCAAGGGTTACTCCAAGCGGAGTCTCCCTTTTTTCCAAAAATTGGGCCCCACACACACCCACCCATTCAGTGGCAGCACTTGTGCCCCAGTTGTACACTTCACAGCTAGATTTGCATAAAGCACATTCAAAAATACGCCATACTTAACCATTCCCAGGATGACCCCGGGGTAGGTAGCAAAGTCTTTGCTGAACCATGACTTGTTCATCTTGGCTCCTTTTAAAAAACACAGCAAGCAAGGGTTACTCCAAGCAGAGTCTCCCTTTTTATCAAAAATTGGGCCACACACACACCCAACCCTTCAGTGGCAGAACTTGTGCCCCAGTTGTACATTTCACAGCTAGATTTGCATCAAGCACATTCAAAAATACGCCATCCTTAACCGTCCCCAGGATGACACCAGGGTAGGTAGCTAAGACTTTCCTGATCCCAGCTCTGTTCATCTTGGATCATTTTTAAAAACACTGCAAGCAAGGGTTACTCCAAGCGGAGTCTCCCTTTTTTCCAAAAATTGGGCCCTACACACACCCACCCCTTCAGTGGCAGCACTTGTGCCCCAGTTGTACACTTCACAGCTAGATTTGCATCAAGCACATTCAAAAATACGCCATACTTAACCATTCCCAGGATGACCCCGGAGTAGGTAGCAAAGTCTTTGCTGAACCATTACTTGTTCATCTTGGCTCCTTTTAAAAAAACACAGCAAGCAAGGGTTACTCCAAGCGGAGTCTCCCTTTTTTTCCAAAAATTGGGCCACACACACACCCACCCCTTCAGTGGCAGCACTTGTGCCCCAGTTGTACACTTCACAGCTAGATTTGCATCAAGCACATTCAAAAATACGCCATACTTAACCATTCCCAGGATGACCCCGGAGTAGGTAGCAAAGTCTTTGCTGAACCATTACTTGTTCATCTTGGCTCCTTTTAAAAAACACAGCAAGCAAGGGTTACTCCAAGCGGAGTCTTTTTTTTTTTTTAAAAAATTGGGCCCCACACACACCCACCTCTTCAGTGGCAGCACTTGTGCCCCAGTTGTGCACTTCACAGCTAGATTTGCATCAAGCACATTCAAAAATACGCCATCCTTAACCGTCCCCAGGATGACACCGGGGTAGGTAGCTATGTTTTCCTGATCCCAGCTCTGTTCATCTTGGATCATTTTTAAAAACACGGTAAGCAAGGGTTACTCCAAGCGGAGTCTCCCTTTTTTCCAAAAATTGGGCCACACACACACCCACCCATTCAGTGGCAGCACTTGTGCCCCAGTTGTACGCTTCACAGCTAGATTTGCATCAAGCACATTCAAAAATATGCCATACTTAACCGTTCCCAGGATGACCCCGGGGTAGGTAGCAAAGTTTTTGCTGAACCATGACTTGTTCATCTTGGCTCCTTTTAAAAAAACACAGCAAGCAAGGGTTATTCCGAGCGGAGTCTCCCTTTTTTTCCAAAAATTGGGCTCCACACACACCCACCCCTTCAGTGGCAGTGTCACGGGCGGAGGAGGGGACGCCGCGCTCTCTCACTCCTCGGGTCCGGCTGCCGCTGCAGCTGCTGCGGCCTGCTGCTGCCACTGCTCGGTGGCTTGAGCGATGGGCCGGATCCCGGGGACTCGAGCGGCGCTCCTCGCCCTTGAGTGAAAGGGGATTGGGATTTGGGATAGTTTATTGTCCGTGACGCCACCCACGGTTGTGGTGATTTGTTGCCACCACCGCTGCTCTGTATGGGGATCCCGGGGACTGATGACAGGGAGCAGCAAAGTTGTTGGTTCTCCCCTCCGTGGGTAGGAGGTTGTTGTCCCGGGACCCAGTGATGAGGTGGGTGATGCAGTGCTTGGTGGGGTGCAGGGACGCGGGGGCAGCGCTGTGCCTTGCGGCACTGTGGTACTCACTCAGCTTGAGAGGATGACACAGTTCTCGGTAAAACACACGGCTGGAAAGACGGTTCCCACGGACGGCTGCACTTTCTTTCCCCAGTAGGTGACGGTGACGGTCCCTTTTTCCTGCACCTAAGATGATGATGGTTGCGATGGGTTCCCACCGGTAACCCGCTCCCCGGCTTGGATATGGGCCGGAGGAGCCCTACTTTGCCCGCAGGCGCTGGCCCTGAGAAACTGGTGCCCTGGCGGTGGCGGTGTCTCTCTGTAACGGTTGGACTGTTGCCTTCAATCGGGACTTGGTTGTTGGGAGACAGTCGTCCCCTTCACTGACGGATTTGGCAAATTCACGGCGACTCCTAGCCTTGCCGGGATCCGAAAGGCCCCTGCCACTGGTGCTGACTGTTCTTCGTATACTGCTCCAGACCGGGTCACCACCCGTCCGCGGTCCTTCCAGCAACCTCCGAGCAGTCACCCCTGTGGACAGTCACCGCCGTCTGATGACCTTGCTGTCTCTCAGTCCAGGGCACACACCCGGACCAGCTTCAGGCTTCCTTACTGTCACTTTTACTCACTTAACTGCACTCTTCACTCCTTCACTTCCCTAACTGTTCTCTCCTCTCCCTTCCTCCTCCAAACTCTAACTGCCTGGTTTTCCCACCTCCAGGGCTGTGTACTCCTCGTTGGGCGGAGCCAACCGCCTGGCCCACCCCCTGGTGTGGACATCAGCCCCTGGAGGAAGGCAACAAGGATTTTAGGTTAGCCTTGGTGTTCCTAACTAAGGTGTAGGGTGTGGTGGTGTTATGACCTGTGACCCCTGGCTTGCCCAGGGCGTCACAGCAGCACTTGTGCCCCAGTTGTACACTTCACAGCTAGATTTGCATCAAGCACATTCAAAAATACGCCATCCTTAACCGTCCCCAGGATGACACCGGGGTAGGTTGCTAAGTCTTTCCTGTTCCCAGCTCTGTTCATCTTGGATCATTTTTAAAAACACTGTAAGCAAGGGTTACTCCAAGCGGAGTCTCCCTTTTTTCCAAAAATTGTGCCACACACACCCACCCATTCAGTGGCAGCACTTGTGCCCCAGTTGTACACTTCACAGCTAGATTTGCATCAAGCACATTCAAAAATACGCCATACTTAACCGTTCCCAGGATGACCCCGGGGTAGGTAGCAAAGTCTTTGCTGAACCATGACTTGTTCATCTTGGCTCCTTTTAAAAAACACAGCAAGCAAGGGTTACTCCAAGCAGAGTCTCCCTTTTTATCAAAAATTGGGCCACACACCCACCCCTTCAGTGGCAGCACTTGTGCCGCAGTTGTACATTTCACAGCTAGATTTGCATCAAGCACATTCAAAAATACGCGATCCTTAACCGTCCCCAGGATGACACCAGGGTAGGTAGCTAAGACTTTCCTGATCCCAGCTCTGTTCATCTTGGATCATTTTTAAAAACACTGTAAGCAAGGGTTACTCCAAGCGGAGTCTCCCTTTTTTCCAAAAATTGGGCCCCACACACACCCACCCATTCAGTGGCAGCACTTGTGCCCCAGTTGTACACTTCACAGCTAGATTTGCAGCAAGCACATTCAAAAATACGCCATACTTAACCATTCCCAGGATGACCCTGGGGTAGGTAGCAAAGTCTTTGCTGAACTATTACTTGTTCATCTTGGCTCCTTTTAAAAAACACAGCAAGCAAGGGTTACTCCAAGCGGAGTCTCCCTTTTTATCAAAAATTGGGCCACACACACCCCTTCAGTGGCAGCACTTGTGCCCCAGTTGTACATTTCACAGCTAGATTTGCATCAAGCACATTCAAAAATACGCCATACTTAACCATTCCCAGGATGACCCCGGAGTAGGTAGCAAAGTCTTTGCTGAACCATTACTTGTTCATCTTGGCTCCTTTTAAAAAACACAGCAAGCAAGGGTTACTCCAAGCGGAGTCTTTTTTTTTTTTTAAAAAAATTGGGCCCCACACACACCCACCTCTTCAGTGGCAGCACTTGTGCCCCAGTTGTGCACTTCACAGCTAGATTTGCATCAAGCACATTCAAAAATACGCCATCCTTAACCGTCCCCAGGATGACACCGGGGTAGGTAGCTATGTTTTCCTGATCCCAGCTCTGTTCATCTTGGATCATTTTTAAAAACACGGTAAGCAAGGGTTACTCCAAGCGGAGTCTCCCTTTTTTCCAAAAATTGGGCCACACACACACCCACCCATTCAGTGGCAGCACTTGTGCCCCAGTTGTACGCTTCACAGCTAGATTTGCATCAAGCACATTCAAAAATATGCCATACTTAACCGTTCCCAGGATGACCCCGGGGTAGGTAGCAAAGTTTTTGCTGAACCATGACTTGTTCATCTTGGCTCCTTTTAAAAAAACACAGCAAGCAAGGGTTACTCCAAGCGGAGTCTCCCTTTTTTTCAAAAAATTGGGCTCCACACACACCCACCCCTTCAGTGGCAGTGTCACGGGCGGAGGAGGGGACGCCGCGCTCTCTCACTCCTCGGGTCCGGCTGCCGCTGCAGCTGCTGCGGCCTGCTGCTGCCACTGCTCGGTGGCTTGAGCGATGGGCCGGATCCCGGGGACTCGAGCGG
This sequence comes from Anomaloglossus baeobatrachus, assembly GCF_048569485.1. Lineage (NCBI taxonomy): Eukaryota > Metazoa > Chordata > Amphibia > Anura > Aromobatidae > Anomaloglossus > Anomaloglossus baeobatrachus. The sequence goes on along the minus strand of NC_134353.1, from coordinate 206,073,384 downwards.
CGCTCCTCGCCCTTGAGTGAAAGGGGATTGGGATTTGGGATAGTTTATTGTCCGTGACGCCACCCACGGTTGTGGTGATTTGTTGCCACCACCGCTGCTCTGTATGGGGATCCCGGGGACTGATGACAGGGAGCAGCAAAGTTGTTGGTTCTCCCCTCCGTGGGTAGGAGGTTGTTGTCCCGGGACCCAGTGATGAGGTGGGTGATGCAGTGCTTGGTGGGGTGCAGGGACGCGGGGGCAGCGCTGTGCCTTGCGGCACTGTGGTACTCACTCAGCTTGAGAGGATGACACAGTTCTCGGTAAAACACACGGCTGGAAAGACGGTTCCCACGGACGGCTGCACTTGCTTTCCCCAGTAGGTGACGGTGACGGTCCCTTTTTCCTGCACCTAAGATGATGATGGTTGCGATGGGTTCCCACCGGTAACCCGCTCCCCGGCTTGGATATGGGCCGGAGGAGCCCTACTTTGCCCGCAGGTGCTGGCCCTGAGAAACTGGTGCCCTGGCGGTGGCGGTGTCTCTCTGTAACGGTTGGACTGTTGCCTTCAATCGGGACTTGGTTGTTGGGAGACAGTCGTCCCCTTCACTGACGGATTTGGCAAATTCACGGCGACTCCTAGCCTTGCCGGGATCCGAAAGGCCCCTGCCACTGGTGCTGACTGTTCTTCGTATACTGCTCCAGACCGGGTCACCACCCGTCCGCGGTCCTTCCAGCAACCTCCGAGCAGTCACCCCTGTGGACAGTCACCGCCGTCTGCTGACCTTGCTGTCTCTCAGTCCAGGGCACACACCCGGACCAGCTTCAGGCTTCCTTACTGTCACTTTTACTCACTTAACTGCACTCTTCACTCCTTCACTTCCCTAACTGTTCTCTCCTCTCCCTTCCTCCTCCAAACTCTAACTGCCTGGTTTTCCCGCCTCCAGGGCTGTGTACTCCTCGTTGGGCGGAGCCAACCGCCTGGCCCACCCCCTGGTGTGGACATCAGCCCCTGGAGGAAGGCAACAAGGATTTTAGGTTAGCCTTGGTGTTCCTAACTAAGGTGTAGGGTGTGGTGGTGTTATGACCTGTGACCCCTGGCTTGCCCAGGGCGTCACAGCAGCACTTGTGCCCCAGTTGTACACTTCACAGCTAGATTTGCATCAAGCACATTCAAAAATACGCCATCCTTAACCGTCCCCAGGATGACACCGGGGTAGGTTGCTAAGTCTTTCCTGATCCCAGCTCTGTTCATCTTGGATCATTTTTAAAAACACTGTAAGCAAGGGTTACTCCAAGCGGAGTCTCCCTTTTTTCCAAAAATTGTGCCACACACACCCACCCATTCAGTGGTAGCACTTGTGCCCCAGTTGTACACTTCACAGCTAGATTTGCATCAAGCACATTCAAAAATACGCCATACTTAACCGTTCCCAGGATGACCCCGGGGTAGGTAGCAAAGTCTTTGCTGAACCATGACTTGTTCATCTTGGCTCCTTTTAAAAAACACAGCAAGCAAGAGTTACTCCAAGCAGAGTCTCCCTTTTTATCAAAAATTGGGCCACACACACACCCACCCCTTCAGTGGCAGCACTTGTGCCCCAGTTGTACATTTCACAGCTAGATTTGCATCAAGCACATTCAAAAATACGCCATCCTTAACCGTCCCCAGGATGACACCAGGGTAGGTAGCTAAGACTTTCCTGATCCCAGCTCTGTTCATCTTGGATCATTTTTAAAAACACTGTAAGCAAGGGTTACTCCAAGCGGAGTCTCCCTTTTTTCCAAAAATTGGGCCCCACACACACCCACCCATTCAGTGGCAGCACTTGTGGCCCAGTTGTACACTTCACAGCTAGATTTGCATCAAGCACATTCAAAAATACGCCATCCTTAACCGTCCCCAGGATGACACCCCGGCAGGTAGCTAAGTCTTTCCTGATCCCAGCTCTGTTCATCTTGGATCATTTTTAAAAACACTGTAAGCAAGGGTTACCCCAAGCGGAGTCTCCCTTTTTTCCAAAAATTGGGCCACACACACACCCACCCATTCAGTGGCAGCACTTGTGCCCCAGTTGTACACTTTACAGCTAGATTTGCATCAAGCACATTCAAAAATACGCCATACTTAACCGTTCCCAGGATGACCCCGGGGTAGGTAGCAAAATCTTTGCTGAACCATGACTTTTTCATCTTGGCTCCTTTTAAAAAACACAACAAGCAAGGGTTACTCCAAGCGGAGTCTCCCTTTTTTCCAAAAATTGGGCCACACACAAACCCACCCCTTCAGTGGCAGCACTTGTGCCCCAGTTGTACACTTCACAGCTAGATTTGCATCAAGCACATTCAAAAATACGCCATACTTAACCATTCCCAGGATGACCCTGGGGTAGGTAGCAAAGTCTTTGCTGAACTATTACTTGTTCATCTTGGCTCCTTTTAAAAAACACAGCAAGCAAGGGTTACTCCAAGCGGAGTCTCCCTTTTTTCCAAAAATTGTGCCACACACACCCACCCATTCAGTGGCAGCACTTGTGCCCCAGTTGTACATTTCACAGATAGATTTGCATCAAGCACATTCAAAAGTACGCCATCCTTAACCGTCCCCAGGATGACACCAGGGTAGGTAGCTAAGACTTTCCTGATCCCAGCTTTGTTCATCTTGGATCATTTTTAAAACCACTGTAAGCAAGGGTTACACCAAGCGGAGTCTCCCTTTTTTCCAAAAATTGGGCCCCACACACACACCCACCCATTCAGTGGCAGCACTTGTGCCCCAGTTGTACACTTCACAGCTAGATTTGCATAAATCCTATTCAAAAATACGCCCTACTTAACCATTCCCAGGATGACACCGGGGTAGGTAGCAAAGTCTTTGCTGAACTATTGCTTGTTCATCTTGGCTCCTTTTAAAAAACACAGCAAGCAAGGGTTACTCCAAGCGGAGTCTTCCTTTTTTCCAAAAATTGGGCCCCACACACACTCACCCCTTCAGTGGCAGTACTTGTGCCCCAGTTGTACACTTCACAGCTAGATTTGCATCAAGCACATTCAAAAATACGCCATCCTTAACCGTCCCCAGGATGACACCGGGGTAGGTAGCTATGTCTTTCCTGAGCCCAGCTCTGTTCATCTTGGATCATTTTTAAAAACACTGTAAGCAAGGGTTACTCCAAGCGGAGTCTCCCTTTTTTCCAAAAATTGGGCCACACACACACCCACCCCTGCAGTGGCAGCACTTGTGCCCCAGTTGAACGCTTCACAGCTAGATTTGCATCAAGCACATTCAAAAATACGCCATACTTAACCGTTCCCAGGATGACCCCGGGGTAGGTAGCAAAGTCTTTGCTGAACCATGACTTGTTCATCTTGGTTCCTTTTAATAAACACAGCAAGCAATGGATACTCCAAGCGGAGTCTCATTTTTTCCAAAAATTGGGCCCCACACACACCCACCCATTCAGTGGCAGCACTTGTGCCCCAGCTGTACACTTCACAGCTAGATTTGTATCAATCACATTCAAAAATACGCCATACTTAATCGTTCCCAAGGTGACCTCGGTGTAGGTAGCAAAGTCTTTGCTGAACCATGACTTGTTCATCTTGGCTCCTTTTAAAAAACACAGCAAGCAAGGGTTTCTCCAAGCGGAGTCTCCCTTTTTTCCAAAAATTGGGCCCCACACACACCCACCTATTCAGTGGCAGCACTTGTACCCCAGTTGTACACTTCACAGGTAGATTTGCATCAAGCACATTCCAAATCCACAAGCATTTACTCTCCCCAGGATGACACAGGGGTAGTAAATTCCTTGTGGATCCATGACTTGTTCATTTTGATGAACGTTAGTCTGTTCACATTGTCACTGGACAGACGCGTGCGCTTATCTGTCAGCACACACCCAGCAGCACTGAAGACACGTTCAGAGACAACACTGGCAGCTGGACACGACAAGATCTCCAACGCTTAAGTGGAGAGCTCAGGCCATTTTTCAAGATTTGAAGCCGTTGACTATGTGTCAGACTTGTTGTCTCTGGTGGCCTTGCAAAGGATGGTCTAAAAAAATTATGAAAAGATTCAATAAAATTGCTGTTACCAGCACCAGATACGATGCTGCTGGTACGGGTAGACTGTTGAAGATGACAAGACAGTCCCATGTTTGTCAAGTTACAACTGGGAGATTCACTCCCTGTACCAGGGTTGTTTGGTGGAAAAGCCGAGCTAAGATCGAGTAACAGCTTTTGCTGATACTCCTGCATACGTGCGTCCCTTTCTATGGCTGGAATTATGTCACAAAAATTGGACTTGTACCTGGGATCTAATAGTGTGGCAAGCAAGTAGTAATCATCACTTCTAATTTTGACAATACGAGGGTCATGTTGGAGGTAGTGCAGCAAGAAGGCACTCATGTGTCTTGCGCAGCCATGCTGACCAAGTCCACGCTGTGTTTGTGGCATAGAGGTGCTAACCGTTCTTTCTTCCTCTGACATCTCCCCCCAACCTCTTTCAACTGAAATTTGACCAAGGTCTCCCTCATCCGCTGAGTCTTCCTTGTCCATGGACAGTTCGTTCTCCATTTCTTCATGTTCTCCTGCACCTTTCTCAACATTTCGGTGGAGCGTCCGGTGGACGCCGAGCGCGGCATTTATGAATTTTGGGCTCGACGTGCACGCCATTATGCGTGACTTGGGCATTTTGTAACAGTCATCCGGTGGAGATACCGTTTGACTGCACTTCCCCACAGAAACTCCCCTGATGAACTGAGGTTGAAACGTTGGGAGTGGGCATGGTGATTATATGCCCTGTTTTTGGTTGAGGCCCCAGAGGGATCTAGACATGCTGGCAAAACAGCCCCCTGCCTGAACCTCTAAACTATTTGTTCAAGGCCTGCGAATCTCCGGACTGGTAAGACCGTTCCCACCTACGGTGGGATTTATGAAATATACGGTTCGTAATGGTCTAGGAGCTTCTATTTCTTTTGACACACACAGACATACATCTTCCCTAGGTTGGGGTTCTGATTGTTGATGTTTCGTGTGTCAGTGTCCCAGGTGGTGACCAGCAACTATAAGGTGTAGAAAGTCCTACCGTGGTACCTTTCTGGGACACAGTTTGTTTGGGCCTACCATATATAGCCCAATTTTAGTTTGGGTGGTTTTGTGCCACCGTTGTTTCTAACCTGTGAGCTGTCCTCACTTTTATCTGCATAATATTAAAGGTTATGTTTTAGGGTTTATCCTTTTTCATTCTCTGATCCAGCTAATTTTGTTTTTTCTCAACATTTCGCCTGCTACCATGCGCCCTTGTTGATCCCTGTCCCCCATGGTCTTATGCCTGCCGCGTTGGTGATGATGAACGTCTGGGCCTTGGTGATGTTGTTGTCTCTTGCGGATATGAATCCTCCTGTAGTTCCTCTACTTCATGTTGTCCCACCCCCTGACACCGAATAGTGTTTAGCGTGTGCTCCAGCATGTAAATGACTGGAATTGTCATGCTGATAATGGCATTGTCAGCGCTAAACATATTCGTCGCCATGTTGAAACTGTGCAGAAGGGTGCATAGGTCCTTGATCTGAGACCACTCCATCAGGGTGATCTGCCCCACCTCTGCATCTCGTTGGCCCAGGCTATACGTCATGACGTATTGCACCAGGGCTCGATGGTGCTGCCACAGTGGCTGTAACATGTGGAGAGTCGAATTCCAGCCTGTCGGCACTTCGCATTTCAGGCGATGAACCGGCAGGCCGAAAGACTTCTGGAGCGATTCAAGTCGCTCAGCAGCGGTGGTTGAACGGCGGAAGTGAGCAGACGGTTTTCGTGCCCTGTTCAGAAGGCCATCTAGGCCGGGATAGTGTGTTAAAAATTGCTGGACAACAAGGTTCACCACGTGAGCCATACAAGGCACGTGTGTCACCTTGCCCAGGCGAAGGGCAGAACCCAGGTTTGCAGTATTGTCGCACATGGCCTTACCAGGCTGCAGGTTGAGTGGAGACAACCATTTACCAAACTCAGTCTCCAGAGCTGCCCACAACTCAGCTGTGTGACTCTTATTTCCAAGACATTTCAAGCTAAAGACCGCCTAATGCCGTTGCGCTCTGCTGCCAGCATAGTAATGAGGGGTGCGTGATTCCTTCTGCGCAGTTAGAACGCTGGTGGCCTGACCAGGCAGGCTTGGGGCGGAGGTGGAGAACCCAGATGAGGTGGAGGAGGTAGAAGCAGTGGCGGAACTTGGACAGACAGAGGATTGACACACAAGTCGTGGGGACGGCAAGACTTGTGCAGCAGACCCTTCACCATCTATCACCATAGTTACCCAGTGCCCTGTCAGCAACATGTAACGTCCCTGTCCATGCTTACTGGTCCAAGTATCGGTGGTGAAATGCACCCGTTCACACACAGTGTTTCTCAAGGAAGCGGTGATGTTGTGTGCGACATGCTGGTGTAGCGCAGGCACACCTTTCTTAAAGAAGTAGTGGCGACTGAGCATCTGGTACTGGGGCACAGCGACAGACATAAGGTCTCTAAAATCCTGTGTGTCCACCAGGCGGAAAAGCAGCATTTCGGTAGCCAAGAGCTTACAGAGGGATAAAGTCAACCTCTTAGCTTTGTCATGGGTCACAGGAAATGGTCTTTTATTTGTCCACATCTGAGGGACAGAGATCTGGCTGATGTGTGTAGACAGTGTTGAGTAGGGTGTCCCTGGAAAAATGCAGGTTTGTGAGGAAAGTGCAGGTGTAGACATGATGTTGCCTTCATCCAACGTTGGTGCTATCGATGTCTGAGAGAGCTGTACACACACACTTGTTTCCCCTTCCAAACCAACTGACGACCTACCAAGCAAACTGCATGTTGTGGTTACAGTGGTGGAAGTTGTGCGTGGAAAACCAGGTGTGACAGCTGTCCCCACAGTCCTAGAGATGAGGAGCGCGCGAATGCACTGGAAGGGGCAGGCGGTGGATGGTTCGCTCCGCTAGGCCGCATTGCAGCATGGTGAGCTTCCCACTGGGACATATGATATTTATTCATGTGACGATTCATGGAAGAAGTTGTCAAACTGCTGAGGTTTTGCCCTCTACTAACAGAATCACGACAAATTTTACAGATCACATAATTTGGGTGATCTTTTGCTATGTCAAAAAAGGACCAGGCTAGGCAAGGCTTAGAGGGCATGCGACCTGTTGATCCATCCCGACTAGTGCTCAGAGGCACAGTGGTGGCTGAGGATGCAGTTGTAGACGTGCTACCAGTATACCAGTACTCTGACTCTGACCAGGAAGGCGCAAGGTAACTTCGTCGTCAGTTGCATCCTCCTCCACCGCCTCTGTTGACCTCCTCGAATGCCTGACTGTGGGTTGACAGTAGGTGGGATCTAGAACTTCCTCATCAATTGTTGTGTTTGCACTCCCCTCACACTCAGACCAAGCCTCTTCTTGCCCTGACCGAATATTTCAGTTGTCATCCCAATCTGGTGTCAGCTCTACTTGTCATCAGTATGTTCCTCATTGTCTATAACAACAGGTGTTACAGTTTGTGAATAAGGGTCAACATTATGCTCAGAAACTTGGTCCTCACGGCCTGAATCAGAGTCACAAAGGTTCTGGGCATCACTGCAGACCATTTCCTGGTCTGTACTCACTGTAGCATGGGAGCACACCTCTGATTCCCAGGCTATAGTGTGACTGAACAGCTCTGCAGACTCAGCCATCTCAGTTCCACCATACTGTGCAGGGCGGATGGAGACTTCAGAGCTGGGAGAAAGCAAGTGTGATTGGGATGACAACTCAAAGGACTGGTGTTTTTTGGATGCGGTAGTTGAGGTGGCAGAGAGGGCACTTGTTGGACCACTTGAGATCCATTCAAGCATTTTCTTTTTTTGGCCATCATCTACCTTTGTTCCAGTGGTGCTGCAAATAGCTTTGCACCAGTGGGACAATAATGGAAGTCCAACAGCCACTTTTAGGATTCCACTAAGTTTACTCAGTGTTTGCTAGTATAATGGCTTAGTAACAATGAGCTTGAGTGTGCAATGCAGTGGTGCTGCAAATAGCTTTGCACCAGTAGGACAATAATGGAAGTCCAACAGCCACTTTTAGGATGCCACTAAGTTTACTCAGTGTTTGCTAGTATAATGGCTTAGTAACAATGAGTTTGAGTGTGCAATGCAGTGGTGCTGCAAATAGCTTTGCACCAGTGGGACAATAATGGAAGTCCAACAGCCACTTTTAGGATGCCACTAAGTTTACTCAGTGTTTGCTAGTATAATGGCTTAATAACAATGAGTTTGAGTGTGCAATTCAGTGGTGCTGCAAATAGCTTTGCACCAGTGGGACAATAATGGAAGTCCAACAGCCACTTTTAGGATGCCACTAAGTTTACTCAGTGTTTGCTAGAATAATGGCTTAGTAATAATGAGCTTGAGTGTGCAATGCAGTGGTGCTGCAAATAGCTTTGCACCAGTGGGACAATAATGCAAGTCCAACAGCCACTTTTAGGATGCCACTAAGTTTACTCAGTGTTTGCTAGTATAATGGCTTAGTAACAATGAGTTTGAGTGTGCAATGCAGTGGTGCTGCTTATAGCTTTTCACCAGTGGGACAATAATGGAAGTCCAACAGCCGCTTTTAGGATGCCACTAAGTTTACTCAGTGTTTGCTAGTATAATGGCTTAGTAACAATGAGTTTGAGTGTGCAATGCAGTGGTGCTGCAAAATGCTTTGTACCAGTGGGACAATAATGGAAGTCCAACAGCTACTTTTAGAATGCCACTAAGTTTACTCAGTGTTTGCTAGTATAATGGCTTAGTAACAATGAGTTTGAGTGTGCAATGCAGTGGTGCTGCAAATAGCTTTGCACCAGTGGGACAATAATGGAAGTCCAACAGCCACTTTTAAGATGCCACTAAGTTTACTCAGTGTTTGCTAGTATAATGGCTTAGTAACAATGAGTTTGAGTGTGCAATGCAGTGGTGCTGCAAATAGCTTTGCACCAGTGGGACAATAATGGAAGTCCAACAGCCACTTTTAGGATGCCACCAAGTTTACTCAGTGTTTGCTAGTATAATGGCTTAGTAACAATGAGTTTGAGTGTGCAATTCAGTGGTGCTGCAAATAGCTTTGCACCAGTGGGACAATAATGGAAGTCCAACAGCCACTTTTAGGATGCCACTAAGTTTACTCAGTGTTTGCTAGTATAATGGCTTAGTAATAATGAGCTTGAGTGTGCAATGCAGTGGTGCTGCAAATAGCTTTGCACCAGTGGGACAATAATGCAAGTCCAACAGCCACTTTTAGGATGCCACTAAGTTTACTCAGTGTTTGCTAGTATAATGGCTTAGTAACAATGAGTTTGAGTGTGCAATGCAGTGGTGCTGCTTATAGCTTTTCACCAGTGGGACAATAATGGAAGTCCAACAGCCACTTTTAGGATGCCACTAAGTTTACTCAGTGTTTGCTAGTATAATGGCTTAGTAACAATAGGTTTGAGTGTGCAATGCAGTGGTGCTGCAAAATGCTTTGCACCAGTGGGACAATAATGGAAGTCCAACAGCTACTTTTAGAATGCCACTAAGTTTACTCAGTGTTTGCTAGTATAATGGCTTAGTAACAATGAGTTTGAGTGTGCAATGCAGTGGTGCTGCAAATAGCTTTGCACCAGTGGGACAATAATGGAAGTCCAACAGCCACTTTTAAGATGCCACTAAGTTTACTCAGTGTTTGCTGGTATAATGGCAGTGTGCAATGCAGTGGTGCTGCAAATAGCTTTGCACCAGTGGGACAATAATGGAAGTCCAACAGCCACTTTTAGGATGCCACTAAGTTTACTCAGTGTTTGCTAGTATAATGGCTTAGTAACAATAAGGCGGGCTTTGCACACTACGATATCACAGGGGCGATGTCGGTGGGGTCAAATTGAAAGTGACCCACATCCGGCATCGCATGCGTCATCGTAGCGTGTAAAGCCTAGATGATACGATTAACGAGCGAAAAATCGTCGTAATCGTATCATCACTGCAGAGTCGGCGTAATCCATAATTACGCTGACGCGACGTTCCGATGTTGTTCCTCGCTCCTGCGGCAGCACACATCGCTGTGTGTGAAGCCGCAGGAGCGAGGAACATCTCCTACCGGCGTCACCACGGCTTCCGTAGGATATGCGGAAGGAAGGAGGTGGGCGGGATGTTTACATCCTGCTCATCTCCGCCCCTCCGCCGCTATTGGCCGCCTGCCGTGTGACGTCGCTCTGACGCCGCACGACCCGCCCCCTTAGGAAGGAGGCGGGTCGCCGACAAGAGCGACGGTCGCAGGGCAGGTGAGTGCATGTGAGGCTGGCGTAGCGATAATTTTCGCTACGCCAGCTATCACACGATATCCTACCTGCGACAGGGGCGGGGACTATCGCGTGCGACATCGCAGCATCGGCTTGCGATGTCGCAACGTGCAAAGCCGCCCTAAGTTTGAGGGTGCAATGCAGTGGTGCTGCAAATAGCTTTGCACTAGTGGGACAATAATGGAAGTCCAACAGCCACTTTTAGGATGTCACTAAGTTTACTCAGTGTTTGCTAGTTTAATGGCTTGGTAACAATGAGTTTGAGTGTGCAATGCAGTGGTGCTGCATATAGCTTTGCACCAGTGGGACAATAGTGGAAGTCCAACAGCCACTTTTAGGATGCCACTAAGTTTACTCAGTGTTTGCTAGTATAATGGCTTAGTAACAATAAGTTTGAGTGTGCAATGCAGTGGTGCTGAAAATAGCTTTGCACCAGTAGGACAATAATGGAAGTCCAACAGCCACTTTTAGGATGCCACTACGTTTACTCAGTGTTTGCGAGTATAATGGCTTAGTAACAATTAGTTTGAGTGTGCAATGCAGTGGTGCTGCAAATAGCTTTGCACCAGTGGGACAATAATGGAAGTCCAGCAGCCACTTTTAGGATGCCACTAAGTTTACTCAGTGTTTGCTAGTATAATGGCTTAGTAACAATGAGCTTGAGTGTGAAAACGGCAGGAGGGTACAGTGGCAGGGTTGTGGGTCAGTGTACAGGAAAGGAAGCCTCACTTTCTATCCCTCCTAATGGGGAAATGCAGCGAGGAAGTCCCTGAGCTTAGCTACACAGACGCTGTTTTCTTCTGTAGCTGTTAAAATCTGTTTCCACGTACCTGACTGTCACCTATGGCTCTGAGCCTGCTGTTATTAGCCCTTACAAGGGCTAATAGAAACTTCTATCCCTATTCTGTATAGCGCTGTGTGTAGAGCGTACACAGCAGTATCGGAGACAGGAGCTACACCAGCGGTGACTGACACCCAGACGCAGAAGATGTAATGGCGTCCGGACGGGCAGATACCCGTTTTTATAATGCAGGGATATGTGACATGGACAGCCTATCACAGATGCCGTTGCTTCTCTGGCTAAAAGTCCACTTAGCTGTGTGTGTGTCTGGGATTGGCTTACATGCTGGGCCCCCCCACTACATGCGCACACTTAGGGAAGGAAAAAAAAATGGTGATCGCCATTATCCCAGCAGCAGTGATCTGAATGCGCTGTTCCTGCACACTATTCGCTGAAATCTCATAATAGTGTGAGTCACAGAGTGACTTACACTATTAAATCGGAAAGCCAGCTAGTAATTAGCTTGGCTTTTTGCTGCTAGAACCGTTCTCGAACGTAACTAGAACTGTCTAGCTTTAGCAAAAAGCTTGAGTTCTAGTTCGATCTAGAACAGCCCCCAAAATCACTCAAACCGCGAACTGGAGAACCACGAACCGCGCTCAACTCTACTTATGACCACTTGATATTTCAGTTTTTCGTTTTTATAAAATTTGCAAAAATTTTGTTTTTGTCAAGATAACATGCAAAGTGTACATTAATGAGGGAAAAAAATGAACTATTTTGAAATTATCAAATGTCTGCAATGAAACAAAGAGTGAAAAATTTAAAGGGGTCTGAATACTTTCCATACAAACTGTATGTCCATGAATCCACTGCATATAAAAACTGCGGCATACGAACCGGAATCACTGACGTGTGAAGGGGGCTTTAGAAATGGATGTCAAATAGGATGTCAATAATTTATCTCTCTAGTTTGTGTGCTTATGTAACTTTAACAAATTAAAAAATATAAAATACTTTTAAAAATGTCACAGTTAAAAGCTTTTATTGTTAAATACAATTCAATACACCTTGGTGCATTTAGTGTGACCTGGAATACTGTTATCTTATCCATGTTGCCACTCCTCTGTTAAGGTCCAGTCACACTAAGCAACTTACCAGCGATCCCAACAACGATAGGGATCGCTGGTAAGTTGCTAGGAGGTTGCTGGTGAGATGTCACACTGCGACGCTCCAGCGATCCCACCAGCAATCTGACCTGGCAGGGATCGCTGGAGCGTCGCTACACGAGTTGCTGGTGAGCTCACCAGCAACCAGTGACCAGCCCCCAGCGCCGTGTGGAAGATGCTGCGCTTGGTAACTAAGGTAAATATCGGGTAACCAACCCGATATTTACCTTGGTTACCAGCGCACGGAGCTACACGTGCAGAGAGCAGGGAGCAGCGCACACTGAGCGCTGGCTCCCTGCTTTCCTAGTTACAGCACACATCGGGTTAATTACCCGATGTGTGCTGCAGCTACACGTGCAGAGAGCAGGAGTCGGCACTGACAGTGAGAGCGGTGGAGGCTGGTAACAAAGGTAAATATCGGGTAACCAAGGACAGGGCTTCTTGGTTACCCGATGTTTACTGTGGTTACCAGCCTCCGCAGAAGCCGGCTCCTGCTGCCTGCACATTTAGTTGTTGCTGTCTCGCTGTCACACACAGCGATCTGCGCTTCACAGCGGGACAGCAACAACTAAAAAATGGCCCAGGACATTCAGCAACAACCAACGACCTCACAGCAGGGGCCAGGTTGTTGCTGGATGTCACACACAGCAACATCGCCCACCCCCTTTTTCTTACATAGGGTTGTTGCTTATGTTGTGATGTTTTATTAGAGGGAAAAATCACCCAGGTCGCCTTGGTGGATTTGCTTGGTAATGGTTATTTTTGGTTACATGATGGTGTAACATTATGCATTTATGTTTAAAATATATTTATAGGTTTGTTTGTATCTTTGATGATTATTTGGATTGTATTGGTTACTCTTAATAAACCATCCCGGCCACTTTTCATCCACACTCTGTCTGTGTCTATTTATGTATTTAGATAGTTATTTAATGTATTAATGTAAATGGTTATTTAACTATGCCTTGTGCTGCCATAAGCACTGTGCTACACAACATGGTGTGTGCCTGTTATGTGACATTTAGCTTGCTTTTTAATTAGGGTTTTATTAAGGCACTTTTATATTAATGTCAGTTACTAAGAAATGTCCTGTACTTGATTATTTTTGGTCACACGTTTATTGCCCTTTCCATTAAGTAATGTTGTTTGATTGAAGAAGACTAAATACTAGTAACACTCAATTCTGTGTAAATGGAAATATAGTAGAAGGTGAATTTCAGTACAACTAAATGATGTATTACCCTTTTCTAATTGTGAGAGCTATAGACGCCTACTCAATGATATAATATGTACAATTCCCCCAAGCCAATAAAATATTTACTTTGCGGGTACAGTGATTGCCGAGAATTTGAGAAATGTAATTACATTTTCAATAAAAAATACTCTTTAAATACATGTGCAGACAGAAGTACGACTGATGGGGGAAAGATTTATTACATACTCATACATGTTAACGTATATTTTATTGATTACAGTATTGACCATGGCTATTACTCTTACCGTGTCAGAATGATTTACCTACTGTACAGTACATAGGTAAGCAAGCTATACTTGACTTCATGCCAGACAGTATCTTGGTACTATATTATAAAGCTTCATGGTAATTTAATGTTCTAATTGTTTGCAGTACATGTGGTTTTTTGTTGTTGTAATAGTTGAATTTTACACATATTTGTTTTCATATCATTTGTACATCAACATAGGTGCATAAAGCTTTGTTCTTTTTTGTTTTAAAGTTTTTTGTTCCACATAGCACAGTAAAACAGAAAAATAAAACAAAATATGTATATATATATATATATATATATATATATATATACAGTGCCTACAAGTAGTATTCAACCCCCTGCAGATTTAGCAGGTTTGATAAGATGCAAATAAGTTAGAGCCTGCAAACTTCAAACAAGAGCAGGATTTATTAACAGATGCATAAATCTTACAAACCAACAAGTTATGTTGCTCAGTTACATTTTAATAAATTTTCAACATAAAAGTGTGGGTCAATTATTATTCAACCCCTAGGTTTAATATTTTGTGGAATAACCCTTGTTTGCAATTACAGCTAATAATCGTCTTTTATAAGACCTGATCAGGCCGGCACAGGTCTCTGGAGTTATCTTGGCCCACTCCTCCATGCAGATCTTCTCCAAGTTATCTAGGTTCTTTGGGTGTCTCATGTGGACTTTAATCTTGAGCTCCTTCCACAAGTTTTCAATTGGGTTAAGGTCAGGAGACTGACTAGGCCACTGCAACACCTTGATTGTTTCCCTCTTGAACCAGGCCTTGGTTTTCTTGGCTGTGTGCTTTGGGTCGTTGTCTTGTTGGAAGATGAAATGACGACCCATCTTAAGATCCTTGATGGAGGAGCAGAGGTTCTTGGCCAAAATCTCCAGGTAGGCCGTGCTATCCATCTTCCCATGGATGCGGACCAGATGGCCAGGCCCCTCGGCTGAGAAACAGCCCCACAGCATGATGCTTCCACCACCATGCTTGACTGTAGGGATAGTATTCTTGGGGTCGTATGCAGTGCCATCCAGTCTCCAAACGTCACGTGTGTGGTTGGCACCAAAGATCTCGATCTTGGTCTCATCAGACCAGAGAACCTTGAACTAGTCTGTCTCAGAGTCCTCCAAGTGATCATGAGCAAACTGTAGACGAGCCTTGACATGACGCTTTGAAAGTAAAGGTAACTTACGGGCTCGTCTGGAACGGAGACCATTGCGGTGGAGTACGTTACTTATGGTATTGACTGAAACCAATGTCCCCACTGCCATGAGATCTTCCCGGAGCTCCTTTCTTGTTGTCCTTGGGTTAGCTTTGACTCTTCGGACAAGCCTGGCCTTGGCACGGGTGGAAACTTTCAAAGGCTGTCCAGGCCGTGGAAGGCTAACAGTAGTTCCATAAGCCTTCCACTTCCGGATGATGCTCCCAACAGTGGAGACAGGTAGGCCCAACTCCTTGGAAAGGGTTTTGTACCCCTTGCCAGCCTTGTGACCCTCCACAATCTTGTCTCTGATGGCCTTGGAATGCTCCTTTGTCTTTCCCATGTTGACCAAGTATGAGTGCTGTTCACAAGTTTGGGGAGGGTCTTAATTAGTCAGAAAAGGCTGGAAAAAGAGATAATTAATCCAAACATGTGAAGCTCATTGTTCTTTGTGCCTGAAATACTTCTTAATACTTTAGGGGGACCAAACAGAATTCTGGTGGTTTGAGGGGTTGAATAATAAATGACCCTCTGAATAAACTTTTCACAATTTAAAAAAAAAAAAAAAAGAAATAACATTCTTTTTTGCTGCAGTGCATTTCACACTTTCAGGCTGATCTACAGTCCAAATGTCACAATGCCAAGTTAATTCCGAATGTGTAAACCTGCTAAATCTGCAGGGGGTTGAATACTACTTGTAGGCACTGTATATATATATATATATATATATATATATATATATATATGAACCAAAACACATAAGTGAAAGTTCTGGCAAAGTGAAATATGAAGAAACAGACATTTTCGCTCTTTTTGCACTCTTTATTATTTTGTAGTTTTGCAAATTGCTTACTAATCATGCACAAATCATTCCCTTCTCTTTGTTTTTTTTTTTTATTGTTTTCTCTTTGTACCTAATTCACAGAATACTAAAATATAAGAAAAGCTAAAATACCAACAATAAATAGTGAAAATTTCAGTAAAGAAAAATATCTATATGAAAACAGCAAATTCCATAATTGTCAAGTAATAGAATTTCTCTTCTGTTTTGCAGGTATTGCAAATTGCATACAAATGATAATGAACAAACCCAGTCTTCCCTTTTCGGTCTCTTTTGTTCAAATTCTCCTTTACTCCTTCTTTTCTGAATATGTCAATGTACAAAATGATAGAATCCGCAGACTTTTTGAATCATACGCTGTAAAAGGAAAATACAACCTATTTATTGTACATGGGGAATAAAATACCTTTATCTCTTTACTATACTTAGAGTGGGAATTATACTGCCACATGTGCCAAAGTACTGTAATTCCCACAACACAAGGGGAAAAAGGGCAGAAAACTTTATACATATTCCTGCGCAAAAGATCTATTCCCAATATCACATCAAAGATACAATGTATAAATTCCCAAGGGTAATGATTTCTCTGTTCCTATTGCTTTTCCTATCTACCTGGTTTATTCCAAACAAGCGTATACTCAGAGTCAGTTTGTTTTAATAATAAAAACAAGTTTATTTTCCACTAACAAGACTACACTTAATACACTATATAATACTAGCATATGTAATCACTATGAAAAGCGTATACTAAGTAAATAATATCTTACTATTAAAGAATTAAACCCACAATTACATACCACCCCAATAGACTATAGCATTCATACCATATGAGGTGATACTCAGCCATCTTGGTTACACGGTTCTTGCTTGTGACCATCCAGGAAAGAAGAAAGCCAAGAGGGGTTCAAAGAGAGAAAGTGAGTATGTGGACAGATTATATAGGGGCCTGTGACCAAGATTCATTTTCCCCTATGATTGGCTGTAACTTGTGATGTCATGGGGGCGTGTGTATAGCCAGGTGTTGGAGACTTCTCCCAACCTGGCTGAGGATTCATCAAACACATGGTCTCCTCTGTTTACCTAACCATCTAGCACAAAATAGTGATATATTATTATATATTATTTCACAATTAACTTCCCTGATACGTTGAGTGTTTGACCATATAATCATTTTTATGCAGATTTTTCAACTCTAAGCTGTATAAACTTGAATGCTTATTGGATGAAGCAGATCAGGTGATGTGTATTTGTATAATGAGGGAGGATAAGGCCTAAGGATATCAGCACTCTTTAACAAGGAACACAGAATTATTAGGTAGCTTGTTTTCCTCAGGCAAAATGAGCCAAAAAAGAGATTTACATGACTACAAGTCTTAGGCCTGTTTCACACATCAGTGAAAAACACAGACATTTTTCACTGACGTGTTAAAAACGCATGTGTCCCTCCATGTTCCGTGATTCATGGCACACGTGGGTTGTCTATGTGCCATTTGTGATCCGTGATTGCACATGGAGATAAACTCACCTGCCCCGGCTCCTGCTGTCCGTGGTACTGAAGAGTCCCGCAATGCAGCATCCGGCCAGCCCTATCTGACCTCTGCAGCTACTTCCTGGTCGGCTGTGCAGTGTATAAAGGAATATGCATGACAGTAATTGGCTAGGCAAGAAGCTGCGGAGAGCAGAGGCCGAACACAGCGTCGCTGGAGATGGGTGAGTTTAAAATTCTTTTTATTTTCAATGTCTGTGTTTTTCTGGTACATGTTACACAGATCACACCATAGTGTGGTCCATGAGACATGAGTGATGCCAGAAAAAAATGGACATGTCCCATGCGGAGCACGCAGACACGCATGTACACTGCATGGAGACACGGTCAGTGAAAAATCACTGATGTGTGCGCAGAGCCATTGATTATAATGGGTCTGCGTATGTCCGTGATTCTGGTACATTTAAAAACTGTCATATACATACCAGAATCCCTGACGTGTGAAAGAGGCTTTATAGAGGGATGCAGCAGTCTTGATATTGCTAATATATTGGGACATGATAACAGAACCATCAAAAGTTTTGTTGCAAACAGTCAATCGGGTAACAAGAAAATGAGTCAAGAAAACAAGTCATAAAATTGCTGCCTAATTTGAGAAAGACAAACTTTTAAGGTGACCAGAAACCCTTTATCCTGCAGTGCCGTCATATTTCAGAGCTGAAATTAACTGGAATTTTAAGATATTCAGTGATTGGAGACATAACTAAGGTAAGGAAGCCTAAAACCCTCTCACAAGAGATGGCCAACTCAATCTGTGGAGGATCGAGTTTGAGTCCAATTTCTTGAAATCCGTGGTTCCATACAAATTTAAACAATCTGCAAATCGATTGTCTGTTTCTAATTAAAAAGAGAAAATGCCCATCGCCATTTCATACATTTGGTTAGGAGGATAGTGGCATCTGGTGTGGCAGCACAGGCTTCTTCATAATAGTCTGCAGTAATCCATACAAATTGTGTAGCACAGCCAATCGCATAGACTATCACAAGTAGTGTAAAACAGAGTAGCTGACCAAAAAATGCCATTTTATGCTTATACCATGTAGAGATAGGAGTGCTCAGAGCATACAGGAAAGGGATAGATAAAGGTCCAAAGCAATTTTGTCTACAACTTAATAGTTGTTTTTCTTTATTTTTTTTTGCTTTTATACAGTGATAGCAAGTAAAGGTACCGTCACACTAAGCGACGCTCCAGCGATCCCACCAGCGATCTGACCTGGCAGGGATCGCTGGAGCGTCGCTACATGGTTGCTGGTGAGCTGGCAATCAGGCAGATCTCCACAGCAATCAGAGGTTAGCCTCCAGCCACCAGCGACCTATGTAATGACGCTGTGCTTGGTAACCATAGTACACATCAGGTTACTAAGCAAAGCGCTTTGCTTATAGTTACCCGATGTATACCTTGGCTACGTGTGCAGGGATCAGGAAGCCGGCTTCTAGAAGCTGCGGACGCTGGTAGCCAAGGTAAATATCGGGTAACCAAGTAAAGCCTTTGCTTGGTTGCCCGATGTGTACCTTGGGTACCAGCGTCCGCAGAAGCCGGCTCCCTGCACATTCAGATCGTTGCTCTCTTGCTGTCAAACACAGCGATGTGTGCTTCACAGCGGGAGAGCAACAACCAAAAAATGGTCCAGGACATTCAGCCACGACCGGCGACCTCATAGCAGGGGTCAGGTCGTTGCTGGATTTCACACACAGCGACATCGCTAGCAAGATCGCTGTTGCGCCACAAAAATCGTGACTCAGCAGCGATGTCGCTAGCGATGTCGCTTAGTGAGACATGGCCTTAGGGGTTGTATTAACTATTCATTGCAGATTGTGTAATTAAATCTCAGTTTAATAGTTCTTCTGTTTGTAAATTAAACTGCGATTCCTGAGTTTTAATTTTATTTTAATAGAGTATTGTCCCAACTCCTCAAACTTAAATGCAAGTGTTTTCCTACTAAAGTGGTTCATTGTTTAAAATAATTTTTAAGCCTGCCTAATTCTGTAAAATCACGTGGTCTTTTATTTTTCTTCCTTTTTAATATAAAATGTCCCTTATTTGTATAGTACCTGTTTTGTCTACTCTAGATTCCATACACCTCACAGCCTTACTGCAGTTGCCTCATAGTTATTACTGGCCATAAACCTACCAGTAGCAACCTAGCATTTCAGGTTTCCCGAAGTACTTTTAATCTTTGTTGAATGTCATTATTTAGAAAAAAAATTGGAGCTTAAGGTTTTACAACAATTTGATTTCAAATTTAACAATTATAGGTGCCAGAACAATATTGTTAGCTGTTGCAAATTACAATTACTTTCATGCACTAATAGTGACCTCTTTGTTTAAGGTTAAGTTTTTTGCCAAGAGTGGTAGGGATGAGTAATTTTGTGATGTTTTTTTCAAGATACATTGTGCTTCATGGTAGTGGTAAATTTAGGGTGATATTTTTTGGTTCATTTTTGAAAATATCGGAAACACTTCTTGTACAGTGTTCTTCACTTGGGTGGATCTTGTGAAGGGGTTTTCCTCCACTAAGGAAAGACTTCTGTGATCATCCACCACTATTGTCTTCCTTAGAATCGCAACACACATCCGATTTTTTTGTACGGTACGTATTTGCACGTACCGGAGACACGGAGACACGGAGACCCATGTTATTCAATGGTAGATGGCACACACACGTAAAATCACACGGAACGTGTGTCCGTGTGGTAAGTACGTGTGTGCGCTTTTCTACACTGATGACATGTCTGTTTTTGGCCGGCAGCACGCAGGCACGGACCCGCTTTAGTCTATGGGTCCGTGCCTGCACGGACTGCACACGGAGTATGTCCGTGTTCAGCACGTATCGTCCGTGTCCGTTTTTCATCACAAAATCTGAAACACTTGTTACCAATCTATCAGGTCAATTGATGGCCATTAATTTTGGCGCCAAACATACATTTCCTGTCTCATTTGCACGCCAGACAGCAGCTGGGCACCTGTCCTCTCCCTGCAGGGGAACTTTGAGCACAGAGAACACCACAGGTACTGAGCATGGCGCCCAGAATCGATACAGAGAGGCTGATTGGAGAAGTAGAGAGGCATCCAGAGCTGTGGGACACACGTGTTGATGGCTACCATGACAGGTTAATGGTGGAACGAGCATGGATGTCTGTGGCAGAGCTAGTCTACCCTAGGAATGGATGGTCTCAATGTACCCCTGGAAGGAAAAATAGATATGGTGAGTACAGATATTTGCATTGCTTCTGTCTTTACTTACATGTGCACATTCTGTAGGCAGATTATATCCATATTTGTATAGTTTGTTTGGCATGTATTAATGGGCCTGACTCATTTTGAGCTACACTGGAGACACACAAACAGGATAGTGTAGTTTTTTGGCCTTTTGAACTATTCATTGCAGTTTTCTAGTAATGTCAGCATGTGTATATGTGGCCTGCAAAGCATTTTATGCATGTACAAAAGGCATTTCAGGGTGGTCAAGCAACAATTAAACATGTTTGAAATATATTTTTGTTTTCAATTTTTTGCTACTTCTATTGTAAATGTGCTGGGAAATGTCTATACATTTTGAGTTGTATTTCTATGTTTGGTTTATTATGCATGTCCCTTGGTGTCACCATGTCTGGAATGGTAACAGTAATGTGTAGTGTATAATGGTAAATCTTCGAAGAACATATGGCACTTCATGGGTTTATAGACATTTTGTTTCTCATGGCTTACTGAAGGTTTTTTTTTTTATTTTTGCAAGTAAAAAAGGAGATAAATGATTATACAGTGGTTTAATCTTTTTACTGGAGATCTTGTTTACTTTGTCATGCTTATTGTGTTATTATGTCACTATATGAGTGTCATGGGTTGTTGTTTTCATACACATGGATGTGTGTTCCAATTTATTTAAATTGCTGCAATACAAGAATAATGTTTTATTTTTTTATTGTTCAATTGTTTTAATTTGTGACCTTATTATACAATTTTTTGTTTATAAACAGTGGATCTTGTTAACCGGCGATGGCGCTCAGCACGTGACCAGTTCAGAAGAGAATATAACCCAGTGGCAACCAAAAAGAAAAAATATGTCCATTATGAAAGACTCAGCTTCCTCATGCCCATTATGGAAGTACCAAAGTAAGTTTAAACCATTACATCACATGGCAGTTTTTTTTGAAATGCACACATTAATTGTTTTTTTTTTTTTCTTTCTTCAAAGTACAGAGGATAATCTAGAAGATAGTGAGGAAGCCCAGTCAGCAGTATTAACAGCGACCTCTGCTTCCGAGATGGAGCCTACCTCATATCAACCACCAACAATCCCCAACACCAGCCAGCCAGACGCAGAAGAAATGTCCTCTGATTTGGGTTTGGGAACAAGTCAATCCACTAATGTAATTCCAGGCCAGTCTACAGGGCAACAAAGTGGCCCTTCACCAGTTCTTGCAGAGAGTAGTCCACAGCAACATGCAGGCACACAGCCAAGAATAACAACTAATACCATGCGCACAGTAGCCCAATCTATCCATGGTCGCCGACATAGGCGTTATGAAGATTTACGTTCCCTGCCAGATATCATTGATACAAGAATAATACACATGATGAATTCACTGATACCAGAGAGTGATGGAGAGAGATTTTGCTGCTACCTTTCTCCCTCTCTTGCATTGGTTCATGCTGATAGGCAGGACAGATTGAGGGCGTCCTTAATAACACTTATATCTGCTACCCAACGTGAGCCAGAACCCATATATTGTTTTGAAGTGATAGAGCAATGGAGAGCTAATCCACGTGGTCCACACACAAACACAACCCAACAAACTGTGGAAACCCAAACTGATGAACATTACTCTAATTTTCAACTAAATCCTGTAGTGCAACAAACACATATACAGTGTCCATTTTCTTCTATGGGAAGTGATGTACAAATTAGGCCAACAATTGTCCCACAACAAACAGGTACATTAATGACACAAAGGCCATCTCAACAGCCATCATTTGTCCCACAAATACCCCAACAGACACCAATGCAAACCTTTTTTAACTATCCTAGTATTGTTAGTAATGTTCATAGACTACCTCAAATGTTTCAACAACCAACATCCTACCATGTTCCTAATAATCAACAACAACAGTACTTTCAACATCAGACTTACCCAACTAACTTCACATACACAAATACTCAGCCTCTTCCAACACATCAATATGTACCACCTACACTTGGTCTTCCATCTGCTCAAACAACTGCCTCATTATTTGTTCCAAGTACAACAACTGTTACTAGTGGAAACACTGATCAGTCACTCACTACAACATCTAGTGTTGTGCAGCAAACATATTCTGTAGGTGTCAATGCAATGGAGACTACACAGGAAAGCATCACTAGCCTAGAGGATTTAGTTAAATCATAATGTGATATTGTATGCATTATTTTACATTTTGGTATGTTTTCTAGGGTATTGCTGGTCAGAAAACATTTCAAAATGTAACACATTACTTACTCTATATGCATGGGGTCATATTTGTGTTTTCCTTTCCAAAGATTCAATAGAAATTACTCTATCACTTCAAAAACATTACCTGCCTGTTAGAATGTTGCCTTGCTCTGGACTAGAGTTGAGCGAGGTTCGCCGTTCGAGTGATTTTGAGGGCTGTTCTAGATCGAACTAGAACTCGAGCTTTTTGCTAAAGCTCGATAGTTCTAGATACGTTCGAGAATGGTTCTAGCAGCAAAAAGCAGGGCTTTTTACAGCTACAGTGTGCAGGAGCCATCGCTGGCAGCCTGCCAGAAGCTGGTAACCAAGACAAACATCGGGTATCCAAGCAAAGCGCTTTGGTTAGTAACCCGATGTTTATCCCAGTTACGTCCAGGAAGCCCACACTTCCCCGCTCAGCTCACTCCGCCCCCTCCTGCATGCGGCATGTACACACACACACACACACACACACACACGCACACTCACCTGTCCCCAGCCAAGCAGTCCACGACACTGACGTCCTCAGCGCCACCCACTTCGCACTCTGCCACCAGCACACATGGCTCCGCCCACCTGCACTCTGCACACATGGTCCCGCTCGGCTTACCTGCGGTGATGAAGTCCCGACCTCAGCGCTGTCACTGTCCTCCATGGCCGCCGATTGTCACATCACCTTCTCTCGCTTCCGACCCGAGACTGACTAGCGGTGACGTCACGGGCCGCTCGCGATACTTGGCTGTGAAGGCGGCGGTCATTGAACTCAGTGACAGGTGCTGTCAGCAGTGCAGGAGATCAGCGCAGGTAATGTACCTCGCTGACAGCAGCACTTGTCATCCCCTGCAGTGACCTGGGCTGACCCATTGATGTTAGCTCAGGTCACTGCACTGCTCTCCCAGCCTTTGGGGAACATCCTGCTCTTCATTGACTGGGACAGTGTGGATCGTCATGGCAACCCCTTGGATTACACCAGACCTGGATTTGTTTTTCTTTCTAATAAATTGATTAAAGAGGGAATGTATTGGGGAGTGTTTTTTCAAATAAAAATGTGTTTGTCGTCTATTTTTTTTTATTACTGATTGGGTTGGTGATGTCGGGTATCTGATAGACGCCTGACCTCACCAACCCCAGGGATTGATGCCAGGTGACATTACACATCTGGTATTAACCCCATATATTACCCCGTTTGCCACCGCACCAGGGCACGGGATGAGCTGGGGCGAAGCACCAGGATTGGCACATCTAATGGATGCGCCACTTCTGGGGCGGCTGCGGCCTGCTATTTTTAGGCTGGGGAGAGTCCAATAACCATGGACCTCCCTGGTCTGAGAATATCAGACCCCAGCTGTCTGCTTTACCTTGGCTGGTGATCCAATTTTACTACGTGTTTTTTTTTTTTTTTTAATTATTTATTTAATTTAAAATAACAGCGTGGGGTGCCCTCAGTTTTGGATTACCAGCCAAGGTGAGGCTGCCAGCTGTGGTCTTCAGGCTGCAGCCGTCTGCTTTACCCTAGCTGGCTACAAAAATAGGGGAAACCCTACGTCATTTTTTTTTCATTTTTTTGGCTAAATACAAAGCTAAGCACCACTTAGTGCCACATGAAAGGCACCAAAGGGTGCAAAATTACAAAATGCAGGCGAGTGGGACATTGTGTGTCTTTCTGCCATTATAATGACAGAAAAGACTGATATGAAGTGCACAAGCACAAGAAAATCACCAGAGCGCTCTACGCTGTGAAAAGCAATAGAAAATGGCACTGGAGTTAACATGTGACCGCCTCATGTAGGATGAAGCTATGGATCCTGGGTAAATTTATGTATTTTCCCTCCTTCAGTTTTTTTGCAGTACACAAAAAAAACGAAAGGCACACGGATGACAAACAGATGACATACGGACCGTCTATGGAATGGCAACGGATGCTACACGGATGCACTCGTGAAAAAAAAACGGACTGTTTTTTGCAGACCGCAAAAATGGATCGGTCGTGTTAATGTAGCCTTATTCTGATCTGCCATTTATAAACAGCAGGCAGAAATAAGTGAATAACGCCCCCCAGCATCAGAAAATCTCCGCGGTTTCAGGGCTAGCTGAGACCCTGGAGATCATGATTCAGAACGGTTTTTCCGGTCCCCGCTCACGTAATCACAGGTATACACCGTACACCGATGATCACGTTACAGTAAATGACAGCACCGGTAAAAAATTATTTATCTCCCATCTGGCATGAACAAACATGATAAATCTCCTTCCCGGTCCCCTCCGGTCCCCCGGTGTTGCCAAAGTGCCCCCCCTGATGCCCTCCCAGAAATCCAAGGGGGCCGCGCGCACAGTAGCGCGCCGGCTGCATTCACCCTACTCCCTACTCCTACTACTCCTCTGATTTCTGTCGCATGTGTCATGACACATGCGACAGAAAACTCCTCCCCAGGCCCTGCCAGGTCACCCCCTATAACCCCACTGGTGTTCCCCGGTGTCCCACGGTACCTGTGCAGCGTTGATCCCCCCACGGCCCTCTCCTTCACAATAGACGCTGCCGCAAGCACAGAGCGGCTGTCAGCTCAGCTTCCTGTGTTCAGACACAGTGAGAGGTGGTTATGCATCTATAAGCTAAATGGGCGGCACGGTGGCTCAGTGGTTAGCACTGCAGTCTTGCAGTGCTGAGGTCCTGGGTTCAATTCTCACCAAGGACACCATCTGCAAGGAGTTTGCATGTTCTCCCCGTGTTTGCGTGGGTTTCCTCCGGGTACTCCGGTTTCCTCCCACACTCCAAAGACATACAGCGCTATGGAATTAATAACGCTATATAAATGAATAAATTATTATTATTACTGCAATGCCCTGCTCATGAGGTAAGGAACATAATTGATCAGGAGACCTATATACTACATTTCCAAATGGAGGGATTTGCTTTTATAGTTTCCCTGCTGAACGACTACCAAACATGAGAGTCCATTATATGCCACAAGAAAACACATCTAAATAGCGAGCTCTGTTGTTAAGTATTCATTCAGCTGGATAACTGGACTTAAAGGGGTATTCCATCTCCAAGATCCTATCCCCAATATGTAGGTGGAATAGCAATAATATCAGCAAATACCAATATTTGGAAATGTAGAATAGTTCTCCTGATTAGGCATGCCCTTACCTCATGAGCAGGGCATTGCAGCTTTGGTAGCAACCATTACGACATGGACTCTGCTGCTGTGGACCTGGGGAGAGTGAGTGCAGATTCATTGCACCCTCATTCCTCACATGAAGGGTCTGCGCTCCTAGAAAATGGGGGATACGTTCCCTGAGTTTCTCCCCCCCATATTCTAGATGTTCCAGAGTCGTTGTGGGACCCCTTTATTTTTTTTCTTACAATAAATTGGTGAAAGAGGAAATGTTTTGGGGACTGTTTTTTAAAATAAATTTCTTTTGTCGATTTTTTTTTTTGTTAGTACTGACAGTTTATGATGTTGGGTATCTAATAGACGCCATGACATCACAAACTGCTGGGCTTGATCTCAGGTGACTTTACAGCTAGTATCAACCCGATTTATTACCCCATTTGCCACTGCACCAGGGCACGGGATGAGCTGGGGTGAAGCGCCAGGATTGGCGCATCTAGTGGATGCGCCACGTCTGAGGTGCCTGCGGCCTGCTATTTTTAGGCTGTGAAGGCCCAATAACTATGGACCTTCCCACCCTGAGAATACCAGACCACAGCTGTCCGCTTTACCTTGGCTGGTGATCCAATTTGGGGGGGACCCTACTTTTTTTGTGTAATTATTAATATTTATAAAATAATTATAAAAAAAGAGCCTGGGGGGACCTCCACATTGGATCCCAACCACGGTAAAGCTGCCAGCTGTGGTTTTCAGGCTACAGCCGTCTGCTTTACCATAGTATGAAAAACTCCGGCACTCACAATGAATTTTATTTTGATTATTTTTATTCAAAAAAAGGGTATTTCTTCCAATATAATGTTTTAAACAAAACGTTTCGGCTATTCGCCTTCTTCAATTGTTATGATTCTCTGGTAATGGAAGATAGATTCTGGACTCACAACACTTTTATCTTTGTTTATGCAATTGGAGTGACATTATCTGTTCCATTGGTGGCCAAGGAGAAGTGGTCTCCTGATTAGGCATGCCCTTACCTCATGAGCAGGGCATTGCAGCTTTGGTAGCAACCATTACGACATGGACTCTGCTGGTGTGGACCCGGGGAGAGTGAGTGCAGATTCATTGCACCCTCATTCCTCACATGAAGGGTCTGCGGTCCTAGAAAATGGGGGATACGTTCCCTGAGTTTCTCCCCCCCATATTCTAGATGTTCCAGAGTCGTTGTGGGACCCCTTTATTTTTTTTTCTTACAATAAATTGGTGAAAGAGGAAATGTTTTGGGGACTGTTTTTTAAAATAAATTTCTTTTGTCGATTTTTTTTTTTTTTTGTTAGTACTGACAGTTTATGATGTTGGGTATCTAATAGACGCCATGACATCACAAACTGCTGGGCTTCATGTCAGGTGACTTTACAGCTAGTATCAACCCGATTTATTACCCCATTTGCCACTGCACCAGGGCACGGGATGAGCTGGGGTGAAGCGCCAGGATTGGCGCATCTAGTGGATGCACCACGTCTGAGGTGCCTGCATGAAATAATTAAAAAACAAATGACGTGGGCTTCGCCCCATTTTTGTGTTCAGCCAGGTACAACTAAGCAGCTGGGGAATCCGCAGCACAGGTTGGCCTGAGCTTTCTGGGCCCCACTGCTGCGAATTGCAGTCTGCAGCCGCCTCAGAAAATGGCACTTTCATAGAAGCGCCATCATCTGGCGCTGTATCCAACTCTTCCAACAGCCCTGAAGCTGGGTGGCTTGTTTGGTAATAATGAGTTAATACTAGCTTTGTTTTACTAGCTAGTATTAAGCCAGAGATTCTTAATGTCAGGCACGTTTGACCCGGCCATTAAGAATCTCCAATAAAGGGTTAAAAAAAGACACCACACAGAAAAAAAATACTTTAATAGAAATAAATACACAGACACATTAGAGACTGCATCTTTATTACCCCCTGTCAGCCCTCCACGATCCATGATCTTCTGTCTTTCTCGTTCAACAAATGCAGCTCTGCTCCATCACTGCTGCATGGGGGAAGACGCTGCTTCCCGTGCAGAAATCACTCTGTGAAGGCTGCACGGGAAGCAGTGGGCAGCCTTCACTCCGTGAGAGATTAGTGCTGCTGGCTGTTAGCGGTAACAGCGGTAATGCTGACAGATGCCTTACCATAGCAACGGTGCTCCGATCATGTGATTCCCGGAGCCGCGGTTAGCGGTGACATCACCGCTAACTGCGTTGCTATGGCAATGGTGATCTCCGTTAATGACCGGCTGTGTCAGCCAGTCCCTAACGGAATGGGGAGTCGACTGTGTGCTAGAGCATGTCGCCGGTACACGGCGATACACAAATGTGCACCGTGTACCGGAGAGTCCAATGACAGGACCTAGGACAGGACATGATATCAAAGCCATGTGACCAGTCTGTAGCCAATGAGATAATAGCCACGTGACTGGTCACATGGCTATTTTGACGTCACGATAGGTCCTGCATCACTGCTGGCAGTGCTGGTCACCGAGAGGATTCAGCGATCATCGGATGGAATAGCGGCAGTAGACAGAGTGCAGGAGGGATCGCGGGGACCGGTAAGTGTTATGGCAATGTTTATTAACTGTATGTGTACATTTATAATGCGTTTTTTTGTGTTTGTGATTGCCTCCCATTATTTCCTATTGGTTCGAGTTCGGTTCGTCGAACGTTCGCCGAACTGAACTCGAACGAGACCTCCGTTCGACGAACCGAACTCGAGCCGAACCACGGCCGATTCGCTCATCTCTACTCTGTACATGTTGTTTGGACCATCCATTAGAAAAAACTGGGTTTAGGGAAAAAAATGCATGCACATAAACTACTACACTAACATTCAGACACCTTTATTATTAAAAATCCAACCACTATGCAGTATCTGCATATGGTCTGGTCCCATACTTGTATTCCAATAGTGTCAAACAAATTATGTTTGCGTGACATTATTGCATAATAAAGTATGGTGTTTTGTATGGGCTAATATCCCTGACAAAATTCTGTAAAAAAATAATAGAATACAGGGTGTTTTGCAAAAGATAACAGACATACATAGGTTCAATAAAAAATCTGGACTAATTTTTTCAAATCCAATTTGCCCTATTTTTATTAGTCATGTACATTCAGTAGTACTGTTACTTGCAAGACAAAAAATTCCTGATTTTATAGCAATAAAGTTAAATCACAATAGCTTATTGGGACCACAAACACAACCAACCAACAAAAACCCCCCCACAAATTATACCTATGTATGATCATTTTCTCCTTTGGATTACATATGTGTTTGGGATTATGTAACCAAGTGATAAAAAACTATAACAATGTCAAATTTATACATGACTATGGCGATTTAAACTAAAATAATCTTTAAACTGATTCCTCACTTGTAGACCAGAAGTGGACACATTGGTTCTAACACTACCATTCTCTACAAATGGTGCATTTAAAGCTGGCAACTCCTCAATGTCTTCGTCATTGCTTTCATGTAATCTACAGTAATTATGTAACACTACTGTAGCTTTAATGACAGCCTTGACGATGGTTGGTTTGAGTTGGATGGTGGTTTGACAAATGCGCCATCTTGAGGCCAAAATGCCAAAGGCACGTTCAACATAGCAACGTGCTCTGGCCAATTTGCTATTAAATAGGGCTTTTGATCTGTCCAGCCCCCTTCTGGAATATGGACGCATTAAATGCCTAGACAATGCAGACCCCTGATCTGCAACCATGACAAAAGGAACAATAGGGCCATTATTACCAGGCAATGGTCTTGGTGCAGGCAAACTTAAACTATCAGACATTAATCGTCTTGCTAAACGTGAGCTTCTGAAAATGCGTGCATCTGAGGCACTGCCATAGGCCCCAATATCAGCAAATAAAAAGCAGTAGTTTGTATTGACCATGGCCAAAATAACTACAGAAAAAAACTTATGATAATTAAAATATCTTGATGCAGAGTTAGGTGGTTTCTTCACTCTAATGTGCTTTCCGTCAATGGCGCCAATACAATTAGGGTAAGCTGTTTTCTCCAAAAATTCTTCTGAAATGTGCATCCATTCCTGTGTTGAAGGCAGCTGCATGACATGATGTCTAAGGGTCTCCCATAGCACAGTGCAGGAATGCAGGATCATCTTGCCAATTGTAGACCTTCCCAATAAGAATTTGAAATGTACACTGCTGATGGATTGCCCAGTTGCAAGGTAACTGAAATAGAAATAAAAACATGACATTACTTTGACTATTCATGAAAGTTGTTTTTCAAAACAAATATTTGTGTCATCCAATGACTGGCGAGATACTGTGTATGACTATTATTTTATTGCTTTTGTTGGAAAAACATATGTGTTGATATTTACTTTCCATATTGGAAAAATAATTACTTTTCAGTTTAATAAACAAGATTGTTTGATTTATGACTCTTGTTTCTTTAATTTTGTAAGAGATAGAATGGTAGATGTGAGCACTCAGATCATATTTTAAGATTACAATGAGGTTATGTGATCTATATAAATTTTCAGCAAAACAAATACCTAAATTTAAAATTACATAATTTCTACAAAATGATGCCTGTGAGATTTAACATGTATTTCAAAATAACAGATAAAGCATGAGTATACATGACAACAACACCTACCGTAAAGTCACCAACAGTCATTCCTCAGGGGAGATGCTGAGGCGCATACAGGTGTCCTGATGCTTCAAACGATGGTACACAAGGCCAAGGATGTTGTCAAATGAATTCATGGTAAGATGGCAGTAGGCTTGGAATTTTGGTGGAACTTTCCACATTTCGCCATAGAGAATTTTAAAATGCCCATGTGTTTTCCTGAGCTTCACAAGGGGGTGAATCCACATCCTTCTCTCCAGTGGTGGCTCTTCAATCATATGTCACCTAACCCCAAATCTCCTAGATATAAACCAGAGCAAATAAATGGTTGCTTCATTGGAGAGAGACATTTTGGAGTGTGTATAATGTGAGAATGAGCTCAGAAGCCATGTTTTTAAAGGTTTTTTAAGCAAACTAACCAAATTGGGTAGTTAATTGACCAATTTTACACACCAGGAGCACATTATGATAGGCTAACAAGGTTATTTGTGTGAAAATACGGATCTGAAAAAACGGACGGCACACGGACTGCACACGTATGTCAATACGGACATTCCACACGCACTCACGGCTCGCATACGCCATCACACGGATGCCATACGTACCGGAGAAACGCCCCTAAAAAACGGAACATGGACCCGAAAAACGGACCGTAAGACACGTACGTTTTTTTTGCGGAAGTGTGTTTTAGGCCTAAGACATCCATTCCTCTTTGAGTACTTATGCTCTCCAGTGTGCTAATTTTTTTCCCAGAATATACCAAACTGTTGATTTTGCTAGCTCTAACATTACTGCTATCTCAATTAAGGATTTTTATTTTTCTTTCAGCCCATTTACTGTATAGTCTGCTTTTCCTCCATTGAGAGCTCATTTCACTGCATGTTGTTGGTTCACAACAACAGTGAGACAAGAAGAGGTAAAGATTAATGTGCCAAAAAACGGGGATCACCAAAAAATAGAAAATCTATTAGACAAATATGCACTGGACCAACACACAAAAACATTAAGAATATTTAAAATACAAACAAGGAAAGTGAGACCATCTGACATCCTCAAATATAAATAAGGTAAACCAGAGAAAAACACCGCATATAATATGAGCAGGCATAAACAGCAATCAAATAGAGTGACAAATCACATGAGGTAAGATATTGGAAATGAGCAACAATATACATAACATGCATGTGAATGTCATAGAAAACCCACGCAGCAGTTGGGTGAGTTTATGCCCAAATACGTAATTTGTGAATATTATAACCATATATATTGTCCAGTCATAATACATACCAAGTAAAGAGAGTCACATTTGAATGCTGTAGATGTGCCAGGCATAGCATGAATGTAGCATGACAGAATATCGGTGGGTCCCACACACTCACCAAAAATCCCAATAAAGGATTATCTAACAGAAAAATAACAAGGCTGCAATGCTAGAAGATCGTAACCTCCCCCCAGCAAGAAGAGGGAGAGGGGATGGAGAGTGGTAGACAAATCAATAGCAATGAGCAAAGAGGATGGGGCACAGCTCCATGCGCATTGCCACAGAGTGGCTTTGGCAATGGCAAGGGTGTCTGTAAGGGCCCGTATCAAGCTCAATATATACAAGATGTTATGTCGTTAAGCTCACCACCTGTACTGAAAGAGTGCAGATTGGAGGAGCCAAGTAGCCATAGGGTCAAATCCAGTGCTGCCAGATACTGTGGGCATTCCCTATTATACAAGTAAATAATCAAAAAATGCTATAGCGCAAACATCCATGAATAAGGCACTAGCTAAAGGACCTGGCACTAAGTACTATGCAGGTGCATCAGAACTGAAACAGCAATTGTGAGACCCTAAGTGGGCGGCGACAAATGAGGAAGCAAAACATGCGCATTAACCCCCTCCCCATCTGCTGTATGCATAACGGATTCAAGGATGCAATTGCAAGCACCAAAAATTGCAGAGTGCCACACAGCCCTGCAGCAGGATAAGCAAAGCTGAACAGCACACTATGCATGGGGACTAGAGCAGCAAATATACACAGATCATAAAAAACCCAAACAGAAAAAGGGGGTATTAAAAGCCAGGAGTATATGGTATTCAACCAAATGATGCACTCCAGTACAGTTTTAAATGTAGGAAAAAAAAATATAAAAAAATATTGTATGTATATACTTAGTGGGAAAAGGTTTTAGAGCAACTACTGCATGTATATAATAATGTATATGTATAGAAATATAAGGCAATGTAATGTACCATGGGGGAGGAAACATCACCTGAAGCTACATAACTACCGCATACAAATGTAATGACAGAAAGGTAAAGCATAGAGCAAGCAGAAACCATGTACAAGTAAACATAAAAAAGCAAAGACACATGTGAACAAGTCTTAAGAAGAACAACTGAATTAAAGAGTCATAAATGAACAAAGACACAGATGCAACAAACTTAAGCATATTCAAGAGCAGAGCTTTGACGTGGAGGCTGGTTCCAAGTTGCCACGTTGTCCAATTGTATAGGCAGCAAAGATGTGGGGCTGCCATCCGGAAAACCTAAAAAAAAATAATAGTAAAACATATGATTGATGCTTAATGATTTTTCTAAAATCCCGTGTATAAAAGTTCCTCATTAGGACCATGCGGTACCATATTCCGGAACTCATACATCCATTTGGATTCACGGCATAGAGGATGTTTAGACATGTCTCGTCCCTAATGTTAGAAGTGACCGAGTTAATCACAATGCCACGTAAACTGGGGGGCAACCTGCATGGAGGTCCAGGAAATGTGCTGTAACAGAACTGAGCTTTTTGCCCTTAGCTTTATTCACTCTTCTTGTGGATATGTTGCATAAATGCTGCAGCAATCTCCCGAGCAACTCTTGAGTGGTTTGGCCAATGTTAAACTTTGTACAACCATACCCAAGAGCGTAAATCAGGTTCCGTAACCAACAGTTGTACCAGCGACTGCTACGGATATGATTAGTAAAAATAGAGATCGATATTT
The DNA here is from genome assembly GCF_048569485.1 of Anomaloglossus baeobatrachus. NCBI lineage: Eukaryota > Metazoa > Chordata > Amphibia > Anura > Aromobatidae > Anomaloglossus > Anomaloglossus baeobatrachus. The sequence goes on along the minus strand of NC_134353.1, from coordinate 206,039,873 downwards.
CCTCGGAGGCAGCCATAAAAGGGCAGACAGAACAGGAGCACAGGGGAGCGTATCTTTAAATAAAAAGCCTGTTCAAATTTTTTTGTAGACTGCTTGAAATGGCTCCTGGTGAGGATATCCCTTCTTGCGGTGATCTTAGGAACCACAGAAATTAATGGTTGCATCGCGCATCGCTGTGAAGAATTCCCCAATTCTGCTTCAAAATGTTATTAATGTCACCCCATTGGTTATTAAATGTGGTGATAAGATTCACCAGACCACCAGACTGTCTTGTTTTCAGTGTCAGGAGGTCAGGCCTACCCACAATCTTGTCCTGATTGTATCCTTTAGAATTTAGTTTCTTCGGATAACCCCTAGAATGGAACCTTGAAGTAAGATCATGTGCCTGCGGATAGAAATCATGGACATTGGTACAGTTCCTCCTCACTCTATACAATTGACCCTTAGAGATGCCTGAACATACATGTTTGGGATGAAAACTCCAGAAGTGCAAAACACTGTTGTTTGCTGTGGGCTTGTGGAAGAGACTTGTCACAATTTGGTTGTTGTTCACAAATAAATTCAGGTCGAGAAACTCCACTCAGACATGTGGGAGGTAAGATTGATGTTCAAGTTATTATTGTAGAGTAGTGCGAAGAACCAGTCACAATCCTCCATGTAGCTTGCCCATAAAAACAAAATATCATCAATATAGCGGTACCATTTGATGACATTTGTTCCAAATGGTTCCAGTCCTCCCACCACCCTATAAAGATGTTTGTGTACGATGGGGCACATCTGGCCCCCATCCCGTTCCCTGAGATCTGTTTATAATACATACAGTCAAATAGCAAATGGCTCCTTTCGAGGACCATGCATAAGAGGTTTATGAGAAAGGAATCGTGACCATGATCCCTAGACCCCTTGGAGTCAAGAAGTCAAGAGGTTGTGCAAAAGCCCCAATTCCCAAATAATGTGCAATGCTGGTGTATAGGGATTCCACATCCAGTGTCACCAAAAGTATACCATCCAGTACAGTGAGCAACTCAAGTTCTTAAATAAGATGTGTGGAGTCCCTGACAAACGTCCCCAATGATTGTGGAAGCAGTTGCATGAACAATTTGAGGTTAATGCAAGGTTGGTCGAAAAGACCAACAATCCCAGAGACAATGGGCCTACCTGGTGGATCTGTAATGCTCTTGTGCACCTTGGGGAGTAGGTATAGCATGGGAGTGACAGGAAACTTGGTTGTAATAAAGTCCTACTCTTTTTTTGTAATAATATTGATACCGTATGGCGTATCCAGGAGGTTGACCAGCTTGGCCTTAAAAGCAGTGGTCGGGTTGGATGGCAGCACCTGATAACACTGTTTGTTAGACAATTGCCATTTAGCGTCCCTCAAATACATATCCACTGGCCAAATGACCACATTTCACCCCTTGTCGGCCTCTTTGATAAGAAAATCCTGATTATTCTTTAATTTTTTAAGAATACCAAACTCTTTAGGTAATACCAAACTCCACTAAGGTTCCCTACTGAATGGTGTTTTAAATCCATTTCCTGGATATCCCTAAAAGAGGGAGTGGCCTGTGATAGTAAACTCCTGGTAAATACTGGTCTCTTACCAGATGATCCTTAGTTCTCATCCAACAGGTCCATTAGATCTTGAAAGGTCTGTCTCTCATCGGTGGGTAACAAGAGAGGGTTAGTTATACACCAGTTTGAAAGCCAATTGTCTAAAAAAAAGATATAAATCTTTGGTTAGAATGAATTTGTCAAGATTGCAAGTGAGAGAAAAGGATAAACCCCTGGACAAAATCTCATGTTCCAAGTCCGATAAAGCGTAGGATGATAAATTGATAACCTCTAATTTATCTGTCATAGTTGTCAGGGTTTTTGTCTGTTTGTTTGTCGAGTTTCCCTCCTGTACACCGACGACCAGTTCCTGAGTCTCCTTCTCCTCCTCCTGACACTGGTGATGTCTCCGCCTCCCCCTTCTGATGCGCCTTCTTGATCAGAGGCCTCCCCCTCCTGATGCGCCTTCTTGATCAGAGGCCTCAGATGATAAAAAAAATCACTTGAAGAGGTGTTGGCGAGGGGGTCTGTGCACTGGAATTATCACGATCGAGAAATCTTCTATTGCCGCGATGAGGCAATTTGTAAACTCTGCCTGTGCCAAAATCTTGTTTATTCCATTGCAGTTTCCTTTTTTTGCCATCAATAATCTTCTTTTCAAAGGAGTCAATAGTGGCTTTTAACTTTTTTGGAATGGCACCAAAATAGTTGCTTGATCAAAAGAGCTGTCATTTTGTTCTCCAATCTTAATTTCCTTCTTAATCTTGACTCATAACGTGTGGTCATGCTCCAAGAGCATGTCAATAAGAATATTTGCACATTTTGATAAACCAGATTCCCATGCCATTCTAAAACCAAGTTCAGCCTCCCAGGTAGGAAATATTTGAATCCTAAGAAACCTTGGTACAATCCCTAATTTATTGTACTCCTCCAAATTCCTGATGTTCCAATAAATCATAGTCAAGTTTTTATGCAAATTAGTTAGCCCTGTTGCCAATTTAGAAAAATCCCTATTACCAGAAGGTGCCCCTGAGTCATTTAAGGCTAGAGATCTAGAGCCAAAAACATCTCTTTCATCATTCCACCAAGCCAATTCTCTGGCACCCAAATCCATGCTACCCACTCAACAAATAGTTTAACAGAAAGGCGAGAGTAAATCAGACAAAATGTATTTCTAATAGGGAAGTGTGCCACACTCCAAGAACGAGGCAAAAAAACTACTAAAAAATGTGTAGAGGCAAGCGGAGTAAGGGCGGAGGGCACCAATTCCCTCAAATGGGATCACAAAAGCATTATGAACAATTGTGAGACAAGAGGCAAAGAGAGTGCCAAAAAACGGGTATCACCAAAGAATAGAAATTTTATTAGTAAAATATGTACATAACTAACACACAAACATTAAAAACCTTTAAAGTTCAAACAAGGAAAGTGAGACTACCCAACATCCTCAACAATAGCTTACAAATGCAAATGTCACACCTGGAATCAACTCCAGACCTTTTAACAGATTAATTTATGATAGATTAAGAAGAGAATAGCCTATGAATTCCATTAAAGAGCTTTTGAGACAATTGTTCAATTACTTTTGGTCTCTTGAAAAAGAGGCAGCTACATGTTAAAAGCTGTAATTTACTCCTTTACTCCAATTATGATTTAAATAACCTTAAATTAAACTGATAATATGCTATTAAAATGCATATTGATTATATAACTGTATATTTATTATGTTTTGGTAAACAGGTAAAATGCCAAAATTTGTGTTCAAATATTTCTGGGCTTAACTGTATATGGAAGTCACTGGCGCATACGGCTTTTCACAATTGATGTATTATTTATAATATCAGCTAAAGTTTAAATAAAGTTGGAAGATGTAGGTGAGAATCACCCCTTACAGTGAGCAGCAAAATATTTTTGGGATTTTTTAGTTATTGTTAGATTTAAAGAGTTTACATTTTGAGCTTGTACTTCAGCTTTGATGACAGAAGAGTAATATGTATATTATTTTTATGCTTCTATAACCCAAAATAGGCTTTAACCAACTTCTTAATATCAAACTATACAATATTACCTGTATCTGAGCAACTCCTTTATTTATACTTTTTGAAGAACAATGCATATGGTACTTTTTTATTCTACTTCTGGAGCAGTAAACGAATTTAAAAGAAAATAAAATTCATCTTAATATTTATATTTTTGCAGAAGTTTAAAGGTTTTGTGGAAAAATTGATTGAAATTTGGAACTGTTCATAATTCCCCCAACTTGACTAAAGCCCCACTTACGGCTGCAGAAAAAGAACTCTAAAGCATAACACTTCCTTTGCCACTGTTAAATGTGCGTAAAGTGCTCTTTTGGTGATGCACAGTTTTGGGTTTCCACCAAACATGCTTTGTGGGGTCATGGCCAAAATTCAACCTTGGTATCTACACACCATAAGAATTTTTTCCAAATGCAGTTGACAGACTTTATGCAGGTTTTGGCAGAATATATATGGTCTTGTGTGTGTTTCTTTGTAAGAAAAAGGCTTCCATCTTGACACGCTACCCAACAGGCCAGGCGTGAAGAATACAAGTGATTGTTGGCACGAAGTATTCAACCAGTACTAGCTGGATTTCCTGGAGCTCCTTCTTGTCATTTCATCAATTTTTGAAGGATGTTTTGTGTAATTTAAGCCACTTCCTGATGATCATCTCAAGAGTGTTCCATGATATTATCTAATTCCTTGGAAATATTTTTGTACCCTTCTTCTCACTGATCATATTCAAGAATAAGATCCCTTTGCTGTGTTGTAAGCTCTTTACAGAACATTGCCTTTGCTGTAAAATGCAACTAAAAAATATCAGGAAAATCCTACTAGAACATTTAAACTTCATATTGAGTTAATCAGAATCACATAGCTGCGTATTGACTACTATTTAACATGAGTTTAAATGTTATTGGCTAAATCTGAACACAACTATGACCCCAGTGTAAGAGGGTATTCAGATTTATGTAACCATATTATTTCAGTTGATTTTTTATTTTACCCCCTCCCTCAGAATGATTTCAGTTTGTCTCTCAGTTGATTTTTTGCTAATTCTGAGTGATGTGAAACCTAGAAAAAATTTGTAAAATGATTTATCTTGGTATTTTCCTGGGGTACACTGCCCATGTGTGTAGAGGGCACACTGGTACAGTCGGCGCAGCAGCCGCAGCCCAGTTAACTCCAGTGGGCTGCTACAACAGGACTGGAACGATAGGAGGGGAAGCGCGATGCCTGCCCCTAACGTGCCAAGTCACAAATCTTGGCATGACAGGAACCAGATGCCTATCCCTGCCTACCGCTTCTAGACCTAGTGGCTTTAGCCGCAATGTGGCTCTATCATGTGCAAGAACATGTGAATACTGTGCACCATGGTGCAGTCTCTAAGCCCTTTTATCACCTAGGGTCCACCCCAAGTACCCGAGCAAAGAGACTTTTCGTACTGGGAGCATGCTCAGTAGCCTGAACTGAGGACTTAGCCACAGAATGGCACGATCAGGCTGAGCATGCTTACTAGGTGAAACACTGGACATAGGCTCTGGCTAGGGCAAATCAGCACACGCATGTGTCCTAGCCACCTGTCCACACTTAGACGTGGTGGAAGAAGCAGCCAGCTGGACAACCCGAGGCACGGCCAAAAATGGCGGCCGGCGCCTAGGCGTAGCAGGAATCGCAGCAGGCTGCTTGCAGCTACGGCGCCGATTTGTAACACTCTGTTCTTCCTCCCTATTAGCATATATGTTCGAAGCAATGGAAGCCAATTGTAGCTTGTGTGTGGTAGTAAATCTGCCAGGCCAACTGTTGGCAGTATTGGTTATGGTGCATCTGCCGCTACTAAAAACTATCACATTCTTAGCTGTAGTAAGGTTTTTTGTCTTTTTCCCTACCCCATTTATTGGCATTGCTATTTTTACAATACCTTTGCACAACACTATAATTAACTTTTGACAATCTATTCAATCCCAATTACTGTATTAAACCTTTACCAAAAAGGATATAACAAGAAATTCTGTATACCAGCAGACCAAGAAATCACTATGGAGCTTGTAAATTGGGGCCCAGTGCAAAGCAGCACTGTCAATCTTACTCCTCCCACCATTCATTATAATTTCAACAGTGTCTGTATCCTTGGGATGTAGATTACGCTGTATGGAATAGTGCCACAGGGTGACATCAGATCCTTGTTGCACAATTTAGTCTGTGTATCTGAGACTCAGCACAGCAGTTTCAAGGAAACACTGCACAGAATAAAGCAACACATCTAGGGAATGGAGGAAGGTAAATATTCACAGTATTTATTTTAAATGTCAATAGTTGTGGAGGGCCTTTGTGGGATATAAGGCTATGTGCACACATTACGTTCTGGCTTCACAAATATTCTGCAGCATTTTGTCACTGCATGTGCGTTTCAAAATGTATCCAAAACGCTGCATTTTGGATGCATTTTGAATGCATTTTGAATGCAGATTGCATGCGTTCTGGATGTTTGCTCTCCCATAGACAGACACGGAAAAGCATCTAAAACGCACAAAAGAAGTGACATGTTGTTTTTTAGAACAAATCGATCGATATAAAAAATTTGGCATCCAAAACACTGCGTTTTAAAATACAACATGCTCGTGGTATTTGCTTAATTCTCATAGACTTTGCTGGGGACGCACAACACATGCATTTATGCTGAAGTTTAAAACCCATGTAAAAACACAAAGTGCGCACACAGCCTAATGCTGTGTAGAGTCCATCATATTGTGGGAGGGTGATGTGGAGGCCATAACACCATGTAGATGCTCATACTCTATAGAGGGCTGTAGGGCAATCATAATTTTTGGGGGACTGTGAGGGCCATCATACTGTTTAAGAAGACTTATGGGTGATCATATTGTTTGTGGGTGACTGTTTGGACATCATATCGTGTGAGGACCTGATGCTGTGTCGGGGAAATCATAATGCGTGGGGGCTATGGAGGCATTATACTGTGTGAATGACTTTGGGTGATCATGCTATGTATAAAAAAGGTGTTGTGGCCATTATTTTTCGTGGTGGCCTGTGGGGGTAATCATAATGTATGATAAGCTGTGTCAACCAAGATATTCAGTGTGGAATGTTGTGGGGGCCATCATATTGTGTGTTGGGGATTGAGGGACTATCATACTGTATGAGAGACTCTATGGGCCATAACACTGTGTGGATGTCATGATACTTTGTGTGGGTACACTATAGGTACATCATACTGTGTGGAGGACATTTTGCCATCATAATTCTGTGAGAGGTATTATATTTTGTTACAAGATGTGTAGGAGACATTATACTGTGATGGGTGGGTTGTATGAAGCGATATACTTTATTGATGTCATCTTATTGGAGTGTGGGAGACAAAATCACTTTTGGGGTACTGTGATGGATTTGTAAGTGGCATTTTTTAGAGTATCATAGTCTTTAAGAGCCAAGAAAGGGGTATAATAGTGGGTGAGCACACTAAATGGTTTCAGTGTTGGCATAATTATTTTGTATAATACATTTTTCAAAAGTTGGGAGATATGACCTCATCTACTCTGCTGAATAATTTTAGGGGTGTCAGGAAGGATCCCAGTTAAGACTTTTCTTATGGGACCCTATGATTAATATGCATAAACACAGAAGACGTGAGCACAATTGCTGTAATATAATCAACTTTTTAAGTGCATAGTGCAACAACTTATACATAGTTAAGAACAAAGAGTGTTAATGAGGGAGGAAATCAGAGGACATGGTGGAACAAAAATGGGGTACAGGACTGTGGTAATGCCCTATTAAAGAAACACTCAAAATTAAGGCCTAGAATTGCAGGTGAAAAGCCCGGTACAACAGGAGATCCCAAAGATAAAAAGATGCTGTTGGCAGAAATGTGCCCTGTAACCTTGTGGAATATATAGCAAATTGTAAGGGATCAAAAGAGTGTGCCCAGGATCAAGGCTAAATTAGCAGGCATGAGCATATCATAAAGTGCAAAGTGCAAGGAGCATTACCAGAGTCCGGTGGTAAGGAGAGCCCGACGTACATTTTGCAGCATCTAGCGAGTTGCTGGCTGCTTCATCATGGGGGAACGTAGAGAGTGGTCATAGTGGTAATATGTACATTCATGGCATTAATGGATGTAAAATTTGACTAGTAAAACAGATGGGCAAAACAAATTGTATGTGACACATATTGTGAAGCAGTTGCAGTGAAATATCTGGATTTTGAAGAATTTTCTTTTGTGTATTTAAACAGTAACATACATTTCCTCTCACATAAAAGAACAAGAAAGGCACAACCTCAGTAAAGCCTCTTGTGACAAGCAAGCACAGTGTCTGACTCTGATATCACCTTTTAATTTCTGAAAAAATATTGTTCTGTCTTGCAGCTGATTTCTAGTGCATTAAGAATGAAGTAAAAAAAAAAGTAATTGTAAATCAAATGTAACAGGACAGATGCCAGGTAGACTATATCATTGAGTCTGGCACTACTGCTGCTGGCACCTTTTCTATCTCTCTATTCATCTATCAATTAAATCTCTGAATTATTTGCAGACTACTACACACATTGTCTAAAGAATTGTACTTGTACAACACATTATTGCCTATATTATTTGTCCAGTGTTTCAGAGCTTTTCCTTGCCTATCTTTATTGCTGAATTGTGAGCTCTGAGCCTATATGAATCTAAAATAGCTGCATTACCTGCCTCACATTTATGCAGCCCATGATAGTCCCTCCTGATTGGCTTTGCTATACTATGTGTTATGATAGCTGTAAGGCATTATGTGAAAGTCCACTCAGTTGTGCCTGATGTCATTTAGGGCCGTTTCACACATCTGGCATTTTGCTGGATCCCGGATACGGCACACTCCAGTAAAGTAGATTCATTTACAGTGGAAGTGCGACACCGTGCGCACAAATGCGGTTGTGCATGAAGCACACAACCGCATTGTGTCACGTCTCCACTGTAAATGAATCTACTGTACTGCATGCGTGCCATATCCAGCATCCGGCGAAATGCCGTATATGTGAAACGGCCCTTAGGCATTCTGAATCTAAGGCAATCTTTTTATGCAATTGCAAATTTTTCAAATTTGCCTGCACCTACAAATATCATAAAATTCAACAAAATCGGTTTGCTTTGATTCAGTTAGATAATCTCTGTAGGTAAATATTTTGTTTTATATTTTACCTATTTAATATTGGTCCTTACATTAATTACAGACAGATAACACTAACTTATCTTAAAACACATCTATTACTGTTTCCTTAAAAGAAAAAAAAAACAACTGAAGATCATTTTTACGGGTTATTGGGAATACAATAAAAGATTAATAACATTAGCTGTTCATGCAAGTCATAATCCTTGGCAGACACTGCTGGGAAATCTGGCAGCAAAACAAACACATGCAAACATCTCAAGTGGTGGAAAGGAAAAAGTAGAATCCCACTGTGAGACTTCATGGTCTTAGAAGCATTTGCTAGATGGCTTGTAATGATTCCCATTCAATCATGCAGTCTTAGCTTTATGCCTAACAAGAGACAGTAGTAAACTATCAGCCATTTAAACCTAATAAACTGGGCTTCATGCAGTGGTGACCCAGGAAAGGAGCAAACATGACATATAAACACATTATCTTATAGTGATATTTTGGATTGACACTAAATTACTGTTTATCTAATAGCTTTCTGCCGCAAGTAAATTGTAAACCATGTTTCCAAAGAACCCATTGGTAACAGTGTGCAAGCACACACAACACCTTATATATGTTAGAAAAATATTTGAGGCAATATAGAAAAAATAGAATTTGACTTTAAAGGCAACCTGTCTAATGAAAAAATGTTATTAACCTGCACATATGGGGCTAGTCTGCAGGGTAATAGTGTTCTGAGCCTGTCTGGTACCTGCACATTAGACCGCATAAACCTCCAAGAAGAAGGAGGCAGTTGACCCACGAAACGTACCTCAGGTTGTGGGGTCTGTTTCTATACCTGCACTCACTCCATACATGTGGTTAGTAGAGATGAGCGATCCTGCTAGTGATCGGATGGATCGGTTCAGGATCTTCAAGCCCCCCCTGAGATCATCAATTGGATTGTTGATCCTAGCTGATCCGATAATTAATCCTAGCCAAACCCATTAAATTTAATGGGAAGCAAAAGTGATTTGCTGTAAAATGCTGTAAGTGGGGCTGTAAAAGAAAGAAAATAAAAAGGGTTAAGGCAGTACATTCTTACTGAGACCCCGTGGGTGCAGTGCTACTTCCTCGGCTGACAATTATCCCTCATCCATATTCACTGCTTTCCCCATTCACCGTCGTCTCTGATTGGCTGCCGTTGGACCACACCCCAACCCTCTAAGACTTCGTCTGTGATTGGTTGGAATTACAAATGCTGTCTGTGTCATTTTACTGGTTAGAATTAAATAAATAAATAAATAAATAAAACAATTGCCGTAGCGTCCCCCCTGTATTGATACCAGCATAGATAAAGCCATGGTCATGGGCTGCAGCCCCCAGGCTGTGTATGAAAATGAGAGGATTTAAAAAAAAATAATTTAAGAAATAAATACTTTAAAAAAACAGCCTGGGAACCTCCAGCTGTGACCCCAACTAATCTGAGTGATGTCACCACTCATCGCTGAGGCTCAGTATGTGCCTGAAGCTCACAATGTTCAGTCATGTTCCATGATCATGTGCTGTGCCTTCAGTAATGTAGCAGAGCTGGAATTGTCATGAGACCTCGTGTGGATTACATTGGATCTGCAGGGGTCTTTGGGGGTTAATAAAGTGGTGAAAGATGGAGCTTTTTTATCTTTTATTTCAAATAAAAGATTTTGTCGGTGTTTTGTTTATTTCTTTTCACTTACATATTAATAATGGAGGGGTCTCATAGAAGCCTCCCAATAATAATCTAGGCCTTAGTGGCAGCTGTGGGCTGTTATTAATCTCTTATTACCACAATTGCCACCTCACCTCAGGAAGGGATCAGGAAGAGCCTAGTAAGGTGCAAAGATTGTCGCATCTAATGAAGCAGCAAACCTGGGTAAGCTGCAGGCTACTATTTTTAAGCTAGGGGGATCAATACCCATGGGCCTCCCTAACCTGAGAATACCAGCCCTCAGCTGTTGGGTTTTATAATGGCTGGGTATTAAAATTAGGAGGGACCGCATGCCATTTATTTAAAGTTAATTATTTAAGTAATTAAAAAAGGAAAAAAAGCCGCATGCAGTTCCTCCTATTTTGATATACAACCCAGCTAAGTGCACCACTGGGGCCTGCAGCCTGTAGCCATGCTTTATCTGTGCTGGTATCAATATAAGGGGGATCCTTCGCCAATTGTTTTATTTATTTATTTTATACAACGATATAGACCAACATACAGCTTCTGTGATTCCAACCAATCACAGATGCTGTCTGGGGGTGGAGTCTGACAGCAAGGAAACAGAGACGCAGGTGAATGGGAAAGCAGTGAATATGGATGAGGAATAATTATCAACGCCAGAAGTACAGCCATGGGAGCAATTACAGCCGCGGGGAGACTCAGTAAGAAGAAACAAAGAAATGCACAGCCTAGGTATTGTTTAATCATAATTAGAAGTTTTAGTTTAAGCTTTTTGAGGCAGGACAGTAGGTCAGAATTATGGATTGGGTCTTTGGCTCTGCCACGGCCCCTTTGTTGCCTTTGGTGTCGTATCTTCTTACAGTTTAAAATGTTGTGCCGGTGCTCTCTTAGCCACAAGCTGTGCTTCAGCAAATTGACCAATGATCTTCAGTAACGTCTTGATGGTGCAATTTGTGCAAGCACTGCCAGTGGTTAGGACAGCACCAGAATGAAATTTAAAACAGGAAAAGATATCCACACCAGAAGCAGCTGAGGGGGCCATGGTAGAGCTGGGAGGCACGGTCCAGCCCCAATGCACCAAAAGCTTAGGAAACAAAAACTTTCAATGATGACTAAACAACACAACCAGGCTGCGGATTTCTTCACTGAAAGCAACTGTTGAATCAGTATAACAGAACCATTATGGCCATACATTTATTTTAACATGCATCATCCTGATAATATAATATTTTTTTATTTACAGGTATATAGCGCTATTGATTCGACAGCGCTTTACATACATTGGAAACACTGTTCCCATTGGAGATCACAATCTAAATTCGCTATCTGTATGTTTTTGGAGTGTGGAAGTAAACCGGAGACCCCGGAGGAAACCCACGCAAACATGGGGAGAACATACAAACTCCTTGCAGATGGTGTCCTTGGTGGGATAACAGGTTTTCTTTAACAGCAACTCAACATACTTATACTGTTTGTTAATATTTTTTTTAAATAATATTAATAATAATAGTAAACATAACTAAGTTTGACCTATTGGTTCACACTCTACAATAATCATGGTTTTTCATATGGCCCCTTGGAAAAATGATTTGCTCAACTCTGGTCTATAAAGTTTAAAAAGTTATTTTGTTTTTTCATGTACATTATTCCTTTTAAGAGTGTTAATATTTTTCCCCTGTCTACTTAACCATGTATGGGACTTGAAATTTGCACCAGTTTTAGATTTATATGCAATGATTTAATTTAACACATAATCCACTGAAAAAAAGGGGGGAAATTCCACTACTGTTACTTACGTTTTGTTATTTTGTCTTTGCAATGGAGAAATAAACCTTGTTAACCTTGTTCTGCGAGTCAGTATAATTAAGTAGTACTAATATTTATATGCCAGTCGATCTTTCTTTATTGACCATTTTGTAATGTAATTAAAATTATATTTTATAAAATATTGGACACGTGATGCAAAATAAGATATTTTTTTTGTATTTATTTATTTATTATTTAGATTTTAAAAATTGTTTAACTTTTTTTAATTTCCCCTAAGGAACTTAAAAATACAAATATTTGTTTATAATACCACAAAAGAGGCAAATCATATGTCCTCAGCAGGGTTTTGTCTGCAATGGCAATTTAAAAAATTCAATGGAAGACAAAGTCCAGCACCATGAACTAGTTATTGCCTCATAAATCCGAGTGGGAAAACAATGTCTGACTTAAGCTGGGTTTACACACTATAAAAAAGCAAAAAAGAAAATATCATTACTTACAGCAAGATGGAATTGCAGCTGTATATTGCTCAGGCCAAAAGACTACTACTACTCCAGCAGGATACAGCTAAACCCCCACTAGGTGGAGGCAACACAGGTGCAGGTGGAGCCATTCACACTCACCTCCAAATATGGAGGAGGTGATGGCTGGATGGTAAAACTGCACACTGGTGGCTTGCATAGAGCACTGTTCACACTAGCAGACGCACAGTCACAAACCCGCAGCCTATTAGGTGACGCCCATACTATTAGATCAGGCGGGCTGCCAAGCCGTACCCCCACTGCGCACTACGTAGGGACAGAAACTCTGATAGCAAGGCCTAACAAAAAGGGGCCTGGCTGTATCCTGTAAAAAAAAGTTTTTGAGGTTTTTTGTTAGCGTTATGGCCATAAGACGTAAGCCTACAACCCTCGTCACGGGAACCTCATGCTTGTAGGTCCCTACACTATATATAATATAAAAAAGCAAAAAAGAAAATATCATTGATGATATATAGTTAATGATATTTTCTTTTTTGCTTTTTTATATTATATATAGTGTAGGGACCTACAAGCATGAGGTTCCCTAGACGAGGGTTGTAGGCTTACGTCTTATGGCCATAACGCTAACAAAAAACCTCAAAAACTTTTTTGTACAGGATACAGCCAGGCCCCTTTTTGTTAGGCCTTGCTATCAGAGTTTCTGTCCCTACGTAGCGCGCAGTGGGGGTACGGCTTGGCAGCCCGCCTGATCTAATAGTATGGGCGTCACCTAATAGGCTGCGGGTTTGTGACTGTGCGTCTGCTAGTGTGAACAGTGCTCTATGCAAGCCACCAGTGTGCAGTTTTACCATCCAGCCATCACCTCCTCCATATTTGGAAGTGAGTGTGAATGGCTCCACCTGCACCTGTGTTGCCTCCACCTAGTGGGGGTTTAGCTGTATCCTGCTGGAGTAGTAGTAGTCTTTTGGCCTGAGCAATATACAGCTGCAATTCCATCTTGCTGTAAGTAATGGGTTTACACATTGCAACATCGCAAAGGACATCGCTGTAACGTCACCGGTTTTGTGACGTAACAGCGACCTCCCTAAGTCTCTGCTAAGTCGCTGGTGAGCAGTAAAACAGGCAAACCTGGCCAACAACGCAACAGCGATCCGGACCTGCAGAGCGACCTAGCTGGTTGTTGGGGACGTTGATAAGCAGCCTTTTGAAAGGGAAGTTGCTAACAAAGTCGCTGCAAAGTCTTTCACACACTGAAACTTTCCAGCGATGCTTGCTGCACAGCGGGAAACAAAGGACCTAGGAATGGTCCTGAACGATTTGTAACGATTACAACTTCACAGCAGGGGCCGGGTCGCTGATAGGTTTCACACACTGCAACATCGCAAACAACATCGCTATTGCGTCACAAAACCGGTGACGTTACAGCGATGTCGTTTGAGATGTTGCAGTGTGTAAACCCAGCTTAAAGGAATATAGTGATACTCAACCTCTGGAGTGCCAGATGAAATCATTATGAAAAAGCATATAAAACTAGGCGCTCACATCCCATAATTTTTTTTAAATTCTTTATTTCTTAATCCAATAAAACATTGATGTAGATGACTGCAGGCAGTGTTCTGGACGAAGGCCGTTTTGCGCACAGCTGCGCTTTAACAGGTCCACCTTCTTTTTGATATGGATATGTCTGAAACAACTTGCTAAGTAAAGATGAGTGAACCTCAGGCTCGAGGCTCGGCATTCAGGCTTGGAAAATGACCTGAAAATTCCCATGGTGATTTAAGTGCTGTGCTGGTGTCTGAGTCATTACCTGCATTGTCCGCGCTGCTGGAAGTGTTTGTGTGTCTCAAATTAGGATTTCATTCAGGGTACTGAGATGTTTTATTCATGGAGAATTAAAAAAACTAAAACAAAAAACTCGGCAACCTTGCTCCAGAAGTGTTTTGCTATGGGCCTAAAGCAATACACTTCTGGAGGTGGTGGGCGGTGTTTATATTTTTATTTATTGTCCATGAACAAAACATCTCATTACGCTGAATGAAAGCCTTATTTGAGATGAACAAACACTTCCAGCATCGCGGACAATGCAGGTAATCACTCAGACACCAGCACAGCGCTCATCTCACCACGGGTATTTTCACATCATTTTCTAAGCCTTAATCCCGAGCCTCGAGCCTGAGGTTCACTCATCTCTATTGTTAAGATGGATATGTTGTGAGAGAAGGGTCCACACCTTGTCTAATCACATAGTCATATTGACTGTGGTATCTAAATGGTTAATTTGCTACAATTGGAGTTAGTTCAAGCAGCAGCATTTAAAGGCAGATGTCAGTTGTAGCCTACAGCTGGCACTTGAATTATTTGGAGCATGCTCAACCTGGAATGAAAAATGCACCAGATTTCTAAGAAAAGAGTGACTCAACAAATGAGGTACAATTCTTTCCAGCTACTAATTGCTGTCAGTTTTTGTGAGTGCATTGTTTCTGAACACTTCAAGACCATGCAGTAGTCAATAATAGGGTAAACTGGTTTCTAATAATGCAGTTATGCAAAATTTGGGTTTAAGAAAATTTTTCCAAATCGGATGACTGATTCTTATGGTTTTTTATGCCCTGATTTAAAAAGACACTTCTATTTTTAACCATCACATATGAATTTTACACAAAACGTGAGTGAAATTACGTACAAGTGAGATGAACAGTAAAGATCTTTATTGTGGCCAAAAATGTGCAAAATATTATAGATAAAAATGTATTCTGCAATTTTATTGGAAATGAATTCTTGTGCCTGTTCCTTTTCTCTTCAAAAGTACACTTGATACCTTTTCTCCTATAAAAGGTCTGAGGACCTTCTCTGAGAAGCATCAAGAAGTCATCCCTCATCATGGTCACGTTCTATCTACCTTCGCATCATCGTCCCATCTTCTTGCTGTCCTGATGAGTGGGAGGCAATAGAAATGTTGCATGTGATATGTGAGGTCCCTATAATATAGTGAAGAGGGAGAGTAGAGATAATCGTGTGTAAAGAGCACGATATATCTCACAAGCGAGAGTCATGTGATTGCATGTGATGTGGATTTACAGAGGTATTCCAGCTACAGACTGTATGTCCATCAGTGATTAATCCTTCTGCAGTGAAACAATTTGCGCAGAAATATTAAAGGACTCCTTTAATTTTGAAACACCGTTGACTTTTAAAAAAAAAATCTAATTCGTAGATACAATTTACAGCATAATACCGCTCCAGATTCCAGATTACTGGTCCTTGTTAATCACCATGCATAAAATGTATACCACGCATAATCTAATTTCTTTGAGGCTTAAAAGCTAATACCAAAGAAATTTACCTTTCAAATATCTATTTTCAATCAATGAATATGTTTTATTAGAAAGACCTAGTATGTGAGTATGGAAAATCCATTTAGCATTTCATAAACAGATCTAAAACTGGAGAATTGTTGGGAACACAATTGATTTTTCACAGTACATGCATCAATATATTAAAGAGCATTCTCAAAGTGTAGTAATAAGAAGCAATAGATGTTCAAGGTTGCATATTAAAATTATTAATCAAGAAATGTCTTTTATAAGAAGCATGGTTTGAAGCATTGAGCCGATTTTAATGAAATATTTTAGAATACTCATTAGTTAGCTTACTATAAAAAACGGATCAGTGAGAGATTGGAATTTATTTTAGTATGTCATGTACATGTAATAAAAATACAAAATATTCAATATTACATTTTGAAAGGAAATATCATTTACGTTACATCATATAGGCATATCTTAGAAATAGCTCTTTCAGAACCTTTTTTCCATGAACGTGTTCTATCCTTGATTTTCACAAATACAACAAATGCCCATTATAGTCTATGGTTCTTTTCTTCTGTCCATGTGAAACTGGAGGCTGCCCACAAAATAAAAGTAGTGACATATACACTTTGATTTCAGTCATGAATCAAAGTCACCCATGTACATAAATGGATCCATGAAAGTATACACAACACTTTAATGCCATTCAAGTTTCATCCGAGTGCTCCCCATTGTTTACTGTTTGACGAGTAACAGAATTTTATTTTTTTTTAATCCAAAATAAAACGATGTCACGCTATTGGAAAAATTGAGACACACAAGCCAAAAATGAATGAAACTTGGATCTAACATATTGTATTTTTTCCTCATACGAAATGGACATTTGACTGAGGCTGCAATGATGCAATGCTACATATTTACATACTGCCTGGAGTGAATATATAGGCATAGGAAATAAGACTATGTTCATATGCTCTTGTTTTCAGACAAAAGCTGATGGAATAAGCCAAATTCCATAGCGTAAATACAAAAATATATATGTACTACAAATATTATATTGACCTGAGTTCTATATATTATATGCTTTAAATGATTAACTTTATTAATCAAATGTTAGCATATTAAAATAAAAATCCTCAAGACGTTCTACTACAATTGATTTAATCTATTACATTTCCAACTAGTTTGACTAAATTGTCTTTAGAATGAGGAAATTGCAGCACTTTTTACTGTAAGTGTTGTTGTTTGAGATGACCGATCCCGAACTCTAAAGTTTGGAGTTCAGACAGAACATGAACGTTACAAAAAATTAGTGTCCGAGTTTAGAGTTTGGGTGCAGAACGTATGTATGCTAACCACCGGATAGAGCATCGGGTTGCTCGGGTACACTCGATGCTTGGCCCAGAGAGAGCTGCTTGCAGTCTTTGAATGGCCCTCATTGGGAGGTACAATAAACATTTTCGGATGTAATATGTACAAAAAACCCCAAAAACCTCCTCCGCAAATGCTCTGTGTATGGCTGGCTGTATGTGGGCAGAAAACTACTCAATCAGTGACTTCCAATGGGGTTTGGGCTCCTGGATCAAGTTCAGGTCAAGTCCTGGTCCCATACTGAACTTTATATAAACTCCGGCTGAACCAGGCAAACCCAAACTTCAATGAATCTGCTCATCTCTACTGTTGCATCTTCAAAGATTTTTCTTGCATAGCAATGATTGGGGCATCCACTTTGTTGTAAATTAGTAGAAGTTTTCGAGCCCATATCATTATATCATATCAGACTTTTATCACAATCTTAGTGATTAGTAGTAAGCGGATTTTTTGAGCTGTGAATTTGCCAGCTTTGATTAATTTTTCAGTAGAATAATTAATGCAAATCTCAATACAGCAAAGCTTGCAGTTGCTAATTCAATAATGAATAAAGCTACGCTAAAAATGAGCACACCATTGTTTTTCTTGTGCAATTCTCTATGTATTTGATGTGTCACATGACACCCTTCCCATTGAAAAAATTAAAGTTGAATTCAAAATGGCGGCTTTACAAATGGCCGCCATGGCCGTCACCTGGCCTCAAATGTTTGGCCTCTCCCATGTACTAATATGCCAAAAATGGTAAGGTGACATCAGCAACCACTTCCATTTGATTAGGGTGTATCCATACTTATCATCCACCCTGTACATATTTATATATCTAAGTGTGATAACTACAAAATTGTACTGATCAAGGAAATTAATTGTTAAATAATTTTTAAAGCACAATGAAGACTATAAAAACAAAACCCCACAAAAAATTGTGGAAATGCATTTTTGTCTCGCAATTTCCTGCAGTTGGAATGCTTATTTATTTTTCAGTACATCATGTATAAAAATGAAGGGTGTTATTCAAAACAAAAAATCTGGTCACACAAAGAACAAGACTTTGTACGGCTATGTTGATGCATAAATAAAATTGTTATGGCTCTTATAATAAAGGGTAGGAGGTTAAATTGCAAAATGTAAAATTTCAGATGGGGAAAGTCACTTTCTTAAGCTTAGGGCTAGCACACATAGTGAGTAATACAAAGCGAGTGGAATGTGATAAAAACTCGCATTCTACTCGGACCAATGTTACTCTATGGGCAGCTCCCATGAGCGATTTTTTTTTTCTCAACTCCAATCGGACCGAGAAAATACTCGCATTACAATAGAGTGCAGTGCGATATACGCATCAGCCAAAAACAGAGGAGATAGGGAGATAAATCCCTCCCCCTCTTCCACAGCACCGCCCCCCCCTCCGCAGCTGTGGTCTGATCGCAGGATCAGACCACAGTCGCATGACACTCGGCTCTCTCTGTGCTGCGAGCATGAGCCGAGTGCCATGCGAGCACTCGCACTAATCCCCGTATGGCCCCACCCTTAATGCTGTTTTCATTAAAACATTTAGCAAAAACTATAAAAGCTAAGGTACACTCAAGATGATGGATTTATCTTTTAATACTATGTAGAATTACATGCTTTTTAATTTTATTTTAATTTTTAGTTCTCTTTTGAAGTTTATACCTACTAAATATAGCAACCCTTCTGCAACGTATTGGGTTACTGTACATATTGATTATATTGTGGCAAAAAAGCCAACAATAAAATAACCCGTTGGCAAAAAGCCGAGAAGCAACAGGGCATGCAAAATTCTTCCAACTCCCATGCACAAATAGAGGTGGAGGCATGATCTAAAAGTAAACAACATAGATTATACCGAAAAGCTTTTAATGAACTAGACAGAACAAAGCTTTATTTCACTGCACACAATGATCATAGATGTACAAATTTTTAATTTAGAAGACTTTAGTTTAGCTGGAATTATACTGCCTCTGGGTAACGTGCACAATGATTAGGGGACATTCATATTCTGTATTTCTTGCCTGCAGGAGACTGGGTAGGAGCCACATAATTGGGATTTGCAGTTGCTTATGTGTTCTAATGTAATCTGACTGAGCTATTCAATTATGTATGTACTTTAATTGTCATATGATTCTCATTCAAGAAATTAAAACTTTTTGTATCACTTTTAACCTTTTCATAAAAGAAAAAAAAATAATTTTGTTTGCCAACAGATATTTTGCTTTGTTGCTTATATATAAAGTTTGTTAACAAAGTAGATGTAAAATATAGATCAAAATTAAAGCTCAGATGAAATCCCTATATTAAATACTAAAATTACCGATTAAGTCATTTTGACTTCTCGTAATTTTTTATGTTTATGTCTTCTGTGACTACATTTTTCGGAATTCCGGCCTGAGACTCAGTGACTTTTACTCATTTAGGATGCGAAAAAAGATTTTGCGACAATCAATAATTTTTGAAAAAAAGAGTACCTTTTTTCAAATTTACCTTTAAAGGGAAGGTATCGTCAAAAAAATTCAATAACTGAAAAAATGTGAAGTAATAATGTTTCAATGTTTTGTTTAAATATTATTTGTTTTTAATTGTGCAAAATATAAAAAAAAAATTACAAAGTTTGATATTTTCCACTGTTAAACACTAGGGGGAGCAGCTTCTGAAATCCTACAGAAATCCTACCGTAGAAAAAGCTCACATTACAACTGCAGTAAAAGTGGGCGGAGTCTGCTCTCCTGTGTGTGATGGCATGCCTTCCCCCTCCTAATCTCAGCGTTTACAACAGATAACAGAGAATGACATGTAGGGACAGAGTGCAGAGCCATTTTGTTGGTGACCAGAAATGTCTAAAGTGTCACCAAGGACAGCAGGAGTATTACACAGGATAGCATTAGATACACAGCTCAGCAGACAGTATCACACAGGATAGGATTACATACATGGCTCAGCAAACAGTATCACACAGGAAAGGATTAGATACACAGCTGTGCAGACAGTATCACACAGGATAGGATTAGATACACAGCTCAGCAGACAGTGTCACACAGGAAAGATTTGGATGCACAGCTCAGCAGACAGTATCACAGGATAGGATTAGATACATAGCTCAGCAGACAGTATCACAGGATAGGATTAGACACAATGCTCTGCCACATGCACGCACAAAATGCTCTACCACATGCACGCACAAAATGCTCTGCCACATGCACGCACACACACAATGCTCTGCCACACTCACAAAATGCTCTGCTAGATGCACGCACACACAATGCTCTGCCAGCACACACAAAATGCTCTGCCACACACAAGCACGCACACATATTGCTCTGCCAGCACACACACAAAATGCTCTGCCAAATGCACGCACACACAATGCTCTGCCAGCACACACACACAATGCTCTGCCACACACAAGCACGCACAAGCATGCACACACATTGCTCTGCCAGCACACACACAAAATGCTGTGTCACACGCACACACACAAGCACAAGCACACACACAAAATGCTCTGCCACACACACGGACACACAATGCTCTGCCAGCACACACACAAAATGCTCTGCCACACGCACAGACACACAATGCTCTGAAAGCACATACACAAAATGCTCTGCCACACACACACAAGCACGCACACACACAAAATGCTCTGCCACATGCACACACAATGCTCTGCCAGCATACACACAAAATGCTCTGCCACACACAAGCATGCACACAAAATGCTCTGCCACATGCACACACAATGCTCTGCCAGCACACACACAAAATGCTCTGCCACACACACAAGCACACACACACATTGCTCTGCCAACACACACACAAAATGCTCTGCCACACGCACACGCACACACAATGCTCTGTCAGCACACACACAAAATGCTCTGCCACACGCACACACACACAAGCACAAGCACAGACACAAAATGCTCTGCCATACACATGGACACACAATGCTCTGCCAGCACACACACAAAATGCTCTGCCACATGCATAGACACACAATACTCTGCCAGCACACACACAAAATGCTCTGCCACACACACACAAGCACGCGCACACACAAAATGCTCTGCCACACGCACAAGCACGCACACACAATGCTCTGACAGCACACACACAAAATGCTCTGCCACACACACGCACGCAAACACATTTCTCTGCCAGCATACACACAAAATGCTCTGCCACACGCACACGCACACACAATGCTCTGCCAGCACACACACAAAATGCTCTGCCACACACAAAAGCACACACACAAAATGCTCTGCCACACACACACAATGCTCTGCCAGCACACACACAAAATGCTCTGCCACACGCACACGCACACACAATGTTCTGCCAGCACACACACAAAGTGCTCTGCCACACGCACACACAATGTTCTGCCAGCACACACACAAAATCCTCTGCCACACACAAAAGCATGCACACACATTGCTCTGCCAGCACATACACAAAATGCTCTGCCACAAAAGCACGCACACACATTGCTCTGCCAGCACACACAAAATGATCTACAACACGCACAAGCACGCACACACAATGCTCTGCCAGCACACACAAAATGCTCTGCCACACACACATAAGCAAGCACACATTGCTCTTACACACACACACACACACACACACAATGCTCTGCCAGCACACACACAAAATGCTCTGCCACACACACAAGCACGCACATATTGTCCTGCCAGCATATACACAAAATGCTCTGTCACATGCACACACAATGCTCTGCCAGCACACACACAAAATGCTCTGCCACACGCACACACAATGTTCTGCCAGCACACACACAAAATCCTCTGCCACACACAAAAGCATGCACACACATTGCTCTGCCAGCACACACACAAAATGCTCTGCCACAAAAGCACGCACACACATTGCTCTGCCAGCACACACAAAATGATCTACAACACGCACAAGAACGCACACACAATGCTCTGCCAGCACACACAAAATGCTCTGCCACACACACATAAGCATGCACACATTGCTCTTACACACACACACACACACACACACAATGCTCTGCCACCACACACAAAATGCTCTGCCACACACATAAGCATGCACACATTGCTCTTACACACACACACACACAATGCTCTGCCAGCACACACACAAAATGCTCTGCCACACACACAAGCACGCACATATTGTCCTGCCAGCATATACACAAAATGCTCTGCCACATGCACACACAATGCTCTGCCAGCACACACACAAAATGCTCTGCCACACACACAAGCACGCACACACCTTGCTCTGCCAGCACACACACAAAATCCTCTGCCACACACACAAGCACGCACACACATTGCTCTGCCAGCACACACACAAAATGCTCTAACACAAAAGCACGCACACACATTGCTCTGCCAGCACACACAAAATGCCCTGCCACATGCACAAGCACGCACACACAATGCTCTGCCAGCACACACACAAAATGCTCTAACACAAAAGCACGCACACACATTACTCTGCCAGCACACACAAAATGCCCTGCCACATGCACAAGCACGCACACACAATGCTCTGTCAGCACACACAAAATGCTCTGCCACACACACATAAGCACGCACACATTGCTCTTCCACGCACATGCACACACAATGTTCTGCCAGCACACACACAAAATCCTCTGCCACACACACAAGCACGCACACACATTGCTCTGCCAGCACACACACACAATGCTCTGCCACAAAAGCACGCACACACATTGCTCTGCCAGCACACACAAAATGCTCTGCCACATGCACAAGCACGCACACACAATGCTCTGCCAGCACACACAAAATCACGCACACATTGCTCTTCCACACACACACACATTGCTCTGCCAGCACACACACAAAATGCTCTGCCACACACACACGCACACACAATGGTCTGCCAGCACACACACAAAATGCTCTGCCACACACACACAAGCACGCACACAGATTGCTATGCCAGCACACACAACAACTGCTCTGCCACACGCACACACAATGCTCTGCCAGCACACACACAAAATGCTCTGCCACACACACAATGCTCTGACAGCACACACACAAAATGCTCTGCCATACACACAAGCACGCACACAAAATGCTCTGCCACACGCACACACAGTGCTCTTCCAGCACACACACAAAATGCTTTGCCACACACACAAGCACGCACACACATTGCTCTGCCAGCGCACATGCAAATGGTCTGCCACACACACAAGCACGCACACAACATGCTCTGCCACACACACACAATGCTCTGCCAGCACACACACAAAATGCTCTGCCACACACACAAGCACGCACAGAAAATGCTCTGCCACATGCACACACAATGCTCTGCCAGCACACGCACAAAATGCTCTGCCACACACACACAAGCACGCACACACATTGCTCTGCCAGCACACACACAAAATGCTCTGCCACATGCACACGCACACACAATGGTCTGCCAGAACACACACACAAAATGCTCTGCCACACACACACAAGCACGCACACACATTGCTCTGCTAGCACACACAACAAATGTACTGCCACACGCACACACAATGCTCTGCCAGCACACACAATGCTCTGACAGCACACACACAAAATGCTCTGCCACACACACAAGCACGCACACACATTACTCTGCCAGCACACATGCAAATGGTCTGCCACACACACAAGCACACACACAAAATGCTCTGCCACACACACACACACAATGCTCTGCCAGCATACACACAAAATGCTCTGCCACACACACAAGCACGCACACACATTGCTCTGCCAGCACACACGCAAAATGCTCTGCCACACACACAAGCACGCACACACATTGCTCTTCCAGCACACACGCAAAATGCTCTGCCACATACACACACACACACAAGCACGCCCGCTGTGGCCGGGGAAGGAGGGGGGCCGTACACTACTCACACAGGCCGACAGGTGACAGACCATGGGGGGAGAGCATGGGGGTATTATCAGAGATGGTAGCATCAGCGGCGGGGGGAGGGGCACCGGTACATTACTCCCCATGGGCTGAACGGGTGACAGGGGGAAAAGTTCAGCACACAGTATGACCGCTGTGAGCTGCAGAAAGATGGCGCCGATCTCCTCCCTCTTCTGTAATCTGGACAGCCCAGGGGGCGCGTGCATTTCACAGCAGGGAGCTCTCCTGTAATAAGCCTAGGGATCGGATTCCGACTATCAGAGTCTATGCACAGGGGCTGCCATAAAGCAGTGAGTAACTCTCGTTACACACACAGCATATCCAGCATGGCAGCCCCCAGTGCCTCCAGTAAGATTAGAATTAAATAAAAATTAAATAAGCAGTGATTTTATTTTTGTATTAAAAATACTTGATTTCATAATGACTATTTTTAATACAAAAATAAAAAAACGCGACACCTTCCCTTTAATTACCAAAGGGAGCTATTTTGACTCCCTATTATTATTTTGCTAGTCTTTGTCGCTAAATGTTATTATTTCTTTTAGTTTTCATTTTCCGTCAGTAAACCAGTGAACTCTTGAGTGGACTACATAATTTCTGAAGAATACGGCCTGCAGTTTTGCTAATTGCTAATATGGCTAGAAGACGTGCGCTAAAGCCTGACAATATTCTTGCTGTTATAATTTTATGTTATATATGTTATAAAACATAAAATTATATATATAAATGTTATAATTTTGAGTTCCATCCATCCCAATGTCGGCGTTGCTTAAGAATCTGCTAAAAAACCTCCTGAAACTGTAAAGTTTTATAATGAAACTAAATACGGAGTAGATGTCATAGATCAAATGGCCCTCAAATAAACCACAAGAACATGTACTTGGAGATAGCCTGTTCACTCATTTGAAAATACCCTCGACCAGGTATAAATGCTTGGATAGTGTACAAGGAGACGACCTCTGAAAACATTTCACACAAGGCGTTTTCGCAAAAGCTCATTACAGAGTTGGGTGGTCCTTACATTAGATCTAGGTGAAAGCGTGGCGTGTCCGAAGTCGTAAATTCTTCTGTACCTTTGTAGTTACCGCATTTTATGTCAACTCACCTTGAAAAGTTTGTTGTTGTTTCTATGTGTGTACTTTCGAAACTTACAAAATAAGTCAATTCTCAGTTGGAAATCAGATTGTTTCAAGCAAATACAATTGCATTTACCATGATGATTGCTTTTGTCAGCCAAGTTGCAATTCAAAATTCAACTTAAAACAAAAAAAAACAAGCCAGGAGTCAAAATGACTCCATTCGGTAGTTCTTGGGGGGGGGGGGAGACCAGTCAGGTAGTCCTAGCGTTAAAAGATCATTCTACTTTATTAGGTATGCATTAAAATATGTAAAAAGGAAATGCAAAACTAAAGAATAAGCCAGTATACCAAATAGTCTATCTTTTTTCAAAGTCCAGTGTTTCAGACATAGTTTCATACACATGTGGAGATTTTGTCTCACTTGCTGCTATATGATTGTCACACAGTGTTTTGGTGTTTTGACATCAGACACTGTTCAGGCCACAGACTCTGACTCTCCTCAGTATACTTTCTCTGGTTCTTCTGAGTTGCATGGGCAGCTGCGAGCGTTAACCAGCTGTGTCCTCAGCGATTAGACTAGCGAGAGTTAACCTCTGCTAGCCTGCTGGTTACCTTTTGGATCACATGTTACGGAAGATCTATCACAGGTACTCCACGTCTTTTTAAGATGGAGGAATTTGTCTTCTTGTGCTGACTATAGAGTTCTGCTAAACCAGTCCATGTGCGGTTGTTTTCCAGTCTTCTGATTTACTGCGTTTTGGTTGGTGTGGTGCAGAATTCCTCCTGTTTGGTTATTTCCTCTCTGCTTAGTTTTCCTCCTTATCTCTTGTAGTCTGATTACTCTGTGTAAGCATACTATGTTAGGCTATGTTCACACAGGACGCTTTTGCAGCATTTTTTTTTCCTGATTCTCAACCTCCCGGTAAGCTACATTTGGTTTTTAAGATGCACCCCTCATATTCCTCCCAAATTTTTGGGAGGAAAACTGCGTCTTATAATCCGAAAAATACGATAAAATCACAAAATTTACCAAAGCCGTCAAGAGCTAATTAGATATTTCAATTTTTTTTGTAAAATGATTATTAGAGATTTGCACACCATATGAAAAATCTATACGTAAAAAGGACACTATAAATTTTAAATTAAAAAATTCAACAATTTGCCATATAGTCTGCAAAATAAACATGTCCACAATAAATCAACTACTATCATAGATCTGAGCCTTTTGATGAAATATTACAGTCCCAAAGATTCCCTTACATTTCCATAGCTCCGAACTGTAAACCAACAGGGGGAACTAAAGCTAAATAGCAAATAAAAACAGGAAAATTTCATCCATTAAATCCACCTGTTGTTACAGCAGGAGGTTATAGAGACTAAAGGGTTAACATGAATAATATACAGTTACCTTACTTGTTCTGCCGTGGGACCCCCTTGACGTACGTTTCGTGATATTACTTCCTCAGAAGGGGCTATTGTGTAATGGAGCACAAGCTATTTAAAGGCAAGCCATCCAATGACGGGACTTGTCTATAATTGCGGAAGCTGTTCAGGGCTTACATTGGTATGCTGATGAGTCCAGAAATCACTGTTGCGGCATCCTGCAGTCAATGGGTAGGCCCCCACAGTGACACGTCACCTGGGGGGCGTGCTCAAAGACCGCATCAGTGCTCGATGCCAAGGAGATCTGGAGTCATAGCAACCAGAAGGAAGTGCGTGCGCCGTTAATAGAACAGAGGTCAATGACCTGGATAATAGGAGCTCGATCAATCAAAAAGACTGCTGGAGCACCATTGTAAATGTGAACAGGGTGCTAGCCAAAAAATACACCATCTATATGAAGTGAAAGCTACACACCAAATTCAGAGAAATATGAACAAGCATAACTGCTTTATAATACATAAGGAATGAAAAATACAATTAGCCATATGAAAAATTTAAAAAATTGAAATGTGACATTGCATAACTGCTGAGGATTATTTGAAAAAAAAGAGATATTTAGCTAATGCATTGATCAATACATACTGCCCCATTACCAACTTCACGGTAATTTCTTATTTATGGGGTCCCTAACCAAATGTTACCTATATATGCGTTTAAAACCTGCTTGTGTGCATGGGTACCTAACCAAATTTTTCCTCTATGTGCGGTTGAAACCTGCTTGTGTATGGGAAGCAAGGGACCTGGCTATATAAGAAATTGAATAAACATGACTAAAAGGCGGGTTTTCTTTCTGAGAACCCAGTCCCGCCATTTAGCCATGTTTATTCAATTTCTTATATAGCCAGGTCCCTTGCTTCCCATACACAAGAAGGTTTCAACCGCACATAGAGGTAACATTTGGTTAGGTAGTGGTACCCATGTACAGAAGCAGGTTTTAACTGAATATAGAGGTAACATTTGGTTAGGGACCCCATGAATAAGAGATTACCGTGAAGTTGGTAATGGGGCAGTAATGAATTGATCAAAACATTGGCTAAATATCTCTTTTTTCAAATAATCCTCAGCAGTTATGCAATGTCACATTTCAATTTTTTCAATTTTTTATATGGCTAATTGTATTTTTCATTCCTTATGTATTATAAAGCAGTTATGCTTGTTCATATTTCTCTGAATTTGGTGTACAGCTTTCACTTTATATTGATTCGATCAATCCCCATCACTTTTAATAGGGTTGCGTCACACTGATGTTTCTTCTTGAAATGACATGGTATAGGTTTTAATCCCATTTCATCAACAACTTTAGAAGCATTGATTATAATCCAGGAGATGTTGTGTATTCTGAGTTTCCTCGATGTTAGTTCTATATAAATCAAATCGCAAGGATACGTCACAAAGTATACCACGCCTTCCATGTTACAAGTAATCTGTTGTGTGATACAAAATTATTTTTCTCGATTGCTTGGATGCAATGTCAACTCTCTTTGCATATTAGGACAAGCTAAACACTGACCACAAGGATAAAAGACCCACTTTGGTACTTTTTTACCGAACGGATTTTGATTGTTGTTGCCCCAATGATAACTATGGATCAAATGATCCTTTAGATTCTTAGCTCACTTGTTTATGATTGAAGAAATACATTTCTTCAGCACCACATCTTGACTCAACACAGGCTAATATTGCTTCAAAACCTCTCTCATCTTCCACGAATCATCATTATATTGTGAGATGAATGTCACTTGTTGCACAGGGTTGATTTTCTTCTTCACTTTCAAAACGTCTGTTCTTTTTAATTGGGATGCCTCTTGGAAACTTTTCCGCATCAATTGTCTACTGTAACCCCTTTCCAGGAACATCCTGGAGAGCTCACGTGACTGCTGAAAAAAACGTTCATCCTCAGAGCAGTTCCTGCGTATCCTCAAGAACTGTCCATAAGGGATGTTATGTTTTAATGGTTGTGGATGAGCTGAGGAAAAATTCAACAGGGAGTTGACCGCAGTTTCTTTTTGGAAAGTATCAGTATGGATAGAATCATCCTTAAATCTGGAGATCTAGGAATTCAATCCTTTCTTGACTATATTTGCTGGTCAATTTGATGTTTTGGTCATTCAGATTCAAAATACGAATAAAGGAATTCAATTCTTCTTCACTCCCAGCCTGTTCCTGGGGCTGTGGGAAAGAGAATCCCTATTCAATGATGCCATCCTGAACATGGATAAAGTGCTAATTTGGGTAAGATTCATTGATAATTATTTTTTAATTTGGCAGAGGACTGAAGAAGAATCTCCTTGGCATTGCATCCTGATGCAGTCTCTGAGCATGCCTCCCTAGGTGACGAGTCGCCTTGGGGCCTGCCCATTGACTGTGGGCCGCCACACCGGTGATTTCTGGATTCATCGGTATACCATTGTAAGCGCTGCACAGCTGCCGCAATTATAGACAAGTCCCGTCATTGGATGGCTTGCCTTTAAATAGCTTGTGCTCCATTACATAATAGCCCCTTCTGAGGAAGTAATACCATGAAACGTAAGTCAAGGGGGTCCCATGGCAGAACAAGTACGGTAACTGTATATTATTCATGTTAACCCTTTAGTCTGTCTAAACTCCTGCTGTAACAACAGGTGGATATAATGGATGAAATTTTCCTGTATTTATTTGCTATTTAGCTTTAGTTTCTGGTGAAGCTTTTGGTGAATTTTATGATTATAATTCATGTTCCATTTTTGAAAGTTGGTATATGACTAGTCTTTTATTAATTTCTTTAAGACTAATATGTTATTTAGCACTTTAATGAATTATTTATCATTCTATTTTTCTATCTCATTAGAGAATTTGACAAGTTGAGCATTTGGAGATCAATTTTTTGAGATTTTCATTTATACAATCAATACATTTAAAACAGCCTTGTCAACATAGAATTGATTCTGTATCTGTATTACTGCATATGGATATCTCTGTTGCCGCTTGAATTACTGCTCACATAGTTATATGATGTTCTGAAGCACTTGTACTTTAAGTAAAAAAATATTTATTTCGAATTTTGATTATTGATATAAATATGCGATAATTGAATTTTATGAGCTGAGTATCAGGAGACCAATATCTGGAGATTGTCATCCTGTCATGTATAAATTAATTTACTATAATCAATACAGAACTGTTTCTATTTGGATTGTTGTCAGTGTTTCTGTATCATTGCTCATTTTGATCACAGTCATTGAGTATATATAAAATCTGCCTGGGTACAGTGTAGTTTTATCCGGCTCTCCGTATATATAATTTTTTTTATATTGTTATGTGTCTATATGTTGCTTAATAAAATTGTTGATATTTTTCATGGGGTCTATCTTGTTTGGATTCTGTAATTGATTGTGACCCCCTCCAAACATTTTTTTGGAACTTTGTAGGAGAAAACTTTACATACATCAGCAACACTGTAGCCATTGGGGCTGACAATCTAAATTCCCTCTTTGTATGCATTTGGAGTGTGAGAGGAAACCAGACAAACACAAGGAAAGCATATGAAGTCCTTGAAGAGATTTTCCACTGTAAGATTTGAATCCTGGTCTCCAGCACTGCAAACCAACAGTGCTAACCACTGAGCCACTATGCCATGATGAAGGAACTGCAGCAAAGCATGTAAATAGGGAATGAAGCTCTGGAGATAGAGTATTTGAGAGTGCTACCAGTACTAGATAGTTGTTCCCGAGACCAAGTCAACCCAAATGGTCACTTTGGCCTTCAATCTGACCAATCACATAGTGTGTAAGTAGGACCTGACTAAGCACATCAGCTGGGGACTGAAGAGGAATTTGATTGTTCTCAGAACTCTTGTGACTGATCAATTCCCACATGCACCCTCATTATTAGAAGGCATTTCAAAATAGGCCTGCGGTTTTTACCTCTACTGCCAAATCTTAGTTTTTAATCAGTATTTATATCAGTCACCACTCCATAGTGGAATCAGGAGTACTTCTTCATGTGTAACTTGGGCAACCAGCTACTTCCTCCTGACCTCCTAATGAACTGTTATAGTAAGGGGAAATGTGTTGGGGCCATGGTATAAAGCCTAATTTCAAAAGAAGTATTTTATTTCCTATTCACCATTTTTTCGTCATTACAGACATTTTGGTGAATCAGTAAGAATAATGGGCAATATATTTATTGTACGCTAGAATTTATTAATAATATCTCAACTAACACTTTGTATTGGACAAAACCACAGGGATTAGGTCACTGTTGCTCAATGAACACCATTAATTTCCATCACTTTTCTTCCTCATCTATCTGCCATTTTGCTGCCCTCTGTTTTTTCTGTTTCATTTCTATTTACTGTAGAACTATTTTGCTGTTTGTCACTTATGTGTACATCATTTGCAGAGGTTATTAATGAAGGATATGTGCCGCCAAGGGCTATGGGGTACACAGTCCCGGGCAGTGTACTACTGGAATGTGGCAATGGGTGGCCGTTGTCCGGTTCAGTGACCCTAGAGGTCACTTTAAAAGGGGTTATATACAGGGGAGTGTTCATAAAGTTTAGGTTGTGACGCCACTTGCGGGTTGCGGTTATGGTGATGCAACCACCACTGCACAGTCTTTCCACTGGGGCTAATGTGATGGCAGCCTTTATGTTGGGCCCTCTGCAAGTAGGGCTGGGGCCCCAGGGGGTTAAGTGATGGAGTTAGGTGCAGAAAGTAAGGTAGGCCACAAGAGGAGTTGCTGTGTAACTGGTTCTCTTTACTCACAGTAGATGGTAACTGGTACCCGGAGGAAGACTGGTTTTCACCTCTGGTTCCCTTAGTCCCAGTGTCGGTTGGTTACCTGGTGGCTTCTTTCCCCTGCACCATTCTCAAGTTGGTGGGTCCCCATAGCTTGGAGCATCTTGGGGTCCCCTCCTGTTTGTCTCTCAGTCTCTGGTCCGTACGGCAGGCAGTGTGAACCCTGTAGGGTTGGTGTTTTGTTCCGGTCTCTGGTTCTCCCATTACTGCTGGTGCCCCCGGACTTCTGAGGTCAGTGAGGTCCTGAATGGTCCCCTCACTGTGCAGATTTTATCAAATCTGCCTAGAGCGTTTGCCTGACCTAAGGCTCTGTACCCCATCGGTGGTATGGTTCCAGGAGTAATTCGCCATACTCCACCGGCAACCACACGCCTGGGCCCTCAGGTCACCATCACACTCCCGTGTCAGTGCAGTTATGTCCGTCTCCTCTCACTTCCACTTACTAACTGTCTAACTGTTTGTCCCCTCCCACCTGGTCATTGTCTAGTGGACAGGATCAGCTCCACCCCTGGGTGGCTATCCATTGGGTCCAACTCTAGTTGGTCAACAGTCTGTGGAAATGGGGAAAAACTGGGATTATAATGTGTTTTGCTGTTACCGGCACTGGTCTTCCAGGTCCCTGGGGGTAGATCCTGCATGTTTGGTGGGATGCAGTACCTTGTAGTGCAATAATGGATGCAGGGGCGCTATAGATACTTTGGGACTTATTAGGGCCAAGTGACGTATAGTGGGGCACCATTATCATAGTCTTAGAATGCCATGCTTAGTGGCTAGGTGTAGATCATCCTTAGGGTATTTTATATAGATGGTTAGAGGGATATTTTTTCTCTATATCAGTGCTGTCACGCTCCCCGGGTCCCCTGCCTCGCTCTCCGGCTCACCTGCCACGCTCCCTGGCTTCCCTGCCTCGCTCCCCGGCTCCTCTGTCAGGCGTCCCCCGCTCCACAGCCTCCAGCCCCCATCTCCTGCGGTCCCCAGGCGGCTTGGTCCCCGCTCCCGGCGCCCGTCGGCAGCTCTGCTCCAGGCCGGCTCCCCTGCCTCCTGTTCACCGCTCCCTGCCCTGGCTTCTGGCACCCGGGCCTCGCGCATGCGCATTAGGGCGCACACGCGGTCATTGACCCTTTCTTAAAGGGCCAGTGTCCTCCAACAGGATATTGAAGGATCAGGTACTGGGTATATAGGGGGATCCTTTCCAAGTGGGCGGGGCCTGTTCTTCGTGTTTTCTAAGCTAGGAGTCAGGTCTCCTTGTGTCTGTGATATACTCACCTATCTCTCTCGTAGAGCCGCTCCTGCCTCGCCAACCGGTCCTGACGATACCCGAACCCCCAACGGTGACGGCCTGCCATCCCGTCAGTTCCTGCCATCTCTGATCCCTGTGGTGACCCGTCTTCTCGCTCCATTGGTTCTGGACTCTGCCTGACGACATCTCGGCCTCCGAACCTGAGCTCCGTCACCCGGACTACCATCAGAGACCCCGTGGTCCCAGGGACTTCTTTACTCCACTCCTCTAAACGGACTGTCCTGCTAGTGCTCCGGCTACCGGGCACCTTGCCCTCGGTGAGGTGTTCAGCCCAGTGGATCCACCTCCTGGGTCTGCCCGTCCACCTGGCCCTAACAGTAAGAACAGGCCATGGATCCCGCCGAAGCACTAGCGGCCTTGCAGCAGGAACTCACACGCCAGCGCGAGACCCAGACCCGCATGCTGAACTTCATGTCTTCTGTGGATACCCGCCTGAACACGCTACAAGCGACGGCCACATCCTTTGCATCTCAGGTTTTCACTGTACAATCCACGGCCACAGCTCCCGTGGCAGCCTCCTCGGATGCTTCCAGACTTCGTTTGGCCTCACCACCCCGGTACGCCGGAGATCCCAAGACCTGCAGGGGATTCCTAAACCAGTGCTCCCTTCATTTCAAGCTGATTCCGCACTTGTTTGCCTCCGACCAAGCCAAGGTGGCGTTTGTGATGTCCCATCTAGAGGGTGAGGCACTGGCCTGGATGAACCCCTTGTGGGAAAAGGAGGACCCTGTGACTACCAACATCCAGGACTTCCTGCAGGCATTCAGAAACACCTTTGACGAACCTGGACGTGCCGCTGCATCCGCCTCATCACTCCTCAGGCTACGTCAGGGGACCATGACGGTGGGGCAGTATGCCATCCGCTTCCGCACTTTGGCCTCAGAATTGGGGGGGAACAATGAAGCCCTCACCGCCGCCTTCTGGGAAGGACTCTCCAGCCGTATTAAGGATGAGCTGGCAGGCCGCGATGTTCCTTCCACCCTGGATGCCCTGATCGCACTAGCCACGCGAGGCGTGGACCTCAGATTCCAGGAACGATCCAAAGAGGTGTCCCGTGAGAGACGTCCGATACGGCATTCCTCTCCTCCGCAGAAGCCCGCCGTACTTCAGTCAGCGTCGTCTGGTGTCTCTGTCCACGAGCCCATGCAGATTGACCGTTTGCGGCAGTCCGAACAACGCCGAGCAGAACGGCTCGCCAAGGGCCTCTGCTTCTACTGCGGAGAGGGCACACACCTTCTACGCTCCTGTCCAGAGAGGCCGGGAAACTCCAAAGCCTAGGGTTGGTAGGAGAGGCCACCCTAGGTGCTGGGACTCTCTCAGACCCGGTTACATGGACTGTTCAAGTAACAACGGGAGAGACGCGGTTCACGGCCGAGGCGTACCTCGATTCCGGGGCAGCAGGCAATTTCATCCAGCATGCCACGGTGGACAAGTACCAGGTGCCTGTTACTCCACTCGACAAACCCCTCGTGATTGCCTCTGTAGATGGGAGACCCCTCTCTGACACCATCTCGTGGATCACCAAGCCGGTGGAACTACGTATCGGTGCCCTGCACACCGAGAACATCGCTCTCTACGTCCTCCCACACATGTCCCATCAAATCCTGCTGGGACTCCCCTGGTTACGGACACACGAACCGTCAGTCTGAAGACCATACAACCCATCCGACGACCTCCGGTTCCGGAGTCCCTACCGGGACTGCCCTCGGCCTATTGGTCCTTCGCGGAGGTCTTTGATAAAAAGGAATCAGAGGTACTTCCGCCACATCGTCCTTATGACTGTGCCATCGACCTACTCCTGGGAACTACACCACCTCGAGGACGGATATATCCGCTGTCTCCTGCTGAAACAAGGGCCATGTCTGCCTACATCACGGAGAACCTGGCAAGGGGATTCATTCGGAGGTCCTCCTCTCCTGCGGGAGCAGGCTTCTTCTTCGTTAAGAAGAAAGAGGGCGATCTACGCCCATGCATTGACTACCGGGGATTGAACCAAATCACAGTGAAAAATAAATACCCCCTGCCGCTCATCCCCGAATTGTTTGATCGGCTTAGAGGAGCTCGTGTGTTTACCAAGTTGGATCTTCGGGGTGCCTACAACCTGGTCCGCATCCGCTCTGGGGACGAATGGAAGACCGCATTCAATACTCGCGATGGGCACTATGAATACTGTGTGATGCCCTTCGGCCTCTGTAACGCACCAGCAGTGTTTCAGGAATTGGTGAACGACGTGTTCCGGGACCTTCTCTACGTCTGTGTGGTGGTGTATCTTGACGATATCCTGGTCTTCTCTCCGGACCTCCAGACCCACAGAGAGAACGTGCAGCTGGTACTACAAAGACTGAGAGAGAATCGCCTGTACGCCAAGTACGAGAAGTGTGTATTTGAGCAGTATTCTCTTCCCTTCTTGGGTTACGTAATCTCCGATACCGGTCTGCAGATGGACCCGGAGAAGGTCTCTTCCATTCTCAACTGGCCCCCTCCTTCCGGACTGAAGGCAATCCAACGCTTTCTGGGATTCGCAAACTATTATCGTCAGTTCATCCCTCACTTCTCTGCTCTGACTGCACCTCTCTCCGCCTTGACCAAGAAGGGGGCTAATCCAAAGGACTGGTCACCTGCGGCCGACGCCGCGTTTGGCTCCCTGAAACAGGCATTTGCGTCTTCCCCTGTGCTCCACCGTCCTGAGTTAAACCGACAGTTTACCTTGGAGGTGGATGCCTCCTCCTCAGGAGCCGGAGCAGTGCTCATGCAGAAGTCCTCCTCCGGGAAGATGGTTACTTGCGGTTTCTTCTCCAAGAGCTTCTCAGCGCCTGAACGCAACTACACCATCGGTGACCAAGAGCTATTGGCAGTCAAACTGGCTCTGGAGGAATGGCGCTACCTTCTGGAGGGAGCAGTGTACCCCGTGATCATTTACACGGACCACAAGAACCTGGAATACCTGCGGTCCGCTCAGCGACTGAACCCACGGCAGGCCAGGTGGTCCTTGTTCTTTGCCAGGTTCGATTTTCAGCTCCATTTTCGACCCGCGGACAAGAATGTACGAGCAGATGCTTTGTCCAGGTCATTCATGCCCATGGAGCAGGAGGAGGAGACATCCCAGCCCATCATCTGTCCAAGTAAGATCATTCCGGTGGCTCCTGTCACCCTGGCCCAGATACCGCCTGGGAAGACCTATGTCTCTGAGACTGACAGGCAAAAAGTGTTGCACTGGGGCCATGCCTCGAAAATAGCCGGCCATGCTGGTCAGAAGAAAACATGGAGTACAATTGTACGTCACTACTGGTGGCCATCCCTTCGCACGGACGTCGCTTCTTTTGTCTCAGCCTGCTCCTCTTGTGCCAGGAACAAGACGCCCAAACACCTGCCATATGGTCGTCTTCTGCCTCTGCCTATACCCTCCGTTCCGTGGCAACATATTGCGATGGACTTTATTACGGACTTGCCCCTGTCCTCCAGACACACAGTCATATGGGTCGTGGTGGATCGGTTCTCCAAAATGGCTCATTTCGTCCCTATGGCTGGACTGCCCTCTGCCCAGGAACTCGCTGACGCTTACATACAGCACATCTTCCGGTTGCATGGCTTTCCATCACACATTGTGTCCGACAGAGGAACTCAGTTTACCTCCCGCTTCTGGAGGGCTCTCTGAAAACATCTGGGAGTGACTCTGGACTTTTCTTCAGCCTACCATCCTCAGTCGAACGGCCAAGTGGAACAAGTCAATCAGATCTTGACCTCCTTCTTACATCACTACGTTAACGCCCATCACGATGACTGGTCCACGCTTCTTCCTTGGGCTGAATTCTCCCATAACCACCACGTCAGTGAGTCCTCCTCCAGCTCTCCCTTCCATGTCGTTTACGGACTTCAGCCTTCCGTCCCATTGCCTGTATCTTCTTCCTCGGATGTCCCTGCGGCTGATACCGTAGTCCGTGACTTTTCAACGATTTGGGACTCTGTCAAGACGTCCCTTGGACGTGCTTCCCTGCGGATGAAGAGACACGCAGACAAGAGGCGTCTGGATCCTCCGTGTTTCTCTCCAGGAGATCTGGTCTGGCTTGCTTCCAAGTACGTCCGATTGAAGCTACCATCATACAAGCTGGGTCCTCGCTACATCGGGCCGTTTAAAGTACTCAGCAAAATAAATGAGGTCTCCTACAAGCTGCAGCTCCCGGCCACGATGAGGATACCCAACTCCTTCCACGTCTCCCTGCTCAAGCCGGTTGTCCTTGGTCCCTTCTCCGCTGCTGCCAGTTCTGCTCCTCCTCCTATTGCTGATGATGACATCTATGCGGTAAGGGATATCATGGCCATGAAAACCGTACGAGGCCGACAGTTCTTCCTGGTGGACTGGGCAGGGTATGGTCCTGAGGATAGGTCCTGGGAACCCCGGGAGAATGTGGGTACTCCTCTGATACGTGCCTTCCTGTCCCGGTTGCTGGGAGGGGGGCGTGGGGGGGGTACTGTCACGCTCCCCGGGTCCCCTGCCTTGCTTCCCGGCTCCCCTGCCTCGCTCCCCGGCTCACCTGCCACGCTCCCCGGCTTCCCTGCCTCGCTCCCCGGCTCCTCTGTCAGGCGTCCCCCGCTCCACAGCCTCCAGCCCCCATCTTCTGCGGTCCCCAGGCGGCTCGGTCCCCGCTCCCGGCGCCCGTCGGCAGCTCTGCTCCAGGCTGGCTCCCCTACCTCCTGTTCACTGCGCCCTGCCCTGGCTTCTGGCACCCGGGCCTCGCGCATGCGCATTAGGGCGCGCGCGCGGTCATTGACCCTTTCTTAAAGGGCCAGTGTCCTCCAACAGGATATTGAAGGATCAGGTACTGGGTATATAGGGGGATCCTTTCCAAGTGGGCGGGGCCTGTTCTTCGTGTTTTCTAAGCTAGGAGTCAGGTCTCCTTGTGTCTGTGATATACTCACCTATCTCTCTCGTAGAGCCGCTCCTGCCTCGCCAACCGGTCCTGACGATACCCGAACGGTGACGGCCTGCCATCCCGTCAGTTCCTGCCATCTCCGATCCCTGTGGTGACCCGTCTTCTCGCTCCATTGGTTCCGGACTCTGCCTGACGACATCTCGGCCTCCGAACCTGAGCTCCGTCACCCGGACTACCATCAGAGACCCCGTGGTCCCAGGGACTTCTTTACTCCACTCCTCTAAACGGACTGTCCTGCTAGTGCTCCAGCTACCGGGCACCTTGCCCTCAGTGAGGTGTTCAGCCCAGAAGATCCACCTCCTGGGTCTGCCCGTCCACCTGGCCATAACAAGTGCCTACAACTATACCTTGCTACAGACAAATGCACACTCCTCCTACCACCGTCTTGTCCTACTCTTCCTACTACATTTCTTCATTACCATTGGGTATATATTTTATTAAGCCACTTTTAAACTATTTGGTAAATTGGTTTTTTCCTAATTTTTGCATTTCCTTTTTGAATATGTTAATTAGAGATGAGCGAACGGGTTGCGGTTCAGCTCGAGGTCGGTTCGCCGAACGGAGCACCCGTTCGAGTTCGGTTCAGTGAACGTTCGACGAACCGAACTCGAACTGCATAGGAAACAATGGCAGGCAATCACAAACACATAAAAACACCTAGAAAACACCCTCAAAGGTGTCCAAAAGGTGACAAACAACAACACAACACAAACACATGGGAAAGTGACAAGAACAAATTCTCATGTGAAAACAAAACAGCGATACGAGGAAAAAGAGGACGAGACACAGATATAGGCATGGCATGCCCTTCTAAAATCATGTAAAACACCGCAAGGTGACTCCAAGCGGAGTCTCCCTTTTTTCTAAAAATTGGGCCACACAGACACCCCTTCAGTGGCAGCACTTGTGCCCCAGTTGTACACTTCACAACTAGATTTGCATCAAGCACATTCAAAAATACGCCATACTTAACCGTCCCCAGGATGACACCGGGGTAGGTAGCAAAGTCTTTCCTGATCCCAGCTCTGTTCATCTTGGATCATTTTTAAAAAACACAGCAAGCAAGGGTTACTCCAAGCGGAGTCTCCCTTTTTTCAAAACATTGGGCCACACAGACACCTTATCAGTGGCAGCACTTGTGCCCTAGTTGCAAACAGGATGTTTTGATTTGCATCAAGCACATTCAAAAATACGCTATTCTTAACCAGCCCCAGGATGACACCGGGGTAGGTAGCAAAGTCTTTCCTGATCCCAGCTCTGTTCATCTTGGATCATTTTTAAAAAACACAGCAATCAAGGGTTACTCCAAGCGGAGTCTCCCTTTTTTTCCAAAAATTGTGCCCCACACACACCCACCCATTCAGTGGCAGCACTTGTGCCCTAGTTGCAAACAGGATGCTTTGATTTGCATCAAGCACATTCCAAATCCACAAGCATTTACTCTCCCCAGGATGACACAGGGGTAGTAAATTCCTGATGGATCCATGACTTGTTCATTTTGATGAACGTTAGTCTGTCCACATTGTCACTGGACAGACGCGTGCGCTTATCTGCAGCACACACCCAGCAGCACTGAAGACACGTTCAGAGACAACGCTGGCAGCTAGACACGACAAAATCTCCAAGGCGTAACTGGAGAGCTCTGGCCATTTTTCTAGATTTGAAGCCCAAAAGGAGCAAGGCTCCATTTGCAAAGTCATGGCATCGATGTTCATTTGGAGATACTCCTGTATCATCCTCTCCAGCCGTTGACTATGTGTCAGACTTGTTGTCTCTGGTGGCCTTGCAAAGGAGGGTCTAAAAAAATTATGAAAAGATTCCATAAAATTGCTGTTACCAGCACCAGATACAGTCCTACTGGTAGAGGTAGACTGTTGAAGATGACGAGACCGTCCCATGTTTGTCAAGTTACAACTGGGAGAATCACTCCCTGCACCTGCACGGTTGTTTGGTGGAAAAGCCGAGCTAAGATCGAGTAACAGCTTCTGCTGATACTCCTGCATACGTGCATCCCTTTCTATGGCTGGAATTATGTCACAAAATTTGGACTTGTACCGGGGATCTAATAGTGTGGCAATCCAGTAGTCATCATCACTTCTAATTTTGACAATACGAGGGTCATGTTGGAGGTAGTGCAACAAGAAGGCACTCATGTGTCTTGCGCAGCCATGCGGACCAAGTCCACGCTGTGTTTGTGGCATAGAGGTGCTAACCGTTCTTTCTTCCTCTGACATCTCCCCCCAACCTCTTTCAACTGAAATTTGACCAAGGTCTCCCTCATCTGCTGAGTCTTCCATGTCCATGGACAGTTCGTCCTCCATTTCTTCATGTTCTCCTGCACCTTCCTCAACATTTCGCCTGCTACTATGCGCCCTTGTTGATCCCTGTCCCCCATGGTCCCATGTCTGCTGCGTTGGTGATGATGAACGTCTGGACCTTGGTGATGTTGTTGTCCCTTGTGCATATGAATCCTCCTGTAGTTCCTCCCCTTCCTGTTGTTCTACCCCCTGACTCCGAATAGTGTTTAGCGTGTGCTCCAGCATGTAAATGACTGGAATTGTCATGCTGATAATGGCATTGTCAGCGCTAAACATATTCGTCGCCATGTCGAAACTGTGCAGAAGGGTGCATAGGTCCTTGATCTGAGACCACTCCATCAGGGTGATCTGCCCCACCTCTGCGTCTCGTTGGCCCAGGCTATACGTCATGACTTATTGCACCAGGGCTCGGCGGTGCTGCCACAGTCGCTGTAACATGTGGAGAGTCGAATTCCAGCGTGTCGCCACATCACATTTCAGGCGATGAACCGGCAGGCCGAAAGACTTCTGGAGAGATGCAAGTCGCTCAGCTGCGGTGGTTGAACGGCGGAAGTGAGCAGACAGTTTTCGTGCCCTGGTCAGAAGGCCATCTAGGCCGGGATAGTGTGTTAAGAATTGCTGGACGACAAGGTTCAACATGTGAGCCATACAAGGCACGTGTGTCACCTTGCCCAGGCGAAGGGCCGCACCCAGGTTTGCAGCATTGTCGCACACGGCCTTACCAGGCTGCAGGTTGAGTGGAGACAACCATTTATTAAACTCTGACCGCAGAGCTGACCACAACTCCTCAGCTGTGTGACTCCTATTCCCAAGACATGTCAAGCTAAAGACCGCCTGATGCCGTTGCGCTCTGCTGCCAGCATAGTAATGAGGGGTGCATGATTCCTTCTGCGCAGTGAGAACGCTGGTGGCCTGACCAGGCAGGCTTGGGGCGGAGGTGGAGGACCCAGATGAGGTGGAGGAGGCAGAAGCAGTGGCGGAACTTGGACAGACAGAGGATTGACACACAAGTCGTGGGAACGGCAAGACTTGTGCAGCAGACCCTTCACCATCTATCACCATAGTTACCCAGTGCCCAGTCAGCGACATGTAACATCCCTGTCCATGCTTACTGGTCCAAGTATTGGTGGTGAAATGCACCCGTTCACACACAGAGTTTCTCAAGGAAGCGGTGATGTTGTGTGCGACATGCTGGTGTAGCGCGGGCACACCTTTCTTAGAGAAGTAGTGGCGACTAGGCATCTGGTACTGGGGCACAGCGACAGACATAAAGTCTCTAAAATCCTGTGTGTCCACTAGGCGGAAAGGCAGCATTTCGGTAGCCAAGAGCTTACTGAGGGATAGAGTCAACCTCTTAGCTTTGTCATGGGTCGCAGGAAATGGCCTTTTATTTGACCACATCTGAGGGACAGAGATCTGGCTGCTGTGTGTAGACAGTGTTGAGTAGGGTGTCCCTGGAAAAATGCAGGTTTGTGAGGAAAGTGCAGGCGGAGACATGATGTTGCCTTCATCCAACGTTGGTGATATCGATGTCTGAGAGAGCTGTACACACTCACTTGTTTCCCCTTCCAAACCAACTGACGACGAACCAAGCAAAGTGCCTGTTGCGGTTACAGTGGTGGAAGTTGTGCGTGGAAAACCAGGTGTGACAGCTGTCCCCACAGTCCTAGAAGATGAAGAGCGCGCGGATGCACTGGAAGGGGCAGGCCGTGGATGGTTCACTCCGCTAGGCCGCATTGCAGCACAGTGAGCTTCCCACCGGGACCTATGATATTTATTCATGTGACGATTCATGGAAGAAGTTGTCAAACTGCTGAGGTTTTGACCTCTACTAACAGACTCACGACAAATTTTACACATCACATAATTTGGGCGATCTTTTTCAATGTCAAAAAAGGACCAGGCTAGGCAAGGCTTAAAGGGCATGCGACCTGCTGAGCCCCCCCGACTAGTGCTCAGAGGCAGAGTGGTGGCTGAGGATGCAGTTGTAGGCATGCTACCAGTGCTCCGACTCTGTCCAGGAAGGCGCAAGGTAACTTCGTCGTCGGTTGCATCCTCCTCCACCGCCTCTGTTAACCTCCTCGAGTGCCTGACTGGGGGTTGACAGTAGGTGGGATCTAGAACTTCCTCATCAATTGTTGTGTTTGCACTCCCCTCCCCCTCAGACCGAGCCTCTTCTTGCCCTGACCGAATATTTAAGTTGTCATCCCAATCGGGTATCTGCGTCTCATCTTCATCAGTATGTTCCTCATTGTCTATAACCACAGGTGTTACAGTTTGTGACAAAGGGTCAACATTATGCTCAGAAACTTGGTCCTCACTAGAGATGAGCGAACCGGTCCCGGTTCGGCTCGAGGTCGGTTCGCTGAACGGAGGTCCCGTTCGAGTTCGGCTCGTCGAACGTTCGACGAACCGAACTCGAACTGCATAGGAAA
This sequence comes from Anomaloglossus baeobatrachus, assembly GCF_048569485.1. Classification (NCBI taxonomy): domain Eukaryota; kingdom Metazoa; phylum Chordata; class Amphibia; order Anura; family Aromobatidae; genus Anomaloglossus; species Anomaloglossus baeobatrachus. Next base: position 205,997,283 of record NC_134353.1, on the reverse strand, counting down.
CAATGGCAGGCAATCACAAACACAGAAAAACACCTAGAAAACACCCTCAAAGGTGTCCAAAAGGTGACAAACAACTCACAACACAACACAAACACATGGGAAAGTGACAAGGACATATACTCATGCGAAAACAAAAGAGCTGGACAAGAAAAAAGAGGAGGACACACAGATATATGAGTATATGCAAGGAAACGTCGATTCCATTATTGTGCAACTTGAGCCCTGCTCATTTTAGGCTTCCAATCTTGATAAATTGCCTGAGCTCGCCACGTACGCCTTGGGGATCTTGTCGTGTCCTGCAGCCAGCGTTCTCTCGGAACCTGTCTTCAGTGCTGCTGGGGGTCTGCTGGCAGATAAGCACACGTGTCTGTCCACTGACAATGTGGACATGGCTCTCAGAGGACTTTTCTTCCCCTGGGTCAGCCAGGGGATGGAAAGGCACGCGTATTTTTGAGAGTGCTTCATGCAAAGCATCTTTTTCAAAAGGGGGCTCAACCGATGCCAGGCAAGTGGGGTGTGTGTGGCCCAGTTAGTGGAAACGAGGGAGACTGTGGTTGGAGTCCCCTCGCTGTGTTTCTAAAAGAACCAAGATGAACAAGTCATGGCTCTCAGAGGACTTTTCTTCCCCTGGGTCAGCCAGGGGACGGGAAAGGCACGCGTATTTTTGAGAGTGCTTCATGCAAAGCATCTTTTTCTTTTTCAAAAGGGGGCTCAACCGATGCCAGGCAAGTGGGGTGTGTGTGGCCCAGTTAGTGGAAACGAGGGAGACTGTGGTTGGAGTCCCCTCGCTGTGTTTCTAAAAGAACCAAGATGAACAAGTCATGGCTCTCAGAGGACTTTTCTTCCTCTGGGTCAGCCAGGGGACGGGAAAGGCACGCGTATTTTTGAGAGGGCTTCATGCAAAGCATCTTTTTCTTTTTCAAAAGGGGGCTCAACCGATGCCAGGCAAGTGGGGTGTGTGTGGCCCAGTTAGTGGAAACGAGGGAGACTGTGGTTGGAGTCCCCTCGCTGTGTTTCTAAAAGAAACAAGATCAACAAGTCATGGCTCTCAGAGGACTTTTCTTCCCCTGGGTCAGCCAGGGGACGGGAAAGGCACGCGTATTTTTGAGAGTGCTTCATGCAAAGCATCTTTTTCTTTTTCAAAAGGGGGCTCAACCGATGCCAGGCATTTGGGGTGTGTGTGGCCCAGTTACTGGAAACGAGGGAGACTGTGGTTGGAGTCCCCTCACTGTGTTTCTAAAAGAACCAAGATGAACAAGTCATGGCTCTCAGAGGACTTTTCTTCCCCTGGGTCAGCCAGGGGACGGGAAAGGCACGCGTATTTTTGAGAGTGCTTCATGCAAAGCATCTTTTTCTTTTTCAAAAGGGGGCTCAACCGATGCCAGGCAAGTGGGGTGTGTGGGGCCCAGTTAGTGGAAACGAGGGAAACTGTGGTTGGAATCCCCTCGCTGTGTTTCTAAAAGAACCAAGATGAACAAGTCATGGCTCTCAGAGGACTTTTCTTCCCCTGGGTCAGCCAGGGGACGGGAAAGGCACACGTATTTTTGAGAGTGCTTCATGCAAAGCATCTTTTTCTTTTTCAAAAGGGGGCTCAACCGATGCCAGGCAAGTGGGGTGTGTGTGGCCCAGTTAGTGGAAACGAGGGAGACTGTGGTTGGAGTCCCCTCGCTGTGTTTTACATGCTTTTAGAAGGGCATGACATGGCTTAGAGGTTGACTTTCAGCATCTGGAAACTGTTGGCTACCAAAATGCTGCCTTTCCAACCTTTTTAACTGAGGATTTTCGAGACCTTATGCCCATCGCAGTGCCCCAAGAGCCGATGCCCAGGCGCCACTCCTTCTCCAACAAAGGCGTGCACGCGCTACACCAGCATGTCGCACTAAACATCACTGATTCCTTGAGAAACTCTGTGTGACAGGGTGCTTTTCACCACAGATAATTGGCCCAGTAAGCATGGACAGGGGCGTTACATGTCGCTGACTGGGCAATGGGTTACTGTGGGGAGAGATGGAGAAGGGTCTGCTGTACAAGTCTTGCCGTCCCCACGAGTTGTTTCAATCCTTCTTCTGTATGTAGAAGTTAATACACTGCTTCTGCCTCTTCAACCTCGTGTGGGTCCTCAACCTTGGCACAAACCCTGTGTGGTCAGGCCACCCTTCCTTGTAACTGCGCACAAGGACTACCACACACCTCCTTACTATTCTGGCAGCAGAGCTCAATGCCATCAGGCGGTCAAAGTTTTACTTTGAAATGTATGGGAAATGTGAGTCACACCGCTGAGAAGTTGTGGACGGTTAGCTCTGGGGACCGAGTTTCATCAATGGTTGTCTCCACTCAACCAGCAGCCAGGGAAGGCCGGGTGCAACAATGATGCAAACATGGGTGCGGCCCTTCGCTGTGACAATGTGACACACGTGCCTTGTGTGGTTCACGTGTTGAGCCTGGTTGTCCAGCAATTTTTAAAGCACTATCCTGGCCCACATGGCCTTCTGCAGAGAGCACGGTGTAACGCCTTCCTTGATCCACACACTCAGATGGGCTGTAAATGATAGGCTAGAGGGAAGCCACTCACCAAGCAGGACCCCTAGAACCCTGAAACCCTTTAACCCCTAAACAGGGATTAGGAATTGCACAGGGCCCAAGGTGATTAATACCTGTGGAAGGCTGCAGTTCCAGAGAATAGTAGTCAGGCAGGGTCAAAACATTAATTGAGGAACAGGAACAGAATGGGACGGCCAGGACTTAATCAGAAAACAAGCAGAGGTGAAATGCGGATCGGCCAACAAGGTACATAAACAGCAAGCAGGAAAAGTAGTCAGGTAACAAGCACACAAAATCATAAAACTGAACTGGGGGTAAAAGCAGAGCTATGTCTGGCAGTGGTCTGCAGACAGGATGGGCATAAAAAAGGGTGTGGTGTCTTCCCATTGGTTGTAGCTGAATGATGGTATTTCATCTGTGAGATACCCACCAGCTACATTCAGCCAGAGATTCTGCATCTGTCAAGGTAATGCAGCCCAGTGGGGGAGCATAACCTGCGTCCACCTGCGCCGCTGGCATCGACTCCTCTCCCATCATCAGCACTATTCATGAAAGGAACACGTTGTCACCTGGCGACCGGAGTACAAATTGACGGAGCGGACTCCGTTGGTGACTTAACAGCCGTGTGCGGCAATGATGCAAACCTGGCTGCGGGCCATCGTCAGGGCAATGTGACACACGTGCCTTGTATGGCTCACGTGTTGAACCTAATTCTCCAGCAATTTTTAAAACACCATCACGGCCTACATGGCCTTGTGCAGCGTGCACGCTCGCAATGTGCTCACTTCCATCGTGCGCACATAGCAGCTCAACAACTTTAGTCGCTACAGAAGTCTTTAGGTCTGGTGGTTAAACGCCTGAAATGCGATGTGCCCACACACAGGAATTTGAATCTGCACAGGTTGCAGCGTTTGTGGCAGCACCGCCGAACCCTGCTGCAATACGTTATGACATATAGCCTGGGATAACTTGATCCAGAGGTGGTGCAGATCACGCTGCTGGAGTGGTGTCAGATCAAGGACCTATGCACCCTGCTACACAGTTTACAAATGTCGACGAAGATGTTTAGCACTGGCAATGTCATTCTCAGCGTGACAATTCTGGTCATCTACATGATGGAGCACACTGTAATTATTATTCGGAGTCAGGTGTTGGGACAAGAGGAAGGGGAGGAAGTACAGGAGGAGTCATATGCGGAAGGGATAACAAGATCTACGAGGTCCAGATGGTCAGCGGCACCTATGCGGCAGTCATGGTGGGGGAGAGGGATTAACAAGGGCGCATAGTATCAGCAAAAAGTGTTGAGGAAGGTGCAGGAGCCCATGAAGAAATGGAGGACGAACTGGCGATGGGCATGGAAGACTCAGCAGATGAGTGAGAGCTTGCTCACATTTCGGTTGTGCGAGGTTGTGGGGAGAGGGCAGAGGAAGGAGGCACGATTCTCACCTCTCTGCCACCAACACACCAAGGACTTGGTCCTCCTGGATGCACAAGACACATGAGCGCCTTCTTGCTGCACTACCTACAACATGACCCTCGGATTGTACGAATTCAAAGTAATCCAGAATACTGGGTTGCCACACTGTTAGATCCCCGGTACAAGACAAAATTTGGCAAAATAATTCCTGCCATAGAAATGGACACACGTATACAGGAGTATCTGCAGAATGTGGTACGCAATCTTAGATCTGCTTTTCCACTAAACACCAGTGCTGCACAGAGTGAATCTCAATGCTTTGTCATGGATAGGAGGAAATGGTCTTTTACTTGTCCACATCTGAGGGACCGAGGGCTGGCTGCTGTGCTGAGATGGCGTTGAGTACGGTGTCCCTGCAGAGTTGCACTTTTGGTCATATACCAAAATGAGTTGAAAAAGGACAGATGCTGGTGGAAAGGGGAACAGGTGTGTTGGAAAGGGGAAAAAAGTTTTGGTCCGTGGATTTGGTGGTTAAGCAACAGTAACATTTGCTAAAGAAACACCATCTGTTACAGTGGGACTGGCAGATTTGGATAAAGTGGTATATACTATGTTACCGCTATATAACGAAAATTAATAAGAAAAGAAAGAGAAAGTTATATATCCCCATCAGCAGTCAGTGTCCACCGTGCTCCCAGTTGGAAAAGGAGAGGTTGGCAACTGGAAGGTTTGGTGGAGGATACAGAGCTGTGTGGCTATGAAACTAATAGTAGCCTGAACCGAGTTAGACGCCATTCGGATCTGGAGACTGGGAGCCCTGTTAGCGTCACAGGGTCCACATGGCCACCCAGCCCAGGAACTCCCTGTTAACAACACAGGGGCCATTGAGTACGCTGACCGTGTGCGTAGGGGCACACCTGTGAACAGCAGGCGCATCAGCAGCAGCAGGCTTGTTAATGCCACTGGGCTGCACAAGCAGGACTGGTAGGACAGGAGCTGGTCTTAACCGTTCTGCGTTACCAACTGTGGTGGTGGCCTGCATCGACACCCTATCCTTGCCTACCTCTGGCCTAAAGCCGCAATGGGTTCAACACATGGAGGTGTGCTCTTTCGGAGCATAATAGAAGACTGCGCACCTCCTTGTTGGCTTCAGCCCCTTTTATAACCTGGGTCCGCCCCAAACCAGGGTGAACCACAATGCACCTCCTGGAGACAAAAGTAGAGTGACACGTCATGAGTGGCATAACTAGCGTCCTATTTGGAACCGCAACTTCAATGATGACCTCATGGCTGCCATGACCCAAACACCTCACCAGTCATCGTCTGACCATCAATAATGCGGTGACAAGTCATAGGGGTGGGCCTCTGCAAGCCATTTGGGAGGACACCTGATGCCCTGTGGTCTATATGGGACCCCCACATCAGGGGCAGGGCCAAAGAGTTTATTACCGGACATAGTCTCTGATGCAGTAAGTGCCTGAGAATGCTCAGTAGCATGAAATACAGTCTCTGAAAAAAGACTATCAGCTTTAGCATGGTGTCTAGGCACAAAACAGGACTTAGACCCGGCACGGAATGCAAGCACCTGTGCAAAGAGGCTTTTCACACTTAGTGTGGGAGCATGCGCTGTATCCCAAAATGAAGACTTAGCGTCAGGAATGGCACAGTCAGGCTGAGCATACTCACTAGGCGAAACACTGTAATTAGGCTGCAGCTGGGGTAAATCGGCACATGCATGTGCACTAGCTGCCTCTCCACACTTAGACGTGGAGGGGAAATTGCTCTTGGAGATGCTGTCTATGAACAGAAGGAAAAGCTAAAGGAAGCCTGACTTTCTATCCCTCAGAATTATGAAATGCAGCAATGAATTCCATGAGTTTGCTATAACATTAGCGTAGCAAAATGTGCATGAGGGTGTCATGTAGAGGTGCTAGAAATAGCTTGGCACCAGTGGGGCACTAATGGAATACAACAGCCAGTTCTATGATGCCACTAAATGGCAGTATTTTTTGCTATCATTATAGCTTATTAAAAACAGAGCAGGAGGGTGTCATGCAGAGGTGCTAGAAATAGCTTGGCACCAGTGGGGCACTAATGGAATACAACATCCAGTTCTATGATGCCACTAAATGGCAGTATTTTTTGCTATCATTATAGCTTATTAAAAACAGAGCAGGAGGGTGTCATGCAGAGGTGCTAGAAATAGCTTGGCACCAGTGGGGCACTAATGGAATACAACAGCCAGTTCTATGATGCCACTAAATGGCAGTATTTTTTGCTATCATTATAGCTTATTAAAAACAGAGCAGGAGGGTGTCATGCAGAGGTGCTAGAAATAGCTTGGCACCAGTGGGGCACTAATGGAATACAACAGCCAGTTCTATGATGCCACTAAATGGCAGTATTTTTTGCTATCATTATAGCTTATTAAAAACAGAGCAGGAGGGTGTCATGCAGAGGTGCTAGAAATAGCTTGGCACCAGTGGGGCACTAATGGAATACAACAGCCAGTTCTATGATGCCACTAAATGGCAGTATTTTTTGCTATCATTATAGCTTATTAAAAACAGAGCAGGAGGGTGTCATGCAGAGGTGCTAGAAATAGCTTGGCACCAGTGGGGCACTAATGGAATACAACAGCCAGTTCTATGATGCCACTAAATGGCAGTATTTTTTGCTATCATTATAGCTTATTAAAAACAGAGCAGGAGGGTGTCCTGCACAGGTGCTAGAAATAGCTTGGCACCAGTGGGGCACTAATGGAATACAACAGCCAGTTCTATGATGCCACTAAATGGCAGTATTTTTTGCTATCATTATAGCTTATTAAAAACAGAGCAGGAGGGTGTCCTGCACAGGTGCTAGAAATAGCTTGGCACCAGTGGGGCACTAATGGAATACAACAGCCAGTTCTATGATGCCACTAAATGGCAGTATTTTTTGCTATCATTATAGCTTATTAAAAACAGAGCAGGAGGGTGTCCTGCACAGGTGCTAGAAATAGCTTGGCACCAGTGGGGCACTAATGGAATACAACAGCCAGTTCTATGATGCCACTAAATGGCAGTATTTTTTGCTATCATTATAGCTTATTAAAAACAGAGCAGGAGGGTGTCCTGCACAGGTGCTAGAAATAGCTTGGCACCAGTGGGGCACTGATGGAATACAACAGCCAGTTCTATGATGCCACTAAATGGCAGTATTTTTTGCTATCATTATAGCTTATTAAAAACAGAGCAGGAGGGTGTCATGCAGAGGTGCTAGAAATAGCTTGGCACCAGTGGGGCACTAATGGAATACAACAGCCAGTTCTATGATGCCACTAAATGGCAGTATTTTTTGCTATCATTATAGCTTATTAAAAACAGAGCAGGAGGGTGTCATGCAGAGGTGCTAGAAATAGCTTGGCACCAGTGGGGCACTAATGGAATACAACAGCCAGTTCTATGATGCCACTAAATGGCAGTATTTTTTGCTATCATTATAGCTTATTAAAAACAGAACAGGAGGGTGTCATGCAGAGGTGCTAGAAATAGCTTGGCACCAGTGGGGCACTAATGGAATACAACAGCCAGTTCTATGATGCCACTAAATGGCAGTATTTTTTGCTATCATTATAGCTTATTAAAAACAGAGCAGGAGGGTGTCCTGCACAGGTGCTGGAAATAGCTTGGCACCAGTGGGGCACTAATGGAATACAACAGCCAGTTCTTGTATGCCACTAGGTACACTGACTGTTTGCTAGTATAATGGCTTAGTTAAAAAAAGTTTGAGTGTGCAATGCAGGCAGAGGTGCTGCAAATATCTATACAATAGTGTGAATAGACAAAAGTACAATAGCCACGTTTAGGATGCCACTAGGTACACTGACTGTTTGCTAGTATAATGGCTTAGTTAAAAAGAGTTTGAGTGTCAGGCAGAGGTGCTGCAAATATCTTTACAATAGTGTGAATAGACAAAAGTACAATAGCCACGTTTAGTATGCCACTAGGTACACTGACTGTTTGCTAGTATAATGGCTTAGTTAAAAAAAGTTTGAGTGTGCAATGCAGGCAGAGGTGCTGCAAATATCTTTACAATAGTGTGAATAGACAAAAGTACAATAGCCACGTTTAGGATGCCACTAGGTACACTGACTGTTTGCTAGTATAATGGCTTAGTTAAAAAGAGTTTGAGTGTGCAATGCAGGCAGAGGTGCTGCAAATATCTTTACAATAGTGTGAATAGACAAAAGTACAATAGCCACGTTTAGGATGCCACTAGGTACACTGAGTGTTTGCTAGTATAATGGCTTAGTTAAAAAAAGTTTGAGTGTGCAATGCAGGCAGAGGTGCTGCAAATATCTTTACAATAGTGTGAATAGACAAAAGTACAATAGCCACGTTTAGGATGCCACTAGGTACACTGACTGTTTGCTAGTATAATGGCTTAGTTAAAAAAAGTTTGAGTGTGCAATGCAGGCAGAGGTGCTGCAAATATCTTTACAATAGTGTGAATAGACAAAAGTACAATAGCCACGTTTAGGATGCCACTAGGTACACTGACTGTTTGCTAGTATAATGGCTTAGTTAAAAAGAGTTTGAGTGTGCAATGCAGGCAGAGGTGCTGCAAATATCTTTACAATAGTGTGAATAGACAAAAGTACAATAGCCATGTTTAGGATGCCACTAGGTACACTGACTGTTTGCTAGTATAATGGCTTAGTTAAAAAAAGTTTGAGTGTGCAATGTAGGCAGAGGTGCTGCAAATATCTTTACAATAGTGTGAATAGACAAAAGTACAATAGCCACGTTTAGGATGCCACTAGGTATACTGACTGTTTGCTAGTATAATGGCTTAGTTAAAAAGAGTTTGAGTGTGCAATGCAGGCAGAGGTGCTGCAAATATCTTTACAATAGTGTGAATAGACAAAAGTACAATAGCCACGTTTAGGATGCAACTAGGTACACTGACTGTTTGCTAGTATAATGGCTTAGTTAAAAAAAGTTTGAGTGTGCAATGCAGGCAGAGGTGCTGCAAATATCTTTACAATAGTGTGAATAGACAAAAGTACAATAGCCACGTTTAGGATGCCACTAGGTACACTGAGTGTTTGCTAGTATAATGGCTTAGTTAAAAAAAGTTTGAGTGTGCAATGCAGGCAGAGGTGCTGCAAATATCTTTACAATAGTGTGAATAGACAAAAGTACAATAGCCACGTTTAGGATGCCACTAGGTACACTGACTGTTTGCTAGTATAATGGCTTAGTTAAAAAAAGTTTGAGTGTGCAATGCAGGCAGAGGTGCTGCAAATATCTTTACAATAGTGTGAATAGACAAAAGTACAATAGCCACGTTTAGGATGCCACTAGGTACACTGACTGTTTGCTAGTATAATGGCTTAGTTAAAAAAAGTTTGAGTGTGCAATGCAGGCAGAGGTGCTGCAAATATCTTTACAATAGTGTGAATAGACAAAAGTACAATAGCCACGTTTAGGATGCCACTAGGTACACTGACTGTTTGCTAGTATAATGGCTTAGTTAAAAAGAGTTTGAGTGTGCAATGCAGGCAGAGGTGCTGGAAAAATCTTTACAATAGTGTGAATAGACAAAAGTACAATAGCCACGTTTAGCATGCCACTAGGTACACTGACTGTTTGCTAGTATAATGGCTTAGTTAAAAAGAGTTTGAATGTGCAATGCAGGCAGAGGTGCTGCAAATATCTTTACAATAGTGTGAATAGACAAAAGTACAATAGCCATGTTTAGGATGCCACTAGGTACACTGACTGTTTGCTAGTATAATGGCTTAGTTAAAAAAAGTTTGAGTGTGCAATGCAGGCAGAGGTGCTGCAAATATCTTTACAATAGTGTGAATAGACAAAAGTACAATAGCCATGTTTAGGATGCCACTAGGTACACTGACTGTTTGCTAGTATAATGGCTTAGTTAAAAAAAGTTTGAGTGTGCAATGCAGGCAGAGGTGCTGCAAATATCTTTACAATAGTGTGAATAGACAAAAGTACAATAGCCACGTTTAGGATGCCACTAGGTACACTGACTGTTTGCTAGTATAATGGCTTAGTTAAAAAAAGTTTGAGTGTGCAATGCAGGCAGAGGTGCTGCAAATATCTTTACAATAGTGTGAATAGACAAAAGTACAATAGCCACGTTTAGGATGCCACTAGGTACACTGACTGTTTGCTAGTATAATGGCTTAGTTAAAAAAAGTTTGAGTGTGCAATGCAGGCAGAGGTGCTGCAAATATCTTTACAATAGTGTGAATAGACAAAAGTACAATAGCCACGTTTAGGATGCCACTAGGTACACTGACTGTTTGCTAGTATAATGGCTTAGTTAAAAAAAGTTTGAGTGTGCAATGCAGGCAGAGGTGCTGCAAATATCTTTACAATAGTGTGAATAGACAAAAGTACAATAGCCACGTTTAGGATGCCACTAGGTACACTGACTGTTTGCTAGTATAATGGCTTAGTTAAAAAAAGTTTGAGTGTGCAATGCAGGCAGAGGTGCTGCAAATATCTTTACAATAGTGTGAATAGACAAAAGTACAATAGCCACGTTTAGGATGCCACTAGGTACACTGACTGTTTGCTAGTATAATGGCTTAGTTAAAAAGAGTTTGAGTGTGCAATGCAGGCAGAGGTGCTGGAAAAATCTTTACAATAGTGTGAATAGACAAAAGTACAATAGCCACGTTTAGCATGCCACTAGGTACACTGACTGTTTGCTAGTATAATGGCTTAGTTTAAAAGAGTTTGAGTGTGCAATGCAGGCAGAGGTGCTGCAAATATCTTTACAATAGTGTGAATAGACAAAAGTACAATAGCCATGTTTAGGATGCCACTAGGTACACTGACTGTTTGCTAGTATAATGGCTTAGTTAAAAAAAGTTTGAGTGTGCAATGCAGGCAGAGGTGCTGCAAATATCTTTACAATAGTGTGAATAGACAAAAGTACAATAGCCACGTTTAGGATGCCACTAGGTACACTGACTGTTTGCTAGTATAATGGCTTAGTTAAAAAAAGTTTGAGTGTGCAATGCAGGCAGAGGTGCTGCAAATATCTTTACAATAGTGTGAATAGACAAAAGTACAATAGCCACGTTTAGGATGCCACTAGGTACACTGACTGTTTGCTAGTATAATGGCTTAGTTAAAAAAGTTTGAGTGTGCAATGCAGGCAGAGGTGCTGCAAATATCTTTACAATAGTGTGAATAGACAAAAGTACAATAGCCACGTTTAGGATGCCACTAGGTACACTGACTGTTTGCTAGTATAATGGCTTAGTTAAAAAAAGTTTGAGTGTGCAATGCAGGCAGAGGTGCTGCAAATATCTTTACAATAGTGTGAATAGACAAAAGTACAATAGCCACGTTTAGGATGCCACTAGGTACACTGACTGTTTGCTAGTATAATGGCTTAGTTAAAAAGAGTTTGAGTGTGCAATGCAGGCAGATGTGCTGCAAATATCTTTACAATAGTGTGAATAGACAAAAGTACAATAGCCACGTTTAGGATGCCACTAGGTACACTGACTGTTTGCTAGTATAATGGCTTAGTTAAAAAAAGTTTGAGTGTGCAATGCAGGCAGAGGTGCTGCAAATATCTTTACAATAGTGTGAATAGACAAAAGTACAATAGCCACGTTTAGGATGCCACTAGGTACACTGACTGTTTGCTAGTATAATGGCTTAGTTAAAAAATGTTTGAGTGTGCAATGCAGGCAAAGGTGCTGCAAATATCTTTACAATAGTGTGAATAGACAAAAGTACAATAGCCACGTTTAGGATGCCACTAGGTACACTGACTGTTTGCTAGTATAATGGCTTAGTTAAAAAGAGTTTGAGTGTGCAATGCAGGCAGAGGTGCTGCAAATATCTTTACAATAGTGTGAATAGACAAAAGTACAATAGCCACGTTTAGGATGCCACTAGGTACACTGACTGTTTGCTAGTATAATGGCTTAGTTAAAAAAAGTTTGAGTGTGCAATGCAGGCAGAGGTGCTGCAAATATCTTTACAATAGTGTGAATAGACAAAAGTACAATAGCCACGTTTAGGATGCCACTAGGTACACTGACTGTTTGCTAGTATAATGGCTTAGTTAAAAAGAGTTTGAGTGTGCAATGCAGGCAGAGGTGCTGCAAATATCTTTACAATAGTGTGAACAGACAAAAGTATAATAGCCACGTTTAGGATGCCACTAGGTACACTGACTGTTTGCTAGTATAATGGCTTAGTTAAAAAGAGTTTGAGTGTGCAATGCAGGCAGAGGTGCTGCAAATATCTTTACAATAGTGTGAATAGACAAAAGTACAATAGCCACGTTTAGGATGCCACTAGGTACACTGACTGTTTGCTAGTATAATGGCTTAGTTAAAAAAAGTTTGAGTGTGCAATGCAGGCAGAGGTGCTGCAAATATCTTTACAATAGTGTGAATAGACAAAAGTACAATAGCCACGTTTAGGATGCCACTAGGTACACTGACTGTTTGCTAGTATAATGGCTTAGTTAAAAAAAGTTTGAGTGTGCAATGCAGGCAGAGGTGCTGCAAATATCTTTACAATAGTGTGAATAGACAAAAGTACAATAGCCACGTTTAGGATGCCACTAGGTACACTGACTGTTTGCTAGTATAATGGCTTAGTTAAAAAGAGTTTGAGTGTGCAATGCAGGCAGAGGTGCTGCAAATATCTTTACAATAGTGTGAATAGACAAAAGTACAATAGCCACGTTTAGGATGCCACTAGGTACACTGACTGTTTGCTAGTATAATGGCTTAGTTAAAAAGAGTTTGAGTGTGCAATGCAGGCAGAGGTGCTGCAAATATCTTTACAATAGTGTGAATAGACAAAAGTACAATAGCCACGTTTAGGATGCCACTAGGTACACTGACTGTTTGCTAGTATAATGGCTTAGTTAAAAAAAGTTTGAGTGTGCAATGCAGGCAGAGGTGCTGCAAATATCTTTACAATAGTGTGAATAGACAAAAGTACAATAGCCACGTTTAGGATGCCACTAGGTACACTGACTGTTTGCTAGTATAATGGCTTAGTTAAAAAAAGTTTGAGTGTGCAATGCAGGCAGAGGTGCTGCAAATATCTTTACAATAGTGTGAATAGACAAAAGTACAATAGCCACGTTTAGGATGCCACTAGGTACACTGACTGTTTGCTAGTATAATGGCTTAGTTAAAAAGAGTTTGAGTGTGCAATGCAGGCAGAGGTGCTGCAAATATCTTTACAATAGTGTGAATAGACAAAAGTACAATAGCCACATTTAGGATGCCACTAGGTACACTGACTGTTTGCTAGTATAATGGCTTAGTTAAAAAGAGTTTGAGTGTGCAATGCAGGCAGAGGTGCTGCAAATATCTTTACAATAGTGTGAATAGACAAAAGTACAATAGCCACGTTTAGGATGCCACTAGGTACACTGACTGTTTGCTAGTATAATGGCTTAGTTAAAAAGAGTTTGTGTGTGCAATGCAGGCAGAGGTGCTGCAAATATCTTTACAATAGTGTGAATAGACAAAAGTACAATAGCCACGTTTAGGATGCCACTAGGTACACTGACTGTTTGCTAGTATAATGGCTTAGTTAAAAAAAGTTTGAGTGTGCAATGCAGGCAGACGTGCTGCAAATATCTTTACAATAGTGTGAATAGACAAAAGTACAATAGCCACGTTTAGGATGCCACTAGGTACACTGACTGTTTGCTAGTATAATGGCTTAGTTAAAAAAAGTTTGAGTGTGCAATGCAGGCAGAGGTGCTGCAAATATCTTTACAATAGTGTGAATAGACAAAAGTACAATAGCCACGTTTAGGATGCCACTAGGTACACTGACTGTTTGCTAGTATAATGGCTTAGTTAAAAAGAGTTTGAGTGTGCAATGCAGGCAGAGGTGCTGCAAATATCTTTACAATAGTGTTAATAGACAAAAGTACAATAGCCACGTTTAGGATGCCACTAGGTACACTGACTGTTTGCTAGTATAATGGCTTAGTTAAAAAGAGTTTGAGTGTGCAATGCAGGCAGAGGTGCTGCAAATATCTTTACAATAGTGTTAATAGACAAAAGTACAATAGCCACGTTTAGGATGCCACTAGGTACACTGACTGTTTGCTAGTATAATGGCTTAGTTAAAAAGAGTTTGAGTGTGCAATGCAGGCAGAGGTGCTGCAAATATCTTTACAATAGTGTGAATAGACAAAAGTACAATAGCCACGTTTAGGATGCCACTAGGTACACTGACTGTTTGCTAGTATAATGGCTTAGTTAAAAAAAGTTTGAGTGTGCAATGCAGGCAGAGGTGCTGCAAATATCTTTACAATAGTGTGAATAGACAAAAGTACAATAGCCACGTTTAGGATGCCACTAGGTACACTGACTGTTTGCTAGTATAATGGCTTAGTTAAAAAGAGTTTGAGTGTGCAATGCAGGCAGAGGTGCTGCAAATATTTTTACAATAGTGTGAATAGACAAAAGTACAATAGCCACGTTTAGGATGCCACTAGGTACACTGACTGTTTGCTAGTATAATGGCTTAGTTAAAAAAAAGTTTGAGTGTGCAATGCAGGCAGAGGTGCTGCAAATATCTTTACAATAGTGTGAATAGACAAAAGTACAATAGCCACGTTTAGGATGCCACTAGGTACACTGACTGTTTGCTAGTATAATGGCTTAGTTAAAAAAAGTTTGAGTGTGCAATGCAGGCAGAGGTGCTGCAAATATCTTTACAATAGTGTGAATAGACAAAAGTACAATAGCCACGTTTAGGATGCCACTAGGTACACTGACTGTTTGCTAGTATAATGGCTTAGTTAAAAAAAGTTTGAGTGTGCAATGCAGGCAGAGGTGCTGCAAATATCTTTGCAAAACTGTGACTAGACAAAAGTACAATAGCCACGTTTAGGATGTCACTAGGTACACTGACTGTTTGCTAGCATAATGGCTTAGTTAAAAAAAGTTGGAGTGTGCAGAGGACAGGAGGGTACAGTGCCAGGATTGTGGGGCTCTGGGTAGAGGAATGGAAGCCTGCCTTTCTATTCCCTCCTAATGGTGAAATGCAGCGACGAAATCCCTGACCTTGGCTACACAGACGCTGTCTCTGTTTTCAGGACCTGTCACCTATGGCTCTGACCCTACCGGTTTGAGCCCTTAAAAGGACTGATAGAAAGTGCTCTCCCTAAGCTGTCTAACGCTGTGTATGGAGCGCATACAGCTGTATCGGCGATAGGACTCAGGAGGACGGAGCTGCGACAGTGATGTCTGACACCAAAGACGCAGAAGAGATAATGGCGTCCTGGAGGAAAATGTCCGGTTTTATAATGCAGGGACATGTGACATGGACATCCTATCACACATGCCGTTGCTTCTCTGGCTAAAAGTCCACTTAGCTGTGTGTGTGTCTGGGATTGGCTGACTTGCTGGCCCACCCCACAAGACGCGCGCGCTTAGGGAAGGAAGACAAAGAAAAAAAAAAAAAAATGGCGATCGCCATTATAGAAACAGCAGTGATCTGAAGGCGCTGTTCACGCACACTATACACTGAAATGTCATAATAGTGTGATTCACAGAGTGACTTACACTATTACAGCGGAAACCAAGCTAGGAATTAGCTGTTTTTTTGCTGCTAGAACCGTTCTCGAACGTTTCTAGAACTATCGAGCTTTTGCAAAAAGCTCGAGTTCTAGTTCGATCTAGAACAGGCCCCAAAATCACTCGAGCCTAGAACTGGAGAACCTCGAACCGCGAACCGCGCTCAACTCTAGTCCTCACGGCCTGAATCAGAGTCACAAAGGTTCTGGGCATCACTGCAGACCATTTCCTGGTCTGTACTCACTGTAGCTTGGGAGCAGACCTCTGATTCCCAGGCTATAGTGTGACTGAACAGCTCTGCAGACTCAGCCATCTCAGTTCCACCATACTGTGCAGGGCTGATGGAGACTTCAGAGCTGGGAGAAAGCAAGTTTGATTGGGATGACAACTTAGAGGACTGGTGTTTTTTGGATGCGGTACTTGAAGTGGCTGAGAGGGCACTTGTTGGACCACTTGAGATCCATTCAAGCATTTTCCTTTTTTGGCCATCATTTACCTTTGTTCCTGTTGTTCGTGTCCGTAAAAAAGGGAGCACATCGGATTGTCCACGGTAAGTAGTAGACATCTTACTTTTGCTGGTAGATGGTTTATCTTCAGCAGATGATAATGGAGCTTTGCCACCTTTCCCACGGACAAACCCTTTTTTTCCTTTTCCAGCACGCCTCTTCCCCTTTCCACCAGCATCTGTCATTTTGCCACTCATGCTGATTGCAACAAGATTGTGCACTGAAAATGTGGTAGTAAAAATTGAGAGGTGGTGTAGATTGCAGCGGTGGTCTAGCTTTATTAACAGCAGAATAATAAAGAATAAATATCCCTGACAATGCAACTACGGCCCTTAAACTGGCAGCATAAATTGCTAGTATAATGGCTTAGTAACTATCAGTTTGAGTGTGCAATGCAGGCAGATGTGCTGCAAATATCTGTGCACTACTGGGACTATACAGAAGTCCAATAGCCACGTTTAGGATGCCACTAGGTACACTCAGTGTTTGTTAGTATAATGGCTTAGTAACTATCAGTTTGAGTGTGCAATGCAGGCAGACGTGCTGCAAATATCTGTGCACTACTGGGACTATACAGAAGTCCAATAGTCACGTTTAGGATGCCACTAGGTACACTCAGTGTTTGCTAGTATAATGGCTTAGTAACTATCAGTTTGAGTGTGCAATGCAGGCAGACGTGCTGCAAATATCTGTGCACTACTGGGACTATACAGAAGTCCAACAGCCTCGTTTAGGATGCCACTAGGTACACTCAGTGTTTGCTAGTATAATGCTTAGTTATAATGAGTTTGAGTGTGCAATGCAGGCAGACGTGCTGCAAATATCTGTGCGCTACTGGGACTATACAGAAGTCCAATAGCCACGTTTAGGATGCCACTAGGTACACTCAGTGTTTGCTAGTACAATGGCTTAGTTATAATGAGTTTGAGTGTGCAATTTAGGCAGACGTGCTGCAAATATCTGTGCACTACTGGGACTATACAGAAGTCCAATAGCTACGTTTAGGATGCCACTAGGTACACTTAGTGTTTGCTAGTATAATGGCTTAGCAACTATCAGTTTGAGTGTGCAATGCAGGCAGACGTGCTGCAAATATCTGTGCACTACTGGGACTATACAGAATTCCAACAGCCACGTTTAGGATGACACTAGGTACACTCAGTGTTTGCTAGTATAATGGCTTAGTTATAATGAGTTTGAGTGTGCAATGCAGGCAGACGTGCTGCAAATATCTGTGCACTAATGGGACTATACAGAAGTCCAATAGCCACGTTTAGGATTCCACTAGGTACACTCAGTGTTTGCTAGTATAATGGCTTAGTAACTATCAGTTTGAGTGTGCAATGCAGGCAGACGTGCTGCAAATATCTGTGCACTACTGGGACTATACAGAAGTCCAATAGTCACGTTTAGGATGCCACTAGGTACACTCAGTGTTTGCTAGTATAATGGCTTAGTAACTATCAGTTTGAGTGTGCAATGCAGGCAGACGTGCTGCAAATATCTGTGCACTACTGGGACTATACAGAAGTCCAACAACCACGTTTAGGATGCCACTATATACACTCAGTGTTTGCTACTATAATGGCTTAGTTATAATGAGTTTGAGTGTGCAATGCAGGCAGACGTGCTGCAAATATCTGTGCACTACTGGGACTATACAGAAGTCCAATAGCCACGTTTAGGATGCCACTAGGTACACTCAGTGTTTGCTAGTATAATGGCTTAGTTATAATGAGTTTGAGTGTGCAATTTAGGCAGACATGCTGCAAATATCTGTGCACTACTGGGACTATACAGAAGTCCAATAGCCACGTTTAGGATGCCACTAGGTACACTCAGTGTTTGCTAGTATAATGGCTTAGTTATAATGAGTTTGAGTGTGCAATGCAGGCAGACGTGCTGCAAATATCTGTGCACTAATGGGACTATACAGACGTCCAATAGCCACGTTTAGGATGCCACTAGGTACACTCAGTGATTGCTAGTATAATGGCTTAGTAACTATCAGTTTGAGTGTGCAATGCAGGCAGACGTGCTGCAAATATCTGTGCACTACTGGGACTATACAGAAGTCCAACAGCCACGTTTAGGATGCCACTAGGTACACTCAGTGTTTGCTAGTATAATGGCTTAGTTATAATGAGTTTGAGTGTGCAATGCAGGCAGACGTGCTGCAAATATCTGTGCGCTACTGGGACTATACAGAAGTCCAATAGCCACGTTTAGGATGCCACTAGGTAGACTCAGTGTTTGCTAGTATAATGGCTTAGTTATAATGAGTTTGAGTGTGCAATGCAGGCAGAGGTGCTGCAAATATCTGTGCACTACTGGGACTAAACAGAAGTCCAATAGCCACGTTTAGGATGCCACTAGGTACACTCAGTGTTTGCTAGTATAATGGCTTAGTAACTATCAGTTTGAGTGTGCAATGCAGGCAGACGTGCTGCAAATATCTGTGCACTACTGGGACTAAACAGAAGTCCAATAGCCACGTTTAGGATGCCACTAGGTACACTCAGTGTTTGCTAGTATAATGGCTTAGTAACTATCAGTTTGAGTGTGCAATGCAGGCAGACGTGCTGCAAATATCTGTGCACTACTAGGACTATACAGAAGTCCAATAGTCACGTTTAGGATGCCACTAGGTACACTCAGTGTTTGCTAGTATAATGGCTTAGTAACAATGAGTTTGAGTGTGCAATGCAGGCAGACGTGCTGCAAATATCTGTGCGCTACTGGGACTATACAGAAGTCCAATAGCCACGTTTAGGATGCCACTAGGTAGACTCAGTGTTTGCTAGTATAATGGCTTAGTTATAATGAGTTTGAGTGTGCAATGCAGGCAGAGGTGCTGCAAATATCTGTGCACTACTGGGACTAAACAGAAGTCCAATAGCCACGTTTAGGATGCCACTAGGTACACTCAGTGTTTGCTAGTATAATGGCTTAGTAACTATCAGTTTGAGTGTGCAATGCAGGCAGACGTGCTGCAAATATCTGTGCACTACTGGGACTAAACAGAAGTCCAATAGCCACGTTTAGGATGCCACTAGGTACACTCAGTGTTTGCTAGTATAATGGCTTAGTAACTATCAGTTTGAGTGTGCAATGCAGGCAGACGTGCTGCAAATATCTGTGCACTACTAGGACTATACAGAAGTCCAATAGTCACGTTTAGGATGCCACTAGGTACACTCAGTGTTTGCTAGTATAATGGCTTAGTAACAATGAGTTTGAGTGTGCAATGCAGGCAGAGGTGCTGCAAATATCTGTGCACTACTGGGACTATACAGAAGTCCAATAGCCACGTTTAGGATGCCACTAGGTACACTGAGTGTTTGCTAGTATAATGGCTTAGTTATAATGAGTTGGAGTGTGCAGAGGACAGGAGGGTACAGTGACAGGGTTGTGGGTCTCTGGGTAGAGGAAAGGAAGCCTGCTTTTCTATCCCTCCTAATGGGGAAATGCAGCGAGGAAATCCCTGACCTTAGCTACACAGACGCTTGCATCTTGTGTAGCTGTTAAACTCTGTTTTCAGGACCTGTCACCTATGGCTCTGACCCTGCCGGTACAAGCCCTTAAAAGGACTGATAGAAAGTGCTCTCCCTAAGCTGTCCAGCGCTGTGTATGGAGCGCATACAGCAGTATCGGCGATAGGACTCAGGACGGAGCTGCGCCAGTGATGTCTGACACCAAGGACGCAGAAGGCAGATAATGGCGTGCTGGAGGAAAATGTCCGGTTTTATAATGCAGGGACATGTGACATGGACATCCTATCACACATGCCGTTGCTTCTCTGGCTAAAAGTCCACTTAGCTGTGTGTGTCTCTGGGATTGGCTGACATGCTGGCCCTCCCCACTACACGCGCGCGCTTAGGGAAGGAAGACAAGGAAAAAAAAAAAAATGGCCATTATCCATACAGCAGTGATCTGAAGGCACTGTTCCCGCACACTATACACTGAAATTTCACAATAGTGTGAGTCACAGAGTGACTTACACTATTACAGCGGAAAGCCAGCTAGGAATTAACTGTTTTTTTTGCTGCTAGATCCGTTCTCGAACGTATCTAGAACTATCGAGCTTTTGCAAAAAAGCTCGAGTTCTAGTTCGATCTAGAACAGCCCCCAAAATCACTCGAGCCGCGAACTGGAGAACCACGAACCTAGAACCGCGCTCAACTCTAATGTTAATGCACACCTAATAAAGTAAAATATAGGGATTTCTCTCAAGTGTTAATTCTGTTCTGAATCTTTATGGATATTGCAATAACTGAACTCCTTGTGTAAAATATAGGTAAAATAGGTATCTGTAAAATGTTTAAAAAATTTCTTAATATGTGTTTATAGTGTTTTGATACAGAAGTGCATCTACTTAGTTTGGTGGAGGCACCAATCAATTGCTGTTGGTGAGTAGTTTTGAGCCACCCCCCTAGTGTTCGAGTTCGGTTTGGTTCGTTGAACGGTGGGTTAGTTCGGCAAATGTTCGACCAACGTTTGACGAACACCTTCGAACCCCATTGAAAACAATGGCAGGCAAACACAAATACATACAAACACATTATACATATACACATACAGTTAATAAACATTGCCATTATACTTACAGGTCCCCGCGATGCGTCCTGCACTCTGTCTCCCGCTGCTTTTCCTTCCGATCATCGCTGCTCCCTCGTGGTAACCAGCACTGATGATAGGAACGTTCGTGACGTCGTCATAGCATGTGACCAGTCACATGTCTATTATCTCATTGGCTACAGACTGGTCACATGGCTAGATGTCATGCTAGGTCCTGTTAGTGCATCTCTCAGGTACGCGGTGCTTGTTTGAGCATCTCCATGTACCGGTGAGATGTTTGGGCACGTGCTTGGCTCCCTGTTCGTGCATGTCGGCGCTCTTTACAGAGTCTGCCCACATGCAAGGACTGGATGCCACAGCCGGTGAATAGCGGCACCGGGAATCAAGTGATCGGATATCACCATTGCTAAAGTAACCCGCCTGTCAGACTACTATAGCAACGGTGGCAGCGGTGATGTCTGCGCTTATAATCCGCAGCATCTGCTCACTCACTGAGTGATTAGACTGCACGGGAGCAGCAGCATCTTCCTCCCATGCAGTGCTGTCTGATGTAGCAGAGCTGCATGAGTTGAAAGAGAAGGAAGACAGAAGACCAGGATCGTGGAGGGGTGAGAGGGAGTAATAAACATAGAGTCTCTAAGTGTGTCTGGTCATTTATTTCTATTAAAGTATTTTTTCTCTGTGTGGTGTCTTTTTTTACCCTTTATTGGAGATTCTTAATGGCCAGGTCAAACTTGCCTGACATTAAGAATCTCTGTCTTAATACTAGCTAGTGAAAAAAAAAGCTAGTATTAACCCCTTATTACCCATCGAGCCACCCGTCACCAGGGCAGCTGTAAGAGTTGGATACAGCGCCAGATGAAGGCGCTTCTATGAAAGTGCTATTTTCTGGGGCGGCTGCAGACTGCAATTCACAGCAGAGGGGCCCAGAAAGGTCAGGCCAATCTGTGCTGCGGATTCCAATCCCCAGCTGCCTAGTTGGACCTGGCTGGACACAAAAATGGGGCGAAGCCCATGTCATTTTTTTTTAATTATTTCATGAAATTCATGAAATAATTAAAAAAAGGGCTTCCCTATATTTTTAGTTCCCAGCCGGGTACAAATAGGCAGCTGGGGGTTGGGGCAGCCGTACCTGCCTGCTGTACCTGGCTAGCATACAAAAATATGGCGAAGCCCACGTCATTTTTTTGGTGAGCAAAAAACTCCTGCATACAGTCCTGGATGGAATATGCTGAGCCTTGTAGTTCTGCAGCTGCTGTTTGCTCTCCTGCATACACTAGTGAATGGAGCATGCTGAGCCTTGTAATTCTTTTTTTTTTAAATTCTTTTATTTATAAATGTAATCCTTTAACAGTACACGTAACAGTTCTTAAGATCAAATGGACCTTTGTAAGATACATTCAACACACCAAAAAATAGGACATAAGGCACACTTTACATTTTTACATTGTGACAGAAAATGTTCCCGCAAATGCCCCCTTTCAGGTGTATAGACATTCAAGGTTCCATCTAGCTTTTTCAAAGAATAAATTCACATTTAACAGGTAACATACGTAACTCACCAAGAATAGTAAGAAGCGAAAGAGGAAAAGACCAGAAAGAAAGCAAGAGAAATAAAACAAAGAATAGAAAAGAGTGAGAAACTGGGGAAGAGGAGGAGGGTGGTGGGGGGGAGGGCTGGGATGTGGAGGGGCCAGGTGAGGGTAACAAGGGGTGGGGGGGCTGGGAGGTGAAGGGGCCAGGTGAGGGTAAGAAGGGGTGGTGGGGGGGCTTGGAGGTGGAGGGGCCAGGTGAGGGTAACAAGGGGTGGGGGGGGGGTCTGGGGATCCGCTTATGTACTACCTTCTGTGGTTCCCTCAGCCGCCTCAACACTGCCCACCAGAGCACCATAGTCCTCCGAGTGCTGGAAGTCCATCCACTCCCTCCACGTGGCCCAAAATTTCTCATATGAGTTGTGTAATGATGAAGTTAGATCCTCCATATACATGAGGTCATTGACCTTATTGATCCATTGAACCAGCGAGGGGGGTGCCGTGCTCCTCCATCTCTCTGG
This sequence comes from Anomaloglossus baeobatrachus, assembly GCF_048569485.1. Taxonomy (NCBI): domain Eukaryota; kingdom Metazoa; phylum Chordata; class Amphibia; order Anura; family Aromobatidae; genus Anomaloglossus; species Anomaloglossus baeobatrachus. Next base: position 205,974,586 of record NC_134353.1, on the reverse strand, counting down.
GATGCACACTCTCGCCGCCATGATGAGGAATTTCCTCAGAGATTTTTTGTATATTTTTTCAGAAGTCCCGCAGTGATGTAACAGGGCGGCAGCAGGTCCCAATTCCTCCTCTCCACCCGTCACCCGTGAAATGATATCAGACACTCCCCTCCAGAAGGGCCGGATCGCCTCACATTCCCAGAACACGTGTAGAATGTTGCCCTCTGCTGTGCCACACCGCCAGCACATGGGATCAACCGTTGGGAACATCGCATGTAACCTCGAAGGTACTCTGTACCATCTGGTTAGCAGCTTGTAGCTAGCCTCTTGAAACCTGGAGCTGATGGAGGATGTGTGCGCCAATCTGAAGACCCTTTCCCACTGTGTTGGTGTCAACTGGATTCCCAGATCCCATTCCCACTGTGAAGCAAAAGGGGGGATTTGTTGGTCCGGGGGCGAAGATAAGAGCGAATATACTGCCGAAAGAGAATGCCGTATCGTGCCTGGTCCCATACATATTTGTTCAAACTGTGTCTTGGGTCGCTGAAAGAGGGATCTGGCTGGAAGGCTACTGAAAAAGTGTGCCAGTTGCAAGCATCTCCAATGACCAAGTGAGCTGGGATCCTGTTTAGCTGCCAATCCCTCTACCGACGGCCAGGTGTCCCGGTTTCCAAAGTCCTCTACCCGATCCACCCCGCTCCGAACCCAAGACTGAAAAACTGGATCCGCTCTGCCTGGCTCAAAGGCAGGATGGCTCAGGATTGGCGTCAAGCTCGATTGCCTGGGTAACATTTCTGATTGCACCTTCCCCGTATTACAGTATTTCACAGTTGACCCGATAGTTGGATGTGTTTTCAAGCTTGCAGGGACCTCCGAGAGCACCCATGGCAATTTGTTGAGGGGAATTGGGGAAAAGGACTGTTCAATTTGTATCCAAGCCTTTTGAGACCCGTTCCTGCACCAATCAATCATTCTAGTTAGATGACCTGCTAAATGATACCTTCTCATGTCTGGCAGCCCAATCCCCCCGCTACACTTGGTCCTGTGCAAAATAGCTCTTTTTATTCGTACCGATTTACCTGCCCAAATGAAGGAGGACTGAATGGACTACAGAGATTTGAAAAATCCTGAGGGTATTTTGATTGGGAGCGCCTGCAGTAGATATAGAATTCTAGGTAAGATATTCATTTTGTAAATCTGGCTTCTGCCAAAACAAGAGAATAATGATTTCCCCCATCTGTCACAGTCTCGCCTAATGGAAGACAGCAGAGACGGGAAATTCTGAGAGTAGAGCAGACCGAGATCCCCAGTCAGCCGTATCCCCAGGTAATTTAGAGATTGGGATGCCCATCGGAACTTAAACGATCCCTTCAACTCTTCCACCTCTTTGGATGAGAGACTTATGTTAAGGGCCTCAGATTTCGTGAAATTTATCTTGAAATTTGATAAACTGGAGTAGCTCCGGAATTCCCTCATTAAGTTGGGCAGGGAGATCTTGGGGGCTGAAACGAAAAACAGGAGATCGTCCGCATATGCAGCTACTTTGTGCGTAACATGGCCCACCCCAATACCCGCAATATCTGAGTTGGCTCGTACGTGTCTGAGGAAGGGTTCTAGCGTCAAGATGAAGATTAAGGGAGACAGCGGACATCCCTGACGGGTGCCATTAGATATTTTAAATGGGTCCGACAGAATCCCATTCACTCGGACTCTCGCCGAGGGTACCGAGTATAAAGACATGATCCAACCCATCATTCCACTTCCCAACCCCAGACACCCGAGCGTGGCTTCCATAAAGGTCCAATCCACTCTATCAAAAGCCTTTTCGGCATCAGTTGATAGCAGGATAGAGGGTAGACCCCCACTTTTAGCTTTATATATCAAATTAATGGCCTTAACTGTGTTATCACGTGCCTCACGACCCGCCATAAACCCTGCCTGATCTGGGTGGATTATTTGAGAGATCAGAGGTGCCAGCCAGCTTGCAAGGATTTTAGCAAATAATTTTGTATCCACATTCAACATGGATATCGGGCGATAGCTAGCACATTGTGTTGGGTCTTTCCCCATCTTAGGTATTACCGTGATGTGTGCTCTCAATGAATCTGCATTGGGAGTTGAGCCCTCTGAAGCCCTAGAATTAAAGGCTGACAGGAGGTGTGGGGATATAATCTCCTTAAGTTTTTTGTAGTATACGAGGGGGAGTCCATCAGGCCCAGGTGCCTTTCCCGATTTGGATGACCCTATTGCGTCCACCAGCTCTTGATTTGAAATTGGAGTTTCCAATGCGGCTATCTCGGAGTCTGTCAACCGCGGCATTTTTGCTTCTTGATGTACTCTGAAATTTTACTTTTAATAGATGATTTTGACAAAGTGGGGTCATGTGTCTCTAAATTATATAAGGATGCATAGAATTTTTGGAACGTCTCCGCAATTTCTGCCGAAGAATGTAATATTGATCCCTGAGGGTGTGTAGGGGAAATTTTTGATATAAAGGTTGTCGCCTGTTGTTGTCTGAGTGCTCTCGCTAATGTCTTGCTACACTTGTTCCCGTATTCATAAAAATGTCTACGGCATCTATTGAGGACCCCTTTTGCCTTGCTGTTGAGTAGTTTCCGTAGCTCGTCCCGGACTTTGAATAAGGCTCCTCCCACCTCCGCCGAGGGCATCTGCTTATGTTGTGTCTCCAGATCTCTCAGCTGTGTTAGCAGTCTGTTGACCTCTAGTTCCCTTTCCCTCTTTCTTCTTGCCCCTTGCTGTATGAGAACCCCTCGAATAACACATTTGTGGGCCTCCCAGACCGTCGTTGGTGATGTATCCCCACCCGCGTTCAACGTAAAGTATTCAGTCAGGGAGTTCTGTACTGACTGAAGGCTTTCAGGGTCCTCCAGTAGGGAAGTGTTCAGTCTCCATTGCCACTGCTGTGGAAACGGAGACTGTAGCACCATAGACACAGTGCAAAGTGCATGATCAGAGAATGTTATGCTATCTATCTGGGCTTTGGAGATCCTTTCGAGGTCTTTATGTTTTACAAAAAAGTAGTCCAATCTGGAGTATACCCCATGTGCATTTGAATAGAAAGAGTAGTCCCTGTCAGACGGGTGTAACAATCTCCATGTGTCCACGAGCTGCTGCTCATGTAATAAGTACCGCAGCCTGCGGAGGGCTGATGTAGGATGTGCAGAGGCCCCCGAGGAGGTGTCCTGAGCTGGGTTTAGAGCGATATTGAAATCCCCCCCCATAATGAGTGTCCCCTCCACGAAATCCTCCATAGTTTCAACAAATCCGGCCAGGGTATCTATTTGCCCCACATTGGGGAGATATATAGAAGCTAATGTGTAGATATGCGTAGCGATCCTGCCCTTCACCAACAATAGCCATCCCCTGTCATCACTGCGAGAGTCCATGAACTCCCAAGGGATGGAGCGCGAGACAAGAATACTAGTACCTCGGGACTTCGGGTCCGGCGAGAAGCTATGATACGCCTCAGGGAACCAGCGTGATGTCAATTTAAACGGTTTATGTTTGCACAGATGCGTTTCTTGCAAGAAAGCAATTTGGACCCCCATTTTTTTTAACATATTTGCCAGGATAGACCTCTTACCCGGGCTATGTAAACCTTTCACATTCAATGTCCCACATTTCACCTCAGAGTTCCCTGGTTTATGCATGTTGGGTCAGGAACAGTGTTGAACCCCCTACAAAACACTGACCGGATACGGGAAAGTGGGGTAAGAATCAGGTAGAAAAAAGAACTAGCAGAAAAAAGAAAAAAAATAAATAAAAGCGATAAGTATTAGCAGACAGAAAATATGAACAGTAACAGCTGGCCTAAAGGAATGGCCAGTAAGTTTCACACAATAAAACTATGCAGTCTCTGAAGAACTTAGAGACCTGGTGCTCTCCAGATGGGAGAACCACCCTTGGGGTGCGTGGAAGACCAAGGGCAAAAGCTAAACAAGCTCGAGGCAGAAATGACAATATTATAGTGAACTGAAAACCCACGTCTCACCCCCCCCCCGTTACACGACAGGGCAGTGAGAGGCACATTTCTTAGAAGAACAACACATTTATCAGACTATCCATCAACATTATTAATTGAAGGGTCCATGTGAGACCCCCTTAGGGGGAGAGAGAGACAAAGAGAGGGGGTGTGAAAGGGAGAGCGAAAGAGATAGAAAAGGGGAAGAAAGGGGAGAAAAAGATAAAGAAGAGAGAGAGTGGAGGAAGAGAGAAAAAGGGGCGAAAGAGAAACGACGGAGCAGAGAGAGAGAGATGAAAGAGAGAAAGGGACGAGAGAAAAAAGGAGGAGCAAGAAGAGAGAGGAGAAAGAGATGGAAGAGAGAGAGAGAAGAGGGAGAGAAAGAGAGAAAAGGGAGGAACACAAACTGATAAAAGAGAGCATAGAGGGGGAATAATAATCTCTCCACCTCTCTCCCTGCCACCCAAGAAAAGAGAGACAAATACATTTCAAGTAGCAATTAACCCAATATTTAAGTTCGCGTCCGGCCTATAAGGGGCCATCCTCCCACATCTCCCGCTCCCCCCACCACAAGATAGAAAACCGCAATCAGACCCAAGTCTTCAATCTGGCTCCTCCTGGGAAGATTCTCCGGCCGGCTTGGGATCCCTGGAACTCTTCTGAGGTCTTGCACGGCGGCGTCCACCTTCTCTTCTTCTTTGGGGTAACCCGGCGGGTCTGTCCATATGTAGCCAGTTAGGGATCTCTACTGCCGGTGTATCAAGAAATTGGAAGAGACCCTCCACCTCCTCCGGCCGCTTCAGCAGATATTGGTCTCCATTGCGGCGTACTATTAGGTGAAATGGATGTCCCCATCTGTAAGATGCTCCTTTCTCTTTAATTTTTTGTAGAATAGGGAGGAGCTGACGCCTCATATACAGGGTTCTGGCTGATATGTCAGGAAAAAGCTTGATTTCAGACCCTTTGTAAGAGACGGTTCCATGGACCCATGCCTTCCTCAGTATGGCTTCTTTATCCGTGTAGTAATGCAGTCTGCACAGAACATCTCTCGGCTGTGCTGTGTCACTCGGCCCCTGGCGGAACACTCTGTGGACTCTGTCGATCACATAAGTGGAGTTCTCTGCAGCTCCCATCACTTTGTTGAAAATTAAAGCTACAGACTTAGGGAGGGCAGCTGCTGCTATCTCTTCTGGGATGCCTTTTAAACGAATATTATTTCGCCTCCCCCTGTTTTCTTGGTCATCTAACAAGATGGCGACATTTTGCAGGTGTGTACTGGCTTTGGATAGAGTTTGCTCCAGTGTGTTAACTCTTTCAAATAGTGTAAACACATCATTCTCCAGTGCAGTGGTGCGTGTATCTAGAGCATCAATGTCCCCTTTCACAATGGACAGAGCCCTCTCATGTGCCGCCTCCATTTTAGTAACTAGATTGTCCAGGTCATGTTTGGTGGGGAGAGCAGCCAGCAGCTGCAGGATGCGCTCTGTATCCACAGTGGAGCTTCCTGGGTTAACTCCTTGTGTGAGCTGACCTCCATTTTGGTTCCCCTGACTGTGTGGGGATTGACTGCTTTGGGAGCCTGACAACTCCTGACATGCCTGGGAGGCCCTGCATTCATTACCCCCATGCATATCTCCATCAGTGCCCAGACTCCTGCTCTCTTCACCAGCCTGGCTCATCAAGCTCTGCTGTGGGGCCTGAACTCCACCGCCCCCCTCCTTCTGAGTATTCTGTGCAGCAGCCTCACCTCCTGTACCTGCACGCTGTGCATCGCCACCGCCACTTCTGTCCCGCTGCCACCACTGACGGCTGCTGTTGCTGCAGGCCCCTGCCTCATGGATGCAGGTGCCATTACTGGAGCAGGCCTGGAGACCGGAGAGAGCTTCCCCCCTTTGAACAGACGATCCACTGCTGCGCTGCTGCTTCTCAGGGCTGGTGGTCCGGTCTGTGGTGCTGTGCCTCTCTTCCCCGGCATGTTAGAGAGTGCCAGGTGGGTTTTGCTATGTTATTTGCCACCTCAGCTTGCAAGAGCTCCTACAGAGCACGTCTGCCTGCCATCAAGCTCAAGCCACGCCCCCAGCCTTGTAATTCTGCTCCCTCTGTCTCTCCCTCCAGCATACTGTCACACTCCCGGTGTCCGAGCAGCGCTCCTTACCACTGAGCCAGTCACACCTGCGTCACACCACCGCTCTGTACCCACTGATCCAGCCTCGCCAGCGTACCACCGCTCCTTCCTCACTGGTCCAGTCCATGCATCCACCGGTCACGCCTGCCATTCCTGCTCATGCTCCCCAGAGTCCTGTTCCTGTCTCAGGAGTCTGATTCTGAATAATGTTCTGTATAGGACCGGGCCGCGCCCACTCACCTGGTCTTATAGCCCCAGCACTGCTGCAACAGGAAATGACCTGAGGCTGTGCTGAGTATATAAGACTGGCCTCTCCATGTGGGCGGGGCCTGATCATCGCTTGTGTTTCTATGCCTTGTCTTGTGAGCTAGGTGCTCAGGTCTTTGTTCATGTTTCCTATTACTGCCTTAAAGTACGCTGTGACCTTAGTGACCTGGTCATGTCTTTGCTTCCTGATACCTGCACCCGTTCCTGCCACGTTAGTGCTCCAGCTACCATGTACCTTGCCCTCCAGGTGGGGTGCTCGGTCCAGTGGATCCACCTCCTGGGCCTACCAGTCCTCCCTGGCCCTCACAGTATGATCAGGCCATGGATCCCGCTGGAGCGCAGAAATCAGAGCTAGCTGAGCTGCGCCAGGAGCTGGCACAACAGCGTGAAACCCTGAACCGGATGCTGAAATTCTTGGCGTCCGTGGACCACCGGTTGTATACGCTGCAGACCGCCGCCTCGTCCACGCAGCAACCAGTCTCCAGATCTGAACCAGGTTCCTCCACAGCCTCGCAACTTCGCCTTGCTGCTCCGCCTCTCTACGCAGGGGATCCCAAGTCCTGCCGTGGTTTCCTGAACCAGTGCTCCCTGCACTACCAGTTGCTCCCGCACTTGTTTGCCTCAGACCAGGCCAAGGTGGCGTTCCTGATGTCACACCTGGAAGGCGAAGCCCTGGCCTGGATTAACCCCCTGTGGGAGAACGAGGACCCGATGATCACTGACATCCAGGAGTTCCTGCAAGCTTTCCGAAGTACCTTTTATGAGCCCGGACGAACTACCGCAGTGATCTCTTCGCTTCTCCGGCTACGCCAAGGGACCCTGACCGTCGGCCAATACGCCATCCAGTTCCGCACGCTCGCCTCTGAGCTGGGCTGGAACAATGTGGCCTTGACGGCGGCCTTTTGGGAAGGTCTCTCTGGCCGCATCAAAGACGAACTAGCCGGCCATGACGTTCCCCGCACCTTGGACGCTTTGATTTCCCTGGCCACCCGGATTGACCTCAGTTTTCAGGAGCGTACCAAAGAGATAGTCCGGGAGAAGCGACCACCTTGCCACGTCTTGCCCCCGCAGAGACCTACCGCACCCTCGTCCCTGCCTTTCCGCCAATCGTCACCAGAACCCATGCAAGTGGACCGTCTGACCAAAGCCAAGCAACGCCGTGCAGAACGGCTCGCCCGGGGCCTGTGCTTCTATTGCGGAGACGGTTCCCATATGCTCCGTTCTTGCCCGGAGAAACCAGGTAGACCCCAGGTCCAAGGGATGGTGGGAACCGCCACCCTTGCCACCGAAATCCCTTTGGTTCCAGTTAAACAGACTGTCCGGGTGACGACAGAGGGGACCCGGTTTTCAGCTGAGGCTCACATCGATTCTGGGGTGGCAGGCAACTTTATCCATCAGGCCACGGTAGACAAATACCAGGTCTCTGTCACCCCGCTGAAGAAGCCTCTCTGGTTCGCCTCAGTGGACGGCATACTGCTCTACGAACCTGTCCGGTTTACCACCGAGCCCGCGAACCTCCAGGTTGGCACTTCGCATACGGAGACCATCGCCTTCTATGTCATCCCGAGGATGGCTCCTGAGCTCCTGCTGGGTCTGCCCTTGCTGAAACTCCATGACCCTGTTATTAGTTGGCGCTCTGGCGCGATTACCCGCTGGAGTCCCTTGTGCCACGAAACCTGCTTGCAGCCTGTTCCTCAGCCCCTGGCACTTGACTCAGTCAAGCTGCAGGATCCTGAAGAAGAGACTACGCTATCTAGTGACGTTCCACTGCCCCAGGCATCCGAGACCTTGATTCTACCATCTTCTGGAGATGAGACTTTGATTTCACCGCCTTCTAGAGTTGAGACTTTGAGTCCAGTGGCTGAGAATGAGACTATGACCGATACCCGGTCCGAGACGCCCGATCCGGTCGTCCAAGATTCCAGTCCTGCTTCTAACTGTCCTTCCCTTTCCGTTGCTTCCATTGCCACTGCTCGAAAATCTTCGGTTAAGCGTGTTGCGGTCCGCTCCTTCCTCACTGGTCCAGTCCATGCGTCCACCGGTCACGCCTGCCATTCCTGCTCATGCTACCCAGAGTCCTGTTCCTGGTCTCAGGAGTCTGATTCTGACTAATGTTCTGTATAGGACCGGGCCGCGCCCACTCACCTGGTCTTATAGCCCCAGCACTGCTGCAACAGGAAATGACCTGAGGCTGTGCTGAGTATATAAGACTGGCCTCTCCATGTGGGCGGGGCCTGATCATCGCTTGTGTTTCTATGCCTTGTCTTGTGAGCTAGGTGCTCAGGTCTTTGTTCCTGTTTCCTGTATTACTGCCTTAAAGTACGCTGTGACCTTAGTGACCTGGTCCTGTCTTTGCTTCCTGATACCTACACCCATTCCTGCCACGTTAGTGCTCCAGCTACCGTGTACCCTGCCCTCCAGGTGGGGTGCTTGGTCCAGTGGATCCACCTCCTGGGCCTACCAGTCCTCCCTGGCCCTCACACATACAGTCCTGGATGCAGCATGCTGAGCCTTGTAGTTCTGCAGCTGCTGTCTTCTCTCCTGCATACACTAGTGGATGAAGTATGCTGAGCCTTGCAGTTCTGCTCCGACTACCTCTCCCTCCAGCATACAGTCCTGGATGGAGGATGCTGAGCCTTGTAGTTCTGCAGCTGCTGTCTGCTCTCCTCCAGACAGACAGACAGCAGACAGCAGCTGCAGAACTACAAGGCTCAGCATACTCCATCCAGGACTGTATGCAGAAGTTGTTTGCCCCCCAAAAGAATTACGTGGGCTTCGCCATGTTTTTGTATGCTAGCCAGGTATAGCAGGCAGCTATGGGCTGCCCCCAACCTCCAGCTGCCTATTTGTACCCGGCTGGGAACCAAAAATATAGGGAAGCCCTATTTTTTTTAATTATTTCATGAATTTCATGAAATAATTAAAAAAAAATGAAGTGTCCAGCCAGGTACAACTAGGCAGCTGGGGATTGGAATCCACAGCGCAGGGTGCCCAAACTTTCTGTGGGCACCCCTGCTGCGAATTGAAGTCCGCAGCTGCTCCAGAAAATGGCGCTTTCATAGAAGCGCCATCTTCTGGCGCTGTATCCAATTCTTCCCGCTGCCCTGGTGACGGGTGGCTCGCTGGGTAATAATGGTTTTAGGGCTAGCTGTATATTATCAACTGGCCCTAAGTGCAAAATTCATGGTGTCACGCCAATATTAGACATGGCCACTATGAATTTCTAGTACAGATAAAAAAACACAACACACAGAAAAATATTTTTATTAGAAATAAAACACAACACAATTAGTGACTCCATCTATATTGAAATAAAAAAAAATCCTCCGCAGTAATCCTGGGTCAAGGGTCCTGTGCCGTCCAATCCGGATTCAATATCATCTGATCGGTTTGCTGGAAGGCAAAGCGATCAGATGATGTGTCAGGTTCAAGGGCCTGAATCACATGACACAGCAGCTGATTGCATAAACGGCTTTTATACAATCAGCTGATGCATCAGTGCAAAAAAAAACAAAAAACAAAAAACAAACTACACACTTCTGTGCAGACTCTTGTCTGACAGCAGCAGCTGATAGTTTAGCTGGCCGGGTGGTAAAAAGCCAGCCTCACCACTCGACTAAGGCTATGTGCGCACGTGTGCGTAATTCATGCAGTTACGCTGCGCTTTGTAGCGCAGCGTAACTGCATGCGTCCTGCGTCCCCTGCACAATCTATGGAGATTGTGCAGGGGCCGTGCGCACGTGGCGTATTAGAGCGCAGCGCTTCGGCTGCTGCCCGAAGCGCTGCGTTCAAGAAGTGACATGTCACTTCTTCCGTGCGCTTTGCCGGCAGCTCCTTCTCTGTCTATGGCAGGAGCTGCAGGCAGAGCGCATGGAATCGGCTTTTTTTTTTTTTTTCTACGGACATTTTCTGCAGCGTTTTGAAGCGCACATGTGCTCTTCAGATCGCTGCAGAAATTTCTGCAGGGCTAGTACGCAACGTGCGCACATAGCCTTATAGTGACAGCTGATTCCATCAGGTGACCACATCAGCTGATCATCGCCAGGTCTTAGAGAGAGAAAAGAGAGAGAGTAGAGAGAGAGAAGAGAAGAGAGAGAGAAGAGAGAAAAAGAAAAAGGAGAGAGGAGAGAGAAAGAGAGAAAAAGAGAAAAAGAGAGATAGAAAGAGAGAGAAGGAGAGAAAAAGAGAGAGAGAAAGAAAGAGAGAAAGAGAGAGAAAGAGAGAAAGAGGGGAAAAGAGAGAAAGAGGGGAAAAGAGAGAAAGAAAGAGAGAGAAAGAGAGAGAAAAGAGAAAAAAGAGAAAAAGAGAAGAGAGAGAAAAAGAGAGAGAGAAAGAGAGAAAAAGAGAGAGGGGAAAAAGAGAGAGAGACAGAAAGGGAGAGAAAGAGAGAGAAAGAAAGAGAGAGAGAGAGAGAAAGAAAGAGAGAGATAGAGAGAGAGAGAAAAAGAGAGAAAGAAAGAAAAAGAGACAAAAAGAGAGAGAGAAAAAGAGAGAAAGAGAGAGGGAAAAGGAGAGAAAGAGAGAGACATGGAGAGAAAGAGAGTGAAAAAGAGAGAAAGAGAAAGAGAGAAAAAGAGAGAAAAAGAGAAAAAGAGAGAGAGAGAAAAAGAGAGAAAAAGAAAGAGAAAGAGAGAGAGAAAAAGAGAGAAAAAGAGAGAGAAAGCAGCCTCATTCCGTTAACTGCTCCAATTTTTGAGGTGTGTCTCGCGGCTCACAGCTAATGTCCGGCTCCTCCCCTCAGTGCATAATTAAATTATAATTAGAAATAAATAATAATTATAATTTCAAATTATAAATAAATTAAATTCTTTATCGGGACGGCCGGGACTCAAACTTGTGAACTAATTTTCTTTAGGCGGCAGCTCTACCCATTGAGCCACTGCTTGTAATGAAAAGCATAGCAAGATTTGGTAATCTTGACCTCTGTATTGCAGTTTAGAATCCAGAAGTGGATTATTCAACTTCAAAGAGGAGAGAGAGAGAGAGAGAGAGAAAAAGAGAGAAAGAGAGAGAAAGAGTGAAAGAGAGAGAAAAAGAGAGAGAGAAAGAAAGAGAGAGAAGGAGAGAAAGAGGGAAAGAGGGGAAAAGAGAAAAAGAGAGAAAGAAAGAGAAAAAGAGAGAAAGAGAGAGAATAAGAGAGAAAAAGAGAAAAATAGGGAAAATGAGAGAGAAAGCAGCCTCATTCCGTTAACTGCTCTGATTTTAGAGGTGTGTCCCGTGGCTCACAGCTGATGTCCGGCTCCTCCCCTCAGTGCATAATTAAATTATAATTATAAATAAATAATAATTAGAATTTAAAATTAAAAATAATTTAAACTAAATTCTTTTCCGGGACAACCGGGGCTCTAACTCCTGAATTAATTCTCCTTAGGCGGCAGCTCTACCCATTGAGCCACTGCCTGTGATGTAAAGCATAGCAAGATTTGGTAATCTTGATCTCTGTATTGCAGTAGAGAATCCAGAAGTGGATTATTTAGCTACAAAAAGGAGAGAGAGAGGGAGAAAGAGAGAGAGAGGAGAGAGAAGAGAGAGAGAGAGAGAAGAGAGGGAGAGAAGAGAGAGAGCGAGAGAACAGAGAGAGAGAAGAGAGAGACGAGAGACAGCGAGAGAGGGAGAGAGGAAAGCAGGGAATACCAGATTGAATACCAGATTATTCAGCTACAAAGAGGAGAGAGAGAGGGAGAAAGAGAGAAGCGCGAGAGAGGAGAGAGAAGAGAGAGAGAAGAGAGAGAGAGACAGAAGAGAGAGAAGAGAGAGAGAGAAGAGAGAGAAGAGAGAGAGCGAGATAACAGAGGGAGAGAAGAGAGAGAGAGGAAAGCAGGGAACACCAGATTGAATAATGAGCGGCAGACATTTTCAAAAGAGGAAAAGCCGCCGGAGCTTTGTGACAGCCGTGCAGCGCCGCGCCAGTGATCGATGAGTAGGAAGGAGAGAAGGATTGTGCAGGGGATGCAGGACGCATGCAAATACACAACATGCGCACATAGCCTTACTGTGAAAAGCTACGCTTTTGGTGATCAAACCGTTATTAAATGGTAACTCGGACAGCCGAACTTGAAGCAAATCATTCGAGTTCGTCGAACGACTCGAACACCACCCAAAATCACTTGAATTTGAAATTGGCGAATGGTTCTAATTGAACATCGCTCATCTCTATTGGTGAGGCACAATAGGGAAGGCAGATTTGACTGAGGTGTTCATATGCTTCAGAAG